>NW_011888889.1:2363811-2370920 GCF_000151845.1 Pteropus vampyrus | reverse complement strand
TGTGTGTGTGTGTGTGTGTGTGTGTGTGTGGTGGGGGTAGGGGCTGGGTCAGGGACTGGGAACTGGACTAAGTAACACACAGTAGAACAATCAGGGTGATTTACCCTGGTCCTCCTACATCTGCTGTCAGCTGGGGATGACCCTGAATATAAATTATTCTGTGCCCTTTGCTGAATGAACTGCAATTTAGGAATAATGCTTATCCTGGTATCCTTGGAAACTGGAGATAATGATTCTCATTACTGTTAGTTTCTATATTTAACAATGTGGATGTGTGTGGCTCTCTAGGCACTTTTTCAGTTAGCACATTGTTTGCTTAGTGTTTATATTTTATAAAAATATACTCATATCTCTTCTTGGAGGATATGTATATAAAAACTATATGGGATGTACATATATTGTTTGAGTGTCAAGTATTTGGAGTAAGCTTCCTTGCTATTCTGAAAGCTAAAATAGAACTGCTAATATGTGTTTAGTTTGTTGATTAACTAGGCTCTTTTATTCACGTTATTTCCTCCCTTCCTTCCTTCCCTATCTCTTCTACTGCTCTCTGGACCCCAGCTTCTTTTGTATTTTATCTGTCTTTTGATCTCTTTAATTATTAATTAGCTTGTTTTTCATAAAATAAGTTAAATTCAAAGGTAAAGTTTGTAGGCTGCACAATTCGGGGGAGTAAAGGTTGTCTGTGGCCTCAGGTGTGCTTGGTTCAGTGGACACACTACCAGGTTCATATGTTTCACAAATCCATTATGGCAGTTATTGCATTAACTTCGCTTGTTCAAGAAGGTGACTGAAGTTTTCTCTTTTAAATGCTAACATTTAAACTTGTTTTAAGTATTTCTATACCTTTTTATTTTGTTATAATGTCAAATTTACCAAAAAGTTTCCAGAATAGTATAAGAAACCTCCACGTACTCTTGTTTAACCATGCATTATTTTCTCTTGTGCTTGGCTTAATCTCGTGTTGTTTTGTACACTAACATGCTGTACAGGCTTGTAGGCTAGGAGCAAAAGGCTCTACTATAGCCTAGATGTGTAGTAGGCCATATCATCCAGGTTGTGTAGTACACTCTATGATGTTTGCCCAATGACAAAGTCACCTAACATTGCATTTCTCAGGATGTATCCCCTTCATTAAGTGGCACAAGACCACTCAACTCTGCTGTTGTGGCAGAAAAGCAGCCTTAGGCAATACTTTAACAAATGTGTGTGGTTATGTTCCAATAAAACTTTACTTAGAAAAATAGTTGGCAGGCCAGACTTGACTCTGGAGTGCGTTAGAAGTTGGCCCACTAGAATATTGGGGTTTTACTCACAGTTTTGTAGTCTTTATTAATAAATATCTCTCAGAAATGATAGCAGCATCCTATATTCCACAGTGATGATTAATGATTTTCAAGAATTAAAAGAACTAGTCTACATACATGGGGATCAGTTTGAGAGATATACAATCATGTTTTCCTTCTTTTAAACAAACATCCTTAAGGATAAAATATATAAAACTTCATACTAGGATACTGTTAGGCTATAATCTACCATTGATTTAATCGAAGGTCATTGCAAGCTCAAGGATGGAGACAAAATGTGGCTCTAACTTGCCTTCCATCATGAAATGATTTTGAGCAAGAGAAAGCAATATGCTCTTGGTATTGGTAAACTATCATTTTAAAAATTATGCAGAACATTAAAGCTTTTTAAAGAAAAAAACAACAGGCTGATGATCTTAGGAATATAAATTATTATCTGTATTAAATTAATTTTAAGTAAGATGGAGAGCACATCCATAGAAAACTGATGCATACAAAACGATGCCTAAAACAACCTAGAAATTTTTTTATTAACAATAATGATGCAAAATGTCTGTGACTTTGCTTGACATAAAATATTTTGAAGATTTAAAATTACGTGAACATATCTTCAAATCTGAAATTCAAATATATAAAATATGACATGCTCCAAATTCTTGATCTATGCTGCCATTTCACTTTAGTATAAATAAATGATCCATGGGAAAGTAGAAGAAAAGAAGTCTGCTTAATGCTTTCTTGGTCCCATTTAGTGTGTCAGAAAATTCTTTTTTTATATATATGGGATAATGCAGCACTACTGTTTGCTATTAAATCCTATTAGAGATAACATATAAAAATATATAAAATATATAAAATAATCATGCAAGTAGAGATGCTTGATAAATGTTGAGTGAATTAATCTTTTTCATTTTTATTAACCATTTTTCAATCCATTATTAATATGAAAACATGCAATTGTATAATATAAATAGATGAGAGAATAGGATCTAGCAGTCAAAACTCAATTTAAACTAAAGTTCATTATAAAAAAAAAAGTTGGCTTTCAAATGCATACTGAGATGTTATCCATGCCATTAAATGAGATACTTGCTCAGGTGTTTCCAGTAATTAAGCTGAAGGGATGGTTTCTTAAATCAAGATAATTAATTGTCTCCAGAGAAGGTATATTTTTACAAAGTTAGAGAGAGGTTAGCCTCAGAAGGGTTTGAGTAGGATTCATTCATTGTACCCTTGTTATGTGCCAGGCTCTTTCACCCACAGAGATCATTTAGAGGAGAACTAGATAGAGATCTTTTCCTAATACCTAAGGGAAAAAAAAATGCCTCTGGGGATGGATAGTGGGTGGGGGAACACAAAACAAAAACCCTGAAGCCTTCTGTCTGGCTTGGGGATGGTGGCAGAGGCGGGGTGGAAGGTGTCGTTACCTTTCAGAATGCCACTCCTATATCAGAGTGGCAGAAAAGAAAGGGAGAACAAAACACCCCACTCCTAAGAGCCTGTGAATTGGTTGATGGTACAATGTCAAAAAATAATAAAGCAGGTAAAAAGAATTGATAGTGAGCACTTCGGTAGTAATCAATTTCTAATTGTATCATAAATTTTACTACATATAAATATCTTAGAGTAAGGTCACAACCAGCATTTTTTGCCCCTGATACTAACTAGGTGGCTGTTTCACCTCCCTCATTTCTTACCTGATGCTGGGGCAACTTTTTCTCTGCTCTGTGCTCAGGACCTGTGACTTGGTGGGTGAAACCAAGGACTATGCAGAGCACTTCCTGATACAACTCCTTGAATCTACAGAAGACTGGAGAACTAGCTTAGAAAATGGGCAGAAGCCAAGAGAAGGAGGATGAAGCAAAGCTGACATTAATACCAAAGGAATAGCTATTTGAAGGAGCTGCTGCCCTGGTGACTGGCCGTCACAGAACTCTGAAGCCACCACTGGCTCCTTAATGGCTTTGTAAAGATGGTCCCAGGTGCATTAGCCGGCTGAGATGAGTTTGTGCCCACATCCCAGGCAACAGGGTTCAGCAAGAGCAAGTGTTCAATTTTTTTTGGCTTTCATGATAGAAGTGCCAAGAAGACAAAAAAATAAATAAATAAATAAAGGACAACTATATTCCAGAAATTAGTATGGATGAGTTTTTATTTTTTAGCGTGTTAGAACACTTGTGGTTTTTCTTCTCAGAAATGTAAGAGTCATGGTCATGAAACCATGACTTACGTTTTATATATAAATTTCTGCTGCCGATTTTATGTATTTTGATGGTTAATATCACATCTCTTAGCCTTCTCTTCTCTAGGAAGTGGTGAGTTTATGGGTCCCCTGAGACTCCAGCACTGTTTGTAATGACTGTAGAAATACTACCTTGCAAAATGATAGATTAGAACGTGGCATAGACCCGTAATGCTCTTTGTTGGGAAACCCGTTTTCCAACGATCATTTAGAAAGTCAGTTTTAATATTATGTGGAGTCCTATGATTTTATGTTAGCATTTAGATATACCAGAGGCTTAATAATAAAAGTATAACATAATTGAATTAATTTTCTTAATAGTCCATTAGAAAATTGTTGAAATTTTTTTCTAATTCTTTTAAGGATAACTTTATTATACTGTCTTAATTGTTATCTCAGTCAAATGCTGAAAGTGGAAAGGGGTGGAATTTTGCAGGGCTAGGGGTAGGGCGAGGGCAGCAGAGAGTAAGTAAATGACCTGATTTCTTAAGAAGCCTGTGGAAGAAATAAAGTAACAAGCTATGATTGCCTGAAATGTTTCCTTTCAAAATTACATTACATTTTGAAACATTTGTGTAATATTTTTTCTGATTTGACTTTTCATCTAACTATGCCTTTTAAATCCAATCATAAATGTTAGCGCTTGAAATCCATTTTTATTTGGAAGGTACCCTTGAGCGAAAATATACCTGCATTTATCATCTTAGCATTTCTGTCTACTCTAAAATGTATACTTAATGGTAGATTATTTTAGATATGTTGTTGACTACGTTTAAAAATGCAAGCGAAGGAAAAGTGCTTTTATATATGACTGAGTTTTATTTCTTTGCCAGTATTCGTCCATAGTATACTGAAATATGTCCTCATGTGGAGTATAAATTGAGCATTCCAGCTATTTGTAAATTTGGCCTCATTGTATTTATTCACTAGCATTTACCTCATGAGATGGCAGATGGTCCAGAGGAGTACATCACCAAAGTATACATCAGGCAATAATCAAAAAACCTTTTCTCCATATTTTTTAACACCAAATATCCAAAGAGTACAATAGTTTCAAGGTAGTTTGTTTTTCTTCATGATCATGTTATAATAGATATAATCCTTATAAAAAGCAACTCTGTAGGTTTACTTGATTATAATTTAGTGAAATTTGGTACACCAGAATGCTTTGTCATACTAATCTGCGCGCGCGCGCGCGCACACACACACACACACACACACACACACACAATTTCTGTTTCTGTGTTTATTGTATTATGTAAAAAATAGGTTTTCATCATATTTGAAAGATATACTTAAAACGCAGATGGGATTGTATTCCTGATCCTTCTGGGGACCCATGGGTCATCTTAAAGACGTAAATGAATCTGAAGGTCACTCAAGACACTAAGGAATGAAAAGGGATCCAATTTCCCACAGTGGAAGAAACTGCAAATTGTGCCTCTTTAGAGAGTAGATGCTACAGTGCCCTGTGCTGCTTGTCTTCTAACAGTCTTACATGGTTTTGAGGCCAGAAATGCAGTAGCATTCCACACAGTTTTCACATCTTTTAAACTTTTGGAATGAATTTAAAGTGTGGCTTTTCACCCAGTTTGTAGGAATGCGAGAGACGGTGTGACTGGAAATACAGTCTCTTTAATGCACATTAAATTCACAGTGGGAGTACTTCAGTGGGAAAAGCAGCCTGCTCCAAAACAGCTGATGCTGAGCCGTAGGAGAGGCACCTGATACCATTTATGGGCAAGTAAAAGATTTCAATTACGAGCCTCAAACTGAAAGCAAAACTGAAATTTCAGGGGCTAGTTTGTGCTCAAGCTTATTTCTGGGTGGGCAACAACACGTGACATGTTTTAGGAAGAAAGGCACTAAGAGGCTTATCTACTTAACTCTGACCAGTGATTATCCAGGGCATCTCCAAGGAGGTCAGTTAATGTGAAAGGATGAGGGGCAGAGATGGGTTTGACTTAAGGTTTTAAGTGTAGCATGTTTTAAATGAAACGTAGCTTATTCCAGTGCTAGGACATACTAAACACTAAGATATGCAGAACCGCGAGCAGTATGTCAGAGGGGTAGAGAGTAGCAATTCATTATAGGCCCCCATAAACTTATCTTTTACAGATAATGACAATTCAAGAATTGAATGCATTTCAACCATCTATAATTTATTGACTACCCTTTTAATTTATTCATTTAATTAAAATATTTATTAACTATTCTTGGAATTTCCATTCTAGTTAGGGGCAGGGAGAACAAATAAGAAACCTAAGTAGCTTATATGATTTGTCAGAGGGTCATAACGTTTCATGAGAAAAAGCAAAAGCAAGGCAAAAAGTTTGAGAATGCCAGTGGAAGGTTTAAATTTTAGATTTGGTGGTGGGGTTGGGGGCACAGTTATTATGAAATTTCACCAATGACCTGAAGATGCTGAAGGATTTAACCACGTTGAGAAGAAATACATCTCAGGCAGAGAGAACAGTCAGTATAAAAGCCCTGAGGCAGGCACATTAGAGGAGAAACAAGGAGCTCATTGGCTGGAATGGAGTGAGCAAGCGGAAGGGAAGTAGGTGAGAGGGTCAGAAATTTCAGAAAAGATACAGATTATGGCCTCGTAGGCCATTGTGAAGATTATGGCTTTACTTGGAGTGAAATGAGGATTCACTGCAGGGCATTGAGTAACATAGTGACATGCTGTGACGTACATTTAAAAAAGCATTCTGGCTGCTGTGTCATCTTGGCTACTTCATCAATCTAGGTGAGAAACAATGGTGTGTCAAACCATGGGGGAGGGAGGTAGTGGACATGGTGAGAGGTTTTCAGATTCTGGATGTATTTTTAAAATAGAGACAGCAGAATTTCCTAACAGACATATGTGAGTTATGAAAGAAAAGAGTCCAAATGATGCCAGTGTTTTGGCCTGAACAAGTAGAGGACTAAAGATCAACTGAGATGCAGAAGTTTGTAGGTAGAACAAAGCTGGAGGTGGGGAAGGGGGTTGCCTTAGATCAGTAATGGGTATGTTGACATTGAAATAGAGATGCTAACTAAGCAGTTGCATTTACAAGTTTGGCAATTGGGCGAGAGTCTGAACTGGAGGAATAGATTTTGGAGTTTTAGGCATATAAATAAATGTAAAGAGTTAACACTGGGTGTATTTGGTCCACCACGGGAGTGAATGTAAACTGAGTGGAGATGAGGACCAAAGATCATCAGCATAGAAAGTTCAGGAGTGAATAGGAACACAACAAAGTCTGAGAAGAGGCGACTAGTGAAGTGGAGGAAAACTAAGAGAGTGTGGTATCCTGAAGCCTGGGGAAGAAAGGATGCCAAGAAGGAGGGAGGAATCAACTTTGACAAATATACTCATTTGTCAAGTATAATAAGGACTGAGAATTTAACAATATGGGTATTGAGCTCTTGTTTTGAAGTTATTGCTTACTATACTCCAAAGACCCCAAATTTAATTTAAAAGGTTTACCAAAAAACCTCATAATACCAGTGTATGAATTGCTGGAATATCTGAATTTATTCGATCTAAATTAAGAAGACTTTGCTCTATCAGG
>NW_011888889.1:2351984-2361876 GCF_000151845.1 Pteropus vampyrus | reverse complement strand
ATATGTGTACCACATTTTGTTTATCCATTCATTGGTTGATGGGCATTTGGATTGTTTTCACCTTTTGGCTATTGTGAATAATGCTGCTGTGGACATTGGTGTGCAAATATTAAGTCCCTGATTTCAGTTCTTTTGGGTATATACCCAGAAGTGGAATTGTTGGATTATATGAGAACTCTGTTTAATTTTTGGAGATCTGCTGTACTCTTCTTGGATCAGGTGATTTGGGGTTGAAGTGCGATTCCAGAGAAGCCCGTATATGCCATTGTAAGATCCAAATTTGAAGGTCTCTAGAGGTGTCTGTGAGGTCTACAGCAATGTCACTAAAGCAGTTTTTAACTATCTTGCCCTTTCATGGTATAGGCAGGAAGTTGGTGGTCAGGGAATTGGGAATAACTATATTTTGCCCATGCGGCAGCCTTCATTACTCGGAAGTGTGTCCCTCATGAGAATGCTAGCCATCAAGTATGCCCAAGGCAGAAAAGTTGAGAGCCACTGGCCTACTGTATATAGTCTAAAATTCAACGACAGTTTTTGAGTAATTAGATCACTAATGCTAACTGGTAGACATTTTATCCTTTTAAAGAGCAACATGTTAGCAAGTGTACATGGTTCACACACTGGGTAAACGCAAGCTGGTGGGAGACATCGGGGAAACATTCCTTTTTCTGTGGTCGTATCAGTCACCCACGGCCGTAATCATGAACTGAATCCTTACCCACGCGACAAGGACTGAACACAATCCATGAATGAATCGCAAGGACTTTGTACTGCCTGCAGATCAAGGCTAAGTGAAAAAAGTGTTAGGAAGAGAGGGCAAAGATCAATACATTTAATTGGGGGAGGGATTCAGACAGGAAACATGAGATGCAGCTCACACATTGAGCAGAGGAAGAGATTCAATGCAAATACATATCGATGACTGTCTTATTCCATTCTGTACACAGTTTTTTTTTACATTTTCCACTTACATTAATGACTACATCTAGTATATAATTAGGTGGTGTTTGATAATGTTGCACTATTTTAATATCCTGTGTCTTACAGCAGTGGTAGTGAAAATTTTCTGTGGGCTGCCAGTTTATGATATCAAATTTGTTTTTGCTGCAACTGAATACACATACAATTACTGTCAGGTAGTCTGCTGTCGCTGTAGATAAAGGCAGAGCAGGACAAGGAGGTGATTTGCTGCTAGGAAGATGGAAAAGACATACTGTAATTCAAGCTGAGATCAAAGAATAATTGTGTATGTGATTTTACTCCATGAATATATGACAGTGAAGGTACAAAAAGGAAATAGTGCTTACCAGGGACCCAATACTAAAGGGTGAGCCAGTGAATAGCTCGATACTCTTGTATGTGTTAGTAAATATTGTAACACAGTGCTATACTGCAATCATTGTTGCTGGTGATAATATTTTAAATCTTTTAATGCATCCCTTCAAATGTACCACTGAAACTTCTATTCTGATGCGCATCATAAACACAAAGGTTAGAATTACAGCTTTCTACAGCTGTTTCTCTGGAGTACTATATAAATGTCAAATAATTTTCATGAACCTAGAAATATTGGTTTAATTTTTAATGTGTTGTATGTGCTGCATATATGTTCTCTGGTCATATAGTACTCAACATGTAACTGCTAACCCTGAGAGGTAGTTTTTTTTATTTTTATTTTTAATAATAAAAATAATTTAAAAAACTACCCTGGAAGGTGGTTTTAGAAGGTTGTCTGTTTCCTTGGAGAAACAAACGAGAAGCATTAACTTTTCTACTTAATAAATCAGACAGCTAGTGTTCAAGAGTGAAAAAAAGTATTCTCAATATTGTCCTCTGCGATAATTCTGAGTATACCAGATAATAAGAGATTGATCTAATGCTAATTAAAAAAAAAAAAAACTACAAAAATTGTTTCCATCCACTCATGTATTTTTTTAAATGCTCAAATAACCAAAATACAAGTGAGAGTTTTGCTTGCTAACAATAAATAGATACACGCTTACATTAGTAAGAAAGATGAGTAGTCTCATTGGGCAAGATAATTATTAAGGCCCTTGCAATTCTAAAATTTTGGTTCTGACTAATGAGAGGAATGTTTTCAGCATCTAAAATCCCTATTTGACACCCTACTCCACCCTCGATAGCAGACAACCATTATGTGGGAGCCTCCACCACAGACTTGCATGGTTCAGAGAAATCAGTGTTGCCGTTCAGGCCCAAACCAAAAAAGAGCTTCTGGAATTGGAAAGGAAGAAGGGATTTGAGAACATCCAGGCATTGTAGGAACTTGAGTTGTAGCCTTGTGTGACAGAGGGCGAACCCACACAAACCTATCTAACAGGATAAGTAAACGCACCTACACTGAAATTTACACCACTTACTGACACTGGGAATCTCTTCTATTTTAATTTGAGACAGAGAGATTATAGGATTCCATTGAGTAAGCTCTGAAATGAGGACACTAAGCAAGGGACCAGCCCTGCGATCAGATTTCCTTATTTAACCACTAGTACAGTCAATTCACGAATTGTCTTTCCCTTCCCCAAGGGGAAAGCTGCAGTGAGTTTTTCGGGGGTCATTATCATGAGACGAAGTCTTCATTCCTTTTTCAAAACTAATAAATTGAAAGACCTACACATCCCTAATGATTAAGTACAAACATTCACTGAGTGTGTTCCCAGCCTTCACTTAGATAAGAGATTTTACATCGTCTGTTTCTGTAGAGTAGAGCTTCTTAAATATTTAAGGCAATGATTTGGTCAAGTTGCTAAGGAAATATTGAAAGAAAGAAACACTTCTAACTTGGAAGATTTTAATAACGGTAAGAATTGCAAATCACCGTTCCAGTACAGATGTATGTTCTGTCTCTCTTCATCTTCCGTTTCTACACATGGGGGATGTACCTTTAGGAGTGTGTCTGGGCAGTGCCAACCTCAAGAATGTACTTTCATTCCCTCTACCACTAAGGAGGGAGATCAGGAAACCCCTGCCCATCTCCTAATTTTTCTCCTTATTATCACTCTTATGGAGTGATGGAACTCTATTCCTTCTCCAGTTCTTGAGTTGAGAGCTCAGAAAAGCCCAGCC
Source organism: Pteropus vampyrus (assembly GCF_000151845.1). NCBI lineage: Eukaryota > Metazoa > Chordata > Mammalia > Chiroptera > Pteropodidae > Pteropus > Pteropus vampyrus. The sequence continues at coordinate 2,358,789 of NW_011888889.1, read as the reverse complement.
CCGAGTCCTATTCCACTTTCCTGAACCAAATACTTGAATTATTTGTGTCTAGAGTTTGTAAAATGATCTGTTTCCAGGTTATGTTTAAATTGGTTGGTGGAGGACATTCTAAACCGTGCTCTCTAGAGCATCCTTAAAAGTAACAGGTAGTGGCATGGGTATTAAACACAGACAGGCTAGGATGTGAGGGTAACCAAAGAAGGAGTAGACCATGGGAGGACATGCGGAAACCTTGAAAGTTCTGGAGTCAGACTTATATTTAGATCCTAGCTCCATATGTTATGACTTGAATGACATTAGAAAAATTATTTTATTTCCGTGAGACTATCTTCCTAACTTTTAAAATTATGTTAATAATACCTACCTCACAGCTCATTGTAAGGTTTAAATGAAATAAACCTTTAAAAAATTTAGCACAATTCCTGGCATACAGTAAGCATTCAATAAATGCTCCCATTCTTTATTCCCTGGCTACTACCCCTCACCAGCCCACTGGTGTCCCCCACCTTCATCCAGCCTTCACGGTGCTCAAGCTGCAGTCTTTTATCAGAGAATGTTATCGGCTGATTTGTGTATCCCCAAAATTCATAGGTTGAAATCCTAACAGGCAGGACTTCAGAATGTGACGGTATTTGGAAGAGGGCCTTTAAGGAGGTAATTAAGTTAAAATGAGGTCTTTAGGGTGGGCCCTAATCCAATATGACTGGTGTCCTTATTAGAAGAGGAGGTTGGGACACAGGCACAGAGGAAAGACCGTGTGAAGATACAAGGAGAAAATGGCCATCTGTAAGCCAAGGAGAGAGGCCTCAGAAGAAAGCAGTCCCTCTGACACCTTGATCTTGGCCTTCCAGCCTCCAAAACTGTGAGGAAATACCCAGCTGATGTTTCAGGCACCTAGGATGTTGTACTTTTCCAAGCAGACTGGGGTGGTCACTGAAAACTCAGGGTGGGATGAATGCCTGAGCTCATAGCCCAGCTGTTAGGGGAAGAGAATGAGGGCAGCTCCTTGTCCGCTGTGGTGAAAGAGAAATGAGCTTGCATGTTGTGAACTCACTTTGAGTATTTTTAACACAAAGTAGCGAATTTTTATAATATTGTTAATTTGTAATTTTGTGATATTGTTCCAGGTGTTTAAGGCATTAGAAAGGCTTTTGATGGTCAATATGGAGGCTTAACCACCCAGATAACAAATGATTTGTATAACCTTTGGAATCATAACCTATTCTTAAATAAGAGGCTGCCTGTGTTTGGCTTATGTTGTCTGACTTACTGTGGTTCATTTCTCTTTGATGTTACATTGTGCCATTATTCAGTAACAGGTCTCCATTAATTCCTTGACCATTTTCCTTGATTGTTAGTTTCTAGCATATAGTTTAGATCAGTATAGTATGTTAGATATGAGAGTAGAGGCAGGGGGAAAGCATGAAACCACCTAGAAAGTCCTACTTCTCCCCTAAATTATGCAGCTCCTCCACTTTACATATTGAAATTCAGATGCATATCAAGCTCTATCAGAACCTGGCCAGGTCATGGTGGGGTACCTGTCAGGGTGGAGTAGAGAGAAAAGGAGCTTTGGGAGGAGTAGGGAAATGTAGTTTAAATATTCACTGGTCTGTTGTTTTCTCATTATGTTAAATTGCCCACATTGTAATTCACCTGAATTTTTCTGCTTATTCACACTTACAAGGTCTTCCAGCAATTTATTCCCATCAACTTGACATTTCACTCTGGGAACTGGTAACACTACTGCAATCTAAAAATGCACGGTGTGCTTCTTTCTCCAGATTGTTTATAAAACTGTTAACAGTAAACTTCGGGGAGCTCCCACTCTTAACGTTTCACTGTTTAATGATGTACTGACACTCCGTACTCAGCTGTCATTTCTTGAGCCCCTAATATGTGCCAGATTCAATTCTAGATGCTTTTACTTAAATTACCTAGCTCTCAAAACAGCCCAATAAGGTAGATATTGAGCTGAGGCTTAGAGAGGCTAAGTAACTTAGCCAAGATAAAACATCAGACAGGGGGCAGAGCTAGGATTCAAATCTCAGTGAGAAACATGGAAAATAATCAAATAAAAATACTTACAGATTGTGCTAAATGCTAAGAAAGAAATGGCATATAGTGATGGCTACAGGAGGGGACTAGACAGGAGGCTGAGAGATTGACATGTAAGTTGCAACCTGAAGGATGATCGAGAGTGTGCCAAGAGTGGGGCCTGGTGAGGAGCTTTTCAGATAGAGTAAAGGCACTAAGGTTTAGTGGGTTCTAGAAATAGAAGGTCGGCCTGTTTGCAGCTGAGTGAGCAAGAGGACCAGTGATGAGAAGTGATCATGGAGAGGTAGGTAGGAGCCTGATCATGTTAACCACTGAGGTTTAAGTAAAGAGATTGGGCTTTATTGTAAATTCAGTACAATGTCATGGATGGGTTTTTAGTGAGATGACATCACCAATTTACGTTTTAAAAGTGATCATGGTTTTCTTATTGCAAAATGAGTTTTCAGGGAACTGTGTGGAGACCCACTGAAGAGTGTAGATTGCCTGGCACAGTGTTTGCAGTTAGGACTATTAGGAATGTGAAGTGTGGCTTTTGTGGTGATGGAGAGAGCCCAAATTGGAAACCATGTGTTTGGGGTCTGAGTTCTGTCCTGTGAAGCCTTATCCTTCCTCTTTGTTTCTACTCCGAAGCTACTTATCTGTCCTTGACTAAACAGTTCCTATAAACCCACTGATAAATGTATTTGTAGGATGATTTTTGCCTTAGGTTTTTAAAAGTCAGTAATTTTTTTTTTTCAGAATACATCAGAATAGGACTAAAGATTATTTTAGAGCCAGAGGAACCTTCAAGATAAAGAGCAAATTTTTGTTTAAACAATGAAATCTAAGCACAGATCAGTGGAATATCATGATCAAGGTCACACATATTGGGAGGATTGGACTAGAGTCCAGGTGTCCTACCACCCAGTTGAATGCAAATGCAGAGGATCTAGGGAGGGGACAATGTCAGCAAGAAAGTCCAGAGAGGCTAAAGCATCATGCACAAGAGGAGTGTGTGAAAGGAGGTTAGCGAAGAAGGCAGAGACTGCAGTTGTCAAATTTACAGTGCATGTTACAAAATTACAATGACATGTTACAAAATTTGAATGGTACATACAATTACAAAGGAAAACAGTAATAAATAAATTTAAAAATATTAGGAAGAAAAAGATACAGTTAGAATTCAACTGGAAATACCAGTGTTAATAATATATTTTTCTTAGGTCTATCATTAAAATGGTTTGGCAGCAAAGACACCAGTATTCATGGGAATGATTTCTAGTGTATCCTCCTACTGCCCAAGTTTTGATCCTAATACGTTAAAAATGAACTAGAGATTCTTGGGAAGTAGCCGAAGAGACAAAGGATTGTGCTTCAAAGGGTTTCCACGGGCCATTTTAGTCAAAGAATTCACTGTCATTTTGACAAAATATTTCAAAAAGAGTGTAACTGATTCTGTTAGAGTTAAGTTGAGTACTGGCAATTAGCAGTAGCAAGGGTGTTGGTGACTTTGACAGGAGCAGTGGAATGTTTGGGATGAAAGGCTTATTCGAGTTGGTTGAAGAAGTAGGAGGAAGTTAAAGAGGGTAGAGACAGTGCATTTGGATGCTTGTTCGAAAGAGATTTCCTGTGAAAGGGCCAGAAAAATGGGATGACAGCTAGAACATTAGGTCAAGGAGAGATTTTATTAACACAGGAGGTATTCAAGCATATTTGTACTACTACTATCATTTTTGTCTTAATTTTTGGAGCTGCTTCTGTGATTAATTGAAAAACTTTTAATAATTATGTCCTTGTTTTTTCAGTTAATTTTAACTTCTAATTAAAATGATCTCATAAACTTTAAGCTTTTTGAGCACAGGAACAGCATCTTATTTACCATTTTATCCTCAGTGTAAGTATAGTTAGTGAATGTTTTTCAGTAAATGAGTTAAAGATAAGTAGGAAAAAAAATAGAGCTTGGCTGTAACTTAAGATTCATTTATTAGAATCATATCTTTATTTCTGGTGCTCTTCATTACAGACTGACTGTATGGGGCTAAGATGTATCTGTGTCAGACTGAATTTGAAAATAGCATAGTGATTTTATATGGAGAAGTTGCTGTATATATGCAGTATAGGTACATTATTACTCCAAAAGGGAGAGTTTGAATTTGAAGGCAAGAAAAAGAAAATTCAGTTTAAGAGAAGTAAAAAGATCACAGCAATATATATTTGCAATGAAAGTACCAAATTGTTCTAGCAACAATTATGTAACTGTTCCTTGCTAATTTAAGGGGGGAAAGTACATATTCATCTAGTGTGAAGGCATATTTTAGTATCTTTTTTTAGTATGTTTTTTAGTATATTTGATTTTGGATGTACTCATGACTAAAAGTTGAACTAGTTTTAAGTTACAAACTGTTTACTGATCTCCTACCTAACAATAAATACAATTTTGACAATAAACTCTTAATATATAACCACCAAAGCCAAATTTAAAAAAATTAATTGGTAAAAATATAGAACTGGAATAATCTTTGAGATGATTCCCCACCCCCCACTTTTAATCAAGATTGAATTTAAATCAATCTAGACTAAAGCAGCTCTAATATTTTTAGAGAATAGGGTTTGATAACATCTTTAGCAATTATATGAATGTATAAATAAAGTTAATTTGGATAGGATTATTTGTAGTCAGGTTTTTAGAGTATGACTAAGGATTTTATTAGTTTCCCCTCTAGCAGATACTCAAAGATGTACTGTAGCTAATTTACAAGATATAATTCCAACTTGTCATAAATAACAAACTTGTCTTGAGAACTGATACAAAAGATCAATACATATCCTTTTAGTAGAAGATTTTCAGAATAAAATTATAGATTCAGGGTCTGATGATTAACATTTTCTGTCAACTTGACTAGGCTATGGTGGCCAGTTATTTCATTAAACACCAATCTGGATGTTAATGCAAAGGTATTTTTTTAATATGTGATTAACATTTAAATCAATAGACTCTGAGACTGCCTTGGTACCTGGGACTGCAACACCAAGTCCCCCCTGGGTCTACCCAACTCTGCCATTGTAGCACAAAAATAGCCATGTAAAAAAAATGAGTGTGTCTGTGCCAATAAAATTTATTTACAGAAACGGGTGGCTGTCTGTATTTGGACCCAGGTCTGTAGTTTACCGACCCTTGGACTAAATGACTGCTTGATAATTCATGCAAAATAGATAAGGGGAGAGTATACATTTTTTTAGGGTCATTTCATTAAAGCCAAATTGGAGCAAGTAAGCAGTTTGTCACCCTTTTGTATGTTAAGGTTATTACTTTGGCTCCCAGTCTCCCTCTTCAACTTCAGTGTTACCTGTTTTATTTTGACACAAGGATTTCTTAAACATCAATGCTACAACAAAAAGTATCACTTCTTAACCATTCTAAACGAATTTAGCCTTTTCTCTAATGTCCCACTCTGTCTCTTAGAAGAATGATTAATGAGCAAAGAGCGGGTAGGCAGAAAGGGTAGCCAGAAAACAGAACTGGCAGCCTAAACTACCAGCTTTGGAGTATCTATGACGGCTCCAGATTCCAAGATGTAATCCTTAAAGGCCTTCATTTGCTCTTGGCAAACGGGAACATCCTTGGTAACTCAGGTAACTCAGGTAATAATTTACCATTCCCACTTCCTCTCTTGCTGTACACCGCAAGGCCAAGAAAGTGCTATCATTACTTAGGCTCTTTTAACAAGTCAGAGTCCTTTGTTTTCTAGCTGTCTTGAAACTAACCAGGGAAGAGTTTTAAGTTCTGGAGGTGTATTGGAAAGTTAGGAATCTTTAAAGCAAAACATTATCATTGTAGGCCTTGGACTGGAAAGAAATTAGGCCAATCCAAGATAAATTTTTGAAACGAAAATTAAATAGTGACCCATGGTGTTACTATTTTACGTATTTCGATGATCACCACATATACAAGTAATAAATATCTTAATGTGATAATACGGTGCTCTTATTCCCAAGAGTAAATTGTAAACTTTTCTTAAACAGTCATTTAAGAACAAAAATATTTCACTCAAAAATAATATTGTATCCAGTGTGTTTTTATAATGAGAAAGGAAATGTTGAAATTGACAACTCTTCCATTAAACTGAGAATAAGATGAATCACTGAGCTACTTCGGTGTACATGGTGAGAGAACATGAATGCCCTCGGTATCATAAAGCAAACGTAGAATAGACCATATATCTATGAGTGAAATAGGTCAATTTGAAAATTTTGATACTGTTATTTAATCAATGATAAGGCATGAAATTTTGTTAGTATTTATTAAATCATTTGAAAGTGGTAATACACAACTTTACCTGCAACATATATAACAGAAATGGGATTGCTGTCCAGAATATATAAAAGGGCTCTCAGTAAGTAAAAGAGATGTAGACTAATGGGAAAGTGGTGATTTGCTCAGAGGAAATGGGAAAAACCAATCATTTTATTTTAAAAATAATGCTAAACTTCACCATCAGAGAAATCTATACTAAAACAGTGATTTTTATGTTGGCCTAAGATAGTGACAAAAGTTGAAGATTTATTTTACTTTTAAAGGTTATTAGATAGGCTCACAATCTTTGTGGGAGTGTAATTGATACACCCTTTTTGAAGTTTCACATTTTACTCTCTATATGTTATTGGAATTATTTACCATAAGCATGCATTCATGTAGATGCATATAACTTGTTTAACTGAAAAAAAATAGAAGATCTGTGGATTTTGAAGTATGTTTAGGGAAAAACAA
>NW_011888889.1:2346461-2350759 GCF_000151845.1 Pteropus vampyrus | reverse complement strand
GTGTCTCTGTCCTAATCTATCTGTCACCTTGGGATATTTACAATGGCCATTAAGAGATGGCAATTTCTCAGGCGCATTCTTGGGCCCATCATTATACAGTGGAGAACAATTTATAGTCATTGGGCAATAAGAATTTGCACTTAGAGAAATTTAAAGAATGTGAGCCGTGGACCCAACATGTTTTTTTTTTTTTTTTCTTTTTGGAGAGCTAAACTAGGTGGTTACCAGCTTATAAACAGCAATAAATGTCTCTGGAAATGGAATGACTTGGAGAACACTGCTTTTATCTCAACTCTGTAGTTGGAAGGAAAACCGAGAAACCAATCAATAGTACAGGAGTAAGACCCACAGTGGGGTGCGGGACAGGTTTTGTTCTGTGTGAGACCCAGGGTTAAAATGCCAGTAGAGGCACGGCTGGATGTAGTCACTAGTCTTCTCCACACTCTCTCCCACAGTTCTCACCTCTCCTCTAACCAAAGTTGAACAAATATTTAGAGAATGTTGGTTTGAAGGGAAGTCAAATTATTAACGTACTCTAGTGCCCTATGTCTCTGTCAAGCCTCATAAGCATCATATAACTTATTTCCTGTCTCTTTTTTTTCCTATTTATTTTATAGTGTCCATGGAAAACATTGGAGAACAAGGTAAAATATATTATTGTTTCAGATAAAAATCTTAAAATGGTTTGAAATAACAACTAGAATTCACTTAGGTTTGGTTGGGATTAATAAATTATTCTTTGAGAATGTGGAAACAGGATGGGGTTAAAGGCATCTCATTCCCTTAGTCCCCAGACTGAATTATGTCAGACACTTGGCAAAGGACTCTTCCCTGAAATGGCAGTAATTGTGCCAAAGGTTCTTCTGGCTTCAAGATACGGGAATATTAACAATTTCCTGTTTCGACTCAGAGTATTACCCCGTACTTGTGTCACTTATATAATCCATGGAACATATAATCAGTTCTAGTTATCTCACACTGATTTAAGTGCCTTATTGGATATTATAATTTTTTAATGATTCTATAAATATGTGTGCCATCATTCTTTTAAAAAGTTAAACTTACTATTAAAGTTTTAAAATACCAAATAAACTAGCATATTTTAATTAGCATATTTTTACTCAACTATATCTTACAGAATTATTATATATTAATCTGTATTCCATAATTAATCATCACTGTATACAAAATTAATATTTTATATTTGCATAATACTTCAAGAATAAAACACCACACAAAGTGTGTTTATATGCATTACCTGAAAAAAGCATCAGAATGCTTTTCTTAATAATTGTCCCATGTAATAAGTAAGACATTTAACTTCTATTAGAAGAGATCTCTCTTTGTCCAGATGGTCTCTGTTTAGATATGTTGTCATTAAAACAGTGAGGGCCACTACATTTGACTTTAGCTAAACAAGTAAGTAAGCAAACAGCTTCTCATGGAGGAACTGCTTTTGCTATTTTTTTTGTGAAGCAAAGTTCATAAATTCTGAATGTTTTGACATTTCTTTAATGCTACGTTTATTATTTGGAGTTGCAGGCATAGCTTCCTACTTTTAGAGTTTACAAAAGGTCCCTGTGAGCCGTTTGCCAACGGATAGGCCTTTCTGTGGGTGAGAGGCTTCTAATCATGGGTATAGATCTGATTATGTATTACTAGGGAATTTTTTTTTTTAACTCTTGGCTTTAAGTATAAAATCTTATTCATTGAGTTGTACTTATTCTGGTATAACATAAACGAACTTATTTATAATAATAAAAATTAATAAATAATAAAAATTCAAAATAGAATGAATTTATTATAACTGGTAATTTTGTTATTTTAGAACAATCAGATCTTTTGTGAATACCATGACTTTAATATGTATTTGCATATTACAGTGATAATTATGTTTCTCTCACTTTAGTTGTGTGCCTGATTGCTTATCATCTACTTTTTGCAATGTTTGTCTGGTCATATTGGAAAACTATCTTTACATTACCAATGAATCCTTCAAAAGAAGTAAGTTAAAATATTAGCAAAGTTATCCTAAAGATGGAAATCAATAATATTGATATCTGAAGAATGAATTTTATGTCTTCTTACTAATTCTGCAAACTTACTGAGTGTAGTGATTTTTTAATATTAATGTGTCTGTTAGTAAACATTTGAATTTTCATTTGGTAAATATTATTTGTATACCAGATGAGTATTATATTTCCAATATTACATCTGTTAAGTGTTCCATTTCTACTTTAGAATGAGACATTAGGATGGATGGATAGATGGATGGATGGATGATAGACACATAGATAGATAGATAAATAGATAGATGATAGATAGAGCTAAAAGTAGACGTGCTCCTATTATAATTATCATACTAATGGTTTATTAGTTAGCTGTTAGCCACCAAACAACAACAACAACAACAACAAAGTAATGAGTTAACTAATGTCTCCATTCAAAGTCTGTAGCTAGTCCACAGCTGCCAGTTACCCAGGCTCCTTCTATTTTGTTCCTCTGACATGTGTAGCCTCCATTCCCAAGGTCACCTTTTGGCATAAGATATCTGCTCTGGTTCCATGTCTGCATTTCAGCCAACAAGCTGGAAAAAATAGGAAAAAGTAGAAGTAAATATTCTTCCCTTTAAGGACACTTTTTGGAGTTGCTGATGCCATTCCCGGTTACATTTAGAACTTAGTCATATGGCCGTTTATATTTGCACAAAAGGCTGGGAGTATAGTCTTCATTCTGAATGGTCTTCTGAACCAGATTAGGAGAAATAAAGAGTATATGTTAGGAGTCAACTAGCAGTCTAAGCCACAGAAGCTTTTAAGTAAAGCGATATGATCAGATATACATTTTGAAAAGATCATTTTGGCTATTTGTTTCTAGGTCTTTAATCTTAGTTAAATATTTTTGGACCAAAGTGCTGTGTCTTACTCATTTTTATTTCCTTGCCATTTAATCCAGTACACATATGTTGAATAGAAATACACTTTGTTCCAGTAATAATAGTGTAATTTTAGTAGGTTAACCTTAAAAAAAAAGTCTAGGCATCACTATAAATTGTTTCCTGAAATAATCTGTTTGAAATGAAACTGGTCAGAAAGGCTAATAAATATGCTATATGACCTAGGAAAGAATATTAAAAACAAAACCACAGATATTTGCACAGAATTAATGGTATGCTTGGCCTAGAATGAGTTAGATGTAGTCTTTTTTTCTTCTACTGTCTACTTATTTTTCTTTTCCTACTTCTTTTTTCTTCTTTCCTATCATGTTTACTTCTTTTCTATCATTTCTCTTACCCCCATCCTGGACTTATTTGTAGGTTTGAGGGAAAATGCTGACTTTTATCATAGGCGATCTCATCCATTCTGATGGCTTACCTATGACCTCTGTGTTAAAAATTTCCAAATATATTTCTAGCTCTGACCCCTCCTATGAATTTCAAACATATATTTTCCTGCCAAATATAGCTTCTTGATCATTCCACTGACACCGCAAATTCAACACGTCAAAAACTGAACTCATCACTCTCTTCTTCACCAAACCATGATTCATCCGTTTCTTATACCAATTAATGCCACTGACATTCACCTCATCATTCAATACAGAAGCTTGGCAGCCATGCTTGAATCCTCCGCTTCCTCACCCCTCTGCCAATATCTCGATTCTGCTGATGTTTTCACATCCTAATGGTTGGTTTTGTTTTAGTTCCAGCTCCTTCTCTCTCCCTTCCTCTCTCTTTCCTTCCTACCTTTTTTCTTCTTCTTGTTCTTCTTTCCTCCCTCCTTTCTTCCCTCCCTCCCTTCCTCTCTCCCTTCCTTTATTATTATTGACTTAATTCAGGGTTTTGATCACCTATTTTGTCTGAGACATTGTAATCTTCTCCTATATGGTGTCACTGTTTTCAGTCTTGCCTACATTTCCTTCTCAGAACCCTGTAAAAATTCATCATCCACCTGAAGCTGCAGCGATCCATCTAAAAACAAATTTAATACTTTCACGCTACTGTATCTATTCTGTGACTCCACATATTTCACAGGGTGAAGGCCAGTCTCCCTAGTCTGGCAACAATGACTCTTGTCTAAATTTCTGACTTCCCACTTTACACTCTAATAGTTCTTAATTACATTTCTAATAGGAATTTCAAATTCAACATACCTGAAAACAAACTTCTGATTTTCCACCTACTCCCCCAATTCTTCTATTTCTAAAGTTTTCTTGTCTCAATAATGGCAACTCCATTCTTCCATTTATTCAGGTCAAAACAAAACCTTGGAGTGATCCTTGCTACTCTTTTTCTCTCA
>NW_011888889.1:2337083-2345970 GCF_000151845.1 Pteropus vampyrus | reverse complement strand
GGTGGGCGTGCCCAGGACATCAATTGGAATCAATTGGAGCATGGAGAAAAATTAGCAGAATTTCTATTTATATGTTATTCTTTTAATGTTTCTCTATTTTTTAAGTTTCACATATATGGTGCATTACATATTAGTTAATAGTACATTATATAAATATATATATAGGCGGTGTAATCTTACATTATTTTTAACTGATAGGAATACATAATCAAAAGATTTTGGAGACCATTGTTGTGAAAGAAAGAGCCCTTGCTTGATGGTTAAGAATCTTAGGTTATTCTGTTAATAAAATTAATAGATCTTGGGCTAATTTTCTAATCGATCAGCAGCCAAAAACCCCTCCCTGGTAAAATAAGAGTCCTAGACTTAAAGTGACAATAAAGGGTTCTCATGTGCTAAAAATCTTTGAAAAATGGGACTAAAAAAGTAGAAGAGGTAACATGAGAAAATAATGTTAATATTTTCTCACACTTTGAGAGAATATAAGAAATCCAGAACACATTAATTCAAATTTATATTTTCATAGCAAGATTGTTAAATATTTCTCTCAATATAAAAGCACTATACTAAATTATATTTAGAAAATGGAGCCTAGGCAAAAAGGAAAAGGAAAAAACATGCCACACAACTAGTTCACATAGTTTACATTCTGAATTTCTTTCTAGTTAAATTTTTTCACATAATAGTCCATCATTGGCTTATTTTCACTTCTCATAACAGCATAATATTCTCACTGAAATTTGTAAAAATTTACTAAATTGCATCCCAGCTTGGATTTTTAGGCTGATCCCAACTTTTCATATTATAAATGAATGTTAACATGTTTATACATAGAACTTTACCCATATTTTGGATTATTTCCTTAAAATAAATTCTCAGAAGTAAAATTACAAGATCAAGAAAGTTTAAGACACTTGCCAAATTGTTTCCCAAAAGGACTAACGATTTACATACAATGCTTCCAGTTTTATCAGACCCTTGGCATTGCATGTTATTATTAAGAAAATTGTTGCCAAATTCATAGGCAAAAAAAAGTTGTTTTAATTTGTGCATTGCAGATACTTGTGAGATTATATGTTTATTTTTATCCTCAGTGAACAACAACTAACAAAAAGAGCTTATAATTCTGTGAGTTTTCTGCTTGTTATTAGATTGTAGTTTTTTTCTTAATTTGTATATCCTTTTAAAATTGTACTTTCCTTTGATCTGAAAACTATATTGGAGCCCAGATCTTGATTTCTGATACTAATCTCCAGTAATGGGAAGGACGGCTCCTTGGAGAAAATGCCAATACCTAGAACCAGGGCTGGACATATTCAAGATGAGCCAAGAGCATCTTACAGTACCAGAAAGGAAATTCAAACAGACTTTCATAGGAGTTCAAACAGACTTTTAAAACTTTTTTTATGATTATCATATTGGAGTCCAAACCAATTTTTCTCAAGTATTTTTTAATTGGGCCTAATTGGCAGTATAAGAAGTAAAATTAGTAATTAGTTCTTTTGAGTGTTAGAGGAGAATTCATGTAATAATTATCCCTGAGTTAAAACCTACTTGGGTGAGAAAACGTGCTTGAAAGATTTGTTTCTATTTTTGTTACTAACATCCAATTAAAAAATTTATCCATTGAGCCAAATTTGTTTATTCTTCCATTTTACTTATTAATATACTAATATTGAGATAGAACTCTATAGTTCATAAAGCATTTTTACATACATATATGCATTTACAGCAAGGGTTTCTGGCTGCTGATCAATTAGAAAATTAGCCTAAGAGTTTCACAAATATCTAAGGAAATGAGTATTATTATTATTCTTAGTTCCTTTTCTAGATACATAAACTAATAACCCGTGAGGTTAACAGAGTTGCTCAGATTTCAAACTCTATTATCTTTCTGAATGTATATACTATATACCATTAATATTTTATAAATGTCTTTTCTGGATCAATATGCTACCATTTCTTTGAAAATACTAATTAAAATTTAAATCCGTTCCACAGTTCCATCTCTCTTATGCAGAGAAAGAATTATTGGAGAGAGAGCCAAGGGGAGAAGCCCATCAGGAAGTTCTTAGGCGAGCAGCCAAAGATCTTCCCATCTATACCAGGACCATGTCTGGAGGTAGACGTCGATAATGAATGTTTTGGCACAATAGCTTGTGGTGACTGTTAGAGTGCATATATACATGAAACTGTTAAACACTCATTGCAAAACATTGTTATATCTTGGATTACTATTAAACATTTAATGTACAATTAAACTTTTACGGCACACTTCTATAAAACAGAATGGAAACGTGAATAACAGTGTGGCACAGAGATCTCAACCAAATCACAACTGACTTTACTTCTATTCTGCCTACTTAATTGTGACTCAGTGAAGATGTTAGAACTACTGAAATCTTAGTTTGTAGTAGTATTCATTTTTTTTTTTAAAGTTTTAGTCTATAGACCTTCCTACTCATATTCAGTTTAATTTAAGGGAGCACTATCTATAATGAACAGAACATTAATAATTTTGCATACATTTAAAACAGCAATTTAAAAAATTATATAAAACAATTTAGGTATTGGTACAATTCTTCATCTTTAAAAATTTGTGGTAATTTTTTTAAACAAATGCAACTCAGTCTTTTACTGGGATCAGATTTTTAAGATAATTTAACAGCTATCTAATTAAAGAATTATCTTAAAAACTAACACACATGGACTATTGATACTTGCCCACCAAGACTTACCCAGAAACTTTGTGAATTTAGACCTGCGCTGTCCATTTTGGTGGCCATCAGCCCACATAGCTACTGTGTGCTTAAAACGTGGCGAGTCCAAATTGAGATGTGCTTTAAGTGTAAAATACACAACTGATTTCAAAGTTTAATATGAAAAACGAAGCATGTAAAATATCTCATTACTATATTTATATTATTTATATCTGTTTCTAACTCACTTTGGAATCATAATTGAATCTAACTCCTAGTCTTACACACAATATTTTTTCTCTTTGTTTCCACCGCGTTTCAATGAGCAAGTGGTAATTCTCTGATTTAATATTATGCTACTGGTTCTATCCCACAAATACAGAGATGTGCTTCTGTATAAATGTATGTATACTTATCCTATATAAACCTAAACAAATATTGAGGAAACTTAAGCCCCTTAAAAATAAACTGCACGAGTTTCCAAAACTAGTTAATGACAGTGATACTACCAGGTGCAAAAACCTAGTCTCCTCATTTCTAGTGCAGTGCTTTTCTCCTATACCCCTTGACACACAGAATTAAGAGAAAGGGGGAAGCATAAGTTATACCAGAACAAATATTAATTTTCATTAATAATAACAATTATACTTTGCATTTAAAAGTCATCTTCAGGTATTATATGTCTGTTCCCGAGATGAACTTATTATTCCCATTATGTGTGACAGTCTGGAATAGAATCTGAATTTCCTAATACAGTCTTTATATTTTTGATGCAAAAATTCTACATGCCTGCTAAAACCGGTATTAATTGATTAGAGGCATTGTCTAAATTAAATTGTACAAAGAATAATAAATAGATAATAATTCTGGTGCGATCGATCCCCTTCTGCAATGTGTAAAATGGAAAGATAGGCATGATTCAGAAGGGACATTTCAGTGGAGCAGCCACCGTAGCACCAAGGCAAGGATGTGAGAGGGTCTTTTTTATTCCCCCCTTCAGCCACACCCCTCTGTGACCCTTGTGCTCTATGGAGATCTTCCTTCTTCCCCATGGGAGAGTTTGTGGGCTAAAGCAACTGAAAGGTTCAGTTGTTGCTCATACCCGTTACAGAGAATTGAGGAGAGTGGGTGGTAATATAATTCAGGACTTTACCATTCATTTTAAATCCACAGTACTTCCTCCAAACCCAAAAAAGAAAAATGCCAGCTGCCTGGCTTAAACCGACTGCCGTACACGGAGAACAAATTCAAGCAAAAACAGACATGGCTGTGAGTATAGTAAGGCAGGGTATTACGAAGACTGCTCATCTCACTTCTGTTTGCCCCGTGCTTTCTTCTTATCCACCCATCATCTGCTTTCTTACAGGGCTCTCCAAACTTTATTATGTTATTTTTAATTTTTATTTTTATTGAGGACTGTTTACTTTTTTTAGCTCTCTTTTGCCCTTGATCCTTTCCCACAAAAAAATTTCTAATTTTTGACTAAGAGAGTAACACTTGGAGATGATGTAACTAGTTCAGCATTGTACATGCATTTCAATAACATTTTCTTTTCTATATTTACCAAAAATGCTTTAAATTATGGAAGAAATATATGAACAAATTCTCAAAAAAATTCAATCAAGACCGTTAAAATAAAATTCTCCCCTGAGCATTAGGAGTTTTTAAACAATAATCGGTTAATTTTGAGTTACACTGGGATGATTCTAGTTGAACATAATATGGCACACAGAGTGTTTTTTTAATTAAAAGACTAAATTTCTTTTATAAAAGACAAAAACAAAACCTTATTCTTACGTTGTTTTGATTTGCTATGAGTTATTGTCCACTTTAATTTGAAAGCTTCCCCCGCACCCCCGCCCCAGTGCACTTTAAAGTAGAGATAGATAATCACCATCTGGAAAGAATCTAGTGTTGTCCACCAAATGTTTCCTGGAGATTTTGTGACTTTAGACCACGCTGCTCATTATGGAGCTGTTAGGCCCTTATAGCTACTGAGCACTTAAAATGTGACTGTAAGTGTGAAATACATAACGGGTTTCAAAAGCTTGGTATGAAAAAAACATAAAATGTTATTAATATTTTTATATTGATTATACCTTAAAATAATATTTTAGCTATATTAGGTAAAATAAAACATATTATTAAAATTAATTTCCCCTGTTGCTTTTTACTTCTTTTAATGTAGCTCCTAGAGAATTTAAAAGTACACGTGTGGCTCATGTTAAACTAGTATTTCTCTGGACAACACTGCTTTACACTTTAATAATTTTCATGAGCCAGTGAGACCTTACAGCATATCACTGTGAATACACCTGTGGGACTTCTTCACTCAAGAGATAAGCAACAAGGCCAATTCAGCCATCTCTACAATTCCTGATGATTAAGAACTTATTTCAACATTGAAAACAAATCCATCTGGACCTTGTTATCTAAGAAAAGCTCATTTTATTCTTAGTTTATAGCAACTATTTCCTTTTTCAGAGATTATACTATTAGCTAACATAACCTCGGTAATTATTTATTGCAAGTGTTTTTTTCAAATTTTAAATTCATTAGTTTGGTTTTACTGATCCTACTGGATTGCCAACTTAATAACTGCTTTCCTATAATTTTTGTAGCCTGCTTGCATCCTGTAAGATGCCTGTTGACTGAAATGGCCTCTCCAAATCAGTCATCCATAATTGTCTTTGATATATGTATTAGAGAAGAAAAAATTAGGACTTCAGTTATAATAATTGAAATTCTCTGTTGGAAGTACTTCTCATTACTCACCTCTAATCTCATCTCATCCAACAGAGAGGATGTGAAATCTTTCCCAATTCGAGCAACATATAGAGTTTACTCACTAATTTCTAAAATGTGGTTGTATCTTCACCTAGTTATCCTGGCAGAGTACAAGAAATGATGTAATTGAAGGAGACATTCTGTTTACTTGGATAGAAATGGATATATTTACATCCTTTGTGAGCCTTACTGTAAACCCTGACAATTGAGAATGCCTTAGACAAATTTCCCCCAAAGATTCTCTATTTTGGGGAAGCCTTTCCAGAGAACTGAGGCTGTAGGCAAGTCATTCCATTTTTGCATTTTAAACAGAGTCGAGTGTCTCATTTTTACCAAATTGAAATCCGGTGTGCTTTTTAGAATTTAAATTTGGATAGATGCTAAAAATCACTTAATTACTTGTTCAGTTCACTGCTAAATCTAAGGCTAAGTGGAGATTTTTATTCCTAGCAATCCGATATTGTGACAGATGCCAACTTATAAAACCAGATCGCTGCCATCACTGTTCCGTCTGCGATAAGTAAGAAAACCTTTTTTCTTCTAAAATGTCTACATGCTAGTGGTCTTTTTCTTAATATGTTTCTTTTCTCACTGTTCTCTGGATTATTTCCTTTTCTCTTTATTCATGCTTCTCAGACCTTTATTTAGGAAATGTAACTGGCACAGTCACTAGCATTAATGTGAGTGCGGGTTAGGGCCACGGTTGGTTGTCTCTTTTCCCCCATTTTCGCACACGCTGACATGAATGAAGCACATGAGTTTTAGCAGCTCAGACTTGGCTAGTTTGATATAATAAATATTTCTGTGACTTTCACATTTTTGTGAAGATAACTCAATTGACTTCCTGAAAGTCAGATGTTATTATACTTAGTATAACCACAAGAACAGTACTACTTGACTTAAGGATTGATATTAAAGGGAAAGTTTTATCCAGACTTTCGGTGAATCTGTTGACATTTTGTACTTTCTTTAGCATAAAATAGTTGTATATTAACGTATTGCTTTGTTTTTTTAAAATGAGATATTTGATTTGCATGTTAAAGCATGTATATTTTGAATTTAAAGTTCTATAATTATATCATAACTGAAATTGGATACAGTGTTGATTTTAGATGAGGATTTTTGCTATTATTTAATTTTTGGATAAATAAATAATTTTTTAATATTTTCCTTGCCACAACTCCTTTGAAATAACTTTTATATTTCTTTTTTTATAATTTAATGGGATTAAATTTTTATGGAGTATTGAGTTTTGTGTGTATATTTTTTTTTTTAGATGTATTTTGAAGATGGATCATCATTGTCCATGGTGAGTATGGCTCTACACTTCAATGAGTTTCCGCCTCTTATAACTTAAAAAAATGGAATAATTATCTATTTAAATCTTTTTATAAATGAAATCTTGCCTTAGCTGATCCAGCAGGTACTTTCAGATTTAATTTCTGATATTTGTTTAATTAGTTCCAAAGAGCCTTTTTTCAGGAGAATTTCTATGAAATAAAAACTGGTAGCTTCACATTTTAAAAGTTAATTTCTCATATTTGCTCAGAACAAATGGTTTTCTTTGTATGCACATGCATAAAAATATAGAGATTCTAGACTACTCCCCAGAAATTACACCAAAATGTACATATAAATTATACACAATACCTTACTTTAACCTCCAGTAAGGTATTGTGTATAATTTATATTACTGGAAGTTAAAGTAAGGTATTGTGTATAATTAATTCATTTAAAGCTTTAACAACTTGTTTTACATAAAACTTGTCATTAAGGAGTAGAATAGCAAGTATGCACATATATACATGTTTAAACAAGGGTTTCCACTTAGAATTCATTAATAGTTTTTAAAAATTTCTAAGTCATGAAATTAGGTGACTTAATAGGGAATTATTTGAAAGATCTAATTAACTAATGAAGGTTAATTTTTCTAAACTACGGGGATAATTTTTCGTCCCAGTGCGGACATACCTTTGACAATCATACTGAGGTTGCCAGCCAGGTTGGATTTGGATATTAAACATGATTATTCCACAAGCTTTCTCTTCAGGCACTTGAGAAAGGTAGACATACCTACAAGTCTACGCTAGGTGTAGGTCGAAACATATACACACAAGAAATGGTGATCTTAACAATGGGGGAATGTCAGGTTTACAGTGTTCTATAGCCCTCTCCAGGATACCACTTCCTTTTCTCCACTTAGATTTTCTCCTTTGAATTAAGGCTCCTTAACTCCTATGAGAATGATGTTCTTGAAGAAGGAGCTCAATAAACAATTTCTCTTTATATTAATTTTCATTGTACTCATCCTTTCATTTATTTCATTCATTCTGTCCTCATTCTCGGCATCTAGTTTCCCCCCACCCCATATCTTCAATTAAAATAGTCTTAATCCTTCTTATGTTCCTCTGTTGACCTTTCCAAGTAGCACGTGCTGTCAGTGCCCCACCCATGGCCCCATGACCCACCTGTGAGTTCACTGCACCTGCAATAGACAGTCCCATGCTCGCTGACAGCTCCCCACCTGACACCTGTGTCTGACTACAGTACCTTTTAACTTGCTGTGTTATTGTTTCCCTGCACTATTGCCTCTCCTGCTGTGGCCACTGTCCTAGGCATCATCTCAGCTCTGGTCGCTCTCTTGCAGGAAGCAGTAGCCAGACTGATCTGTGAAGGGTTTGGTTCCAAGGGCCTAATATTTACCTGGTGCCAGCTGAATGGAACAGCCATTTTATTTTTAAATTTCAAATTAAAATTTGAAATAAAAAATTTGTAGATTATACACACTATGGTTCTAAATCAAAAATAAAAAGGTACATGTATTCTAGTTTCCACTAAAAATAAATATTAGCATTACATTTAAATATTAAATGTTATTATATTTACTTAAGTATAAAATACATATGAAACTCTAAAATACCTGGTCTTTATTTACTGACTTTCTGCTGTGTTTTCTGTCTCTGACATGGCAAATTATATCATGCTTTTACATAGAAGTTAAAGTAACCTAAATTAGATATTATAAAAATCTATGATCAAGGTCATTTTTGTTTCCATAAAAGTGCTACTTATCATTTAATATAAAAACTGTTCTTACATTTCTGTAGGAAGAGAAACAGTTTTCTTATCCCTTCTCACTTTCCCCTTGTCCATAAAAGAGTCATTGTCTTCACTCACATTATCCGAAGTCTTACAGTACCCCAGCCTGTCTACCCGTCCCCTTCTCTTGAAAACATCATGATTAAGCGAAGGGAATATCCTGTGTGCTTTGCAAAAATATACAATTAAACTTTTTCAATATTATTTATTGCCATTATTTCATTCAGATGTCGTAAAAGACAATCTCAGTAATTGGTTTGCATTCACAGTGGAATCTTTGGAGCTGCAAATATAACTTTCAT
>NW_011888889.1:2249973-2335263 GCF_000151845.1 Pteropus vampyrus | reverse complement strand
TAAAAAGGTTTTTTTAAAAAAACTATATAACATCTTGAATTTTAGTAGGTATGGCTTGATTAGACTTTAGGTAGCTTATCTGTTTTCTGCGCTATTTTAAATGTAAGCAAAATGGAATTAAAATTAAGTATTTTAAATATCTAAAGATATTCCTCATGAACACCAGCATGCAGTAGTAGAAAACAGTTATTCCTTGCGAGGATTGCTTTATTTTTTTTTTTCACAAAATTATCCTTTATTATGGTAAGACTTTTTGAATTTCTAGATCATTTATGTGAGATTTGAACCACATTCATTACTAAAGATTTATTGAGCACCTGCTGTGTCCCCGTTACATTGCCAAGCACTAGGAATACACAGGTGCATGGATATGCTCCTAGCATTCAAGTACACTCCAGTGTCCAGCCTGAAGAATAATCCCTAATGAATGTCTGAGAGCCTGTCAACTCACTGCTCTTCATTCCTGTGGGTGGTTATAGTTCCAACCACAAATATATTTGTAAAAGAATGACCATAGTTTACACAGTGAGGACTCTGTTGTCAAAAGCTGTCAGTAAGATCTTGTGACCTGTGTCAGCCTGACAGATACTACAGAATATTGAAACAGTGTGATCTTCTCTCAGAATGGGACACCTCCTAGTAGCTCTGTTGCTTCACTAAGTATCCATAGGCCCAAACCTGCCATTCTAGAGCAAGCACAGGTCCCTAGGAAAATACGTATATGAAAGTCAAACTGGTTTTGCTTTGAGATGGCCTGTTTTATCTCATGGATGGTGTAAGTTTTATTTTAGACAGGTGTTACGTTCTAGTGTTTATCTTTTCTGTGATGTTGTTATTTGAAATAGCTTGAAGCATTATTGTGGATGTGTTATATGTGTTCTTGTATGTGGTGTTGTTTGTAGTAATGTAAAACATCAATGAGTATAGTAGCTAAGTTGTGCCCATTAATCCTTATTTCCTGGCATTTCGATAAAACTATTTATAAATCTATAATATGTTAAAACATTTTCAGGTAGTAAATTCAAAAGTATATTTTATAGATCCTTTTATCTTGCTTTCTGCTGTTATAGTTTATACACATACTACCATACTACCATAATGTTTCTATGATTCAGTTATACAAAACAAAATAAATATCCCAAATTTGAATATCTTTTCCATATATATTTATATTCAGGTAAACATTTATTTTAATCTGATGCAATATATTTTTTCTCAAAAATTTAACATAAAGCCATGTATCTTTCTCCATATCTAAATTTAAGAAAAATTTTAAGCAAAGAAATAAATCTTACTTATAAAAGTAGGGGAATACTTAGGCCTTTGACAAAACATTTTATTTTCTTCCTTTTTTTATAGAATGGTCTACCTGATACTCAAGCCAAGTTCCATATTATGTTTTTATTCTTTGCTGCAGCTATGTTTTCTGTCAGCTTGTCTTCTCTGTTTGGCTATCATTGTTGGCTAGTCAGCAAAAATAAATCTACATTAGGTGAGTATCCAATTATTGTAGTTAACAGAATTTTAAATACATAAAGAGTTAATCATCAAAAGTTGCCAGATTACTAAATGCCAACCTGTTCTGAAGTGGTAAAAATTATTCTTATTTCCTACATTGTTTTGTGGGATGTGACTTAGACACAAGCAATTCACTCGTTGCATATATTTATTGATAGTTTGTTGTATTGCATATATTTAGTGGTGAGCAAGGGCAAAACAGCCTAGTGAGGGGCACAGAAAATCAGCAAGCAAACGTAAAAGTAATTACAAAACGTGAAGTACTTTAATGGAGACAAACAAGATTCTGAAGTATGCATAAAGAGTTGAGGATGGTAGACGGGAACCTATTTAGATAGAGTGGTCAGGGAAGAGCTCACCAAAATAAAATGTATTTAACCTAAGAATTCAGTCATGTAAAGGGCCAGCACATCTCCAGCAGAGAAAACGGTATATTCAAAGGCCATACAGAGATGAGATGCAGCAAAAGCAGCACTTAGAGGGAAATATAAAACTATAAATACTTACATTAAAAAAGAAGAAATATCTCTAATTTCTCTACACCTTAAGGAACTATAAAAAGTGGTAAACCCAAAGCCAGCAAAAGTTAGGAAATAATAAAGATTAGAGAAGAGATAACAGAAATAGAAAAATTTTTAAATAGAAGATCAATGAAATCAGTGAGTGGTTTTTTAAAAAATATTAACAAATTTGACAAGCCTATAGCTAGAAAGAAAAAAGAGAAGACTCAAATCATGAAAATCAGAAATGAAATGACTATAATCTTTATAGAAATGAAAAAGGATTACGAGAATACCATGTACAATTGTATATTTAAAAACTAGGTAACCTAGATGAAATGTACAAATTTCTAGAAACCCACAAACTGCTGATCAGACTACGAAGAAATTAAAAAAAAAAAACCCTGAATAGATGATAACAAGTAAGGAGACTGAAATCAGTAACCAAAAATCTCCCAACTAGAAAAAGCCCAGGACCAAGTGGCTTCCCTGATGAATTCTACCAAACATTTAAGAAGAATTAAACCAATTCTTCTCAAACTCTGCTAGAAATTAGAAGAGAAGAAACACTTTCTAACATCCTATAAGGCCAGCATTTCACTAATACCAAAGCCAGAGGAAGACAGCACGAGGAAAGAAAACTACAGACCAATATCCCTTATGAATATAGATGCAAAAATCTTCAATAAAATACTAGCAAACCAAATCCAGCAGCATATTAAAGGGACTATATGCCCTGACCAAGTAAGATTTATCCCAGGAATGCAAGGGTGGTTCGATATGCAAAAATCAATCAATGGTAATATATCACATCAATTACATGAAGGGGAAAACCACATCATTATCGCAACTGATACAGAAAAAGTATTTGACAAAATACAACACCTTTTCATGATAAAAACCCCTAACAAACTAGGGATACGAGGGATTCTTCAACCTGATAAAGAGCTTTGTGTGAACCCCACAACTAATATGTTCAATGGTGAAAAATGAAAATCTTCCCCTTAAGATCAGGAACAAAACAAGGATACCCTCTTTCACTGCTGCTTTTAACACTGTACTGCAAATTCTAGTCAGAGAAATTAGCCAAGAGAAAGAATTAAAAGCATCTAATTGGAAAGGAAGAATTAAAACTGTGTTTTTAAAATAAATGATATGATCTTATGTCTAAAAACCTTAAAGAATGCACGATAAAAACAGTTTTTTTAATAGCTAATAAACAAGTTCTGCAACTTTTCATAACAAGATAAATATGGAAAAAAATCAGTTGTATTTCTATACACTAGCAATGAACTGTCCCAAAAGAATTAAGAAAACAATTCCATTTACAATAGTATCCAAAATAGTAAAATACCTAAGAATAAATTGAACCAAGGAGGTGCAACACTAGTGTAGTGAAACTACAAAACGTTGCCGAACAACATTAAAGAAGACCTAAATAAATAGTGAGACTTCCGTTTATGGGTTAGAAAATGTAATATTGTTAAGATGGCAATGCTACGCAAAGTGATTTTCTGATTCAGTACAACTCCTATTATAATTTCAATGGCCTTTCTTGCAGAAATAGAAAAGCTGATCCTCATATTCATGGAATTTCAAGGGCCCCAAGTAGTGAAAAGACATCCACCAAAAAACAAAACAAAATTCTTACTCTTTTCAAAACTTACTACAAATCTATAGTGATCAAAACAGTGTGGTACTGGCATAAGGACAAAGATACATAGAACAATGGAATAGAATTTTGAGTCCAATTAAAATTAAACGTCTTTGGCCAAATGATTTTCGACAAGGGTACCAAGACCACTCAATGGGAAAAATAGTATCTAACAGACGGTGGTGGGACAACTGGATATCTACGTGCAAAAGAGTGAAATTGGACCTCTACCTCATACAATATACAAAAATAAACTGAAAATGGTTCAGTGACCTAACCGGAAGAGTTAAAATTGTAACAGTCTTAGAAGAAAACATAAGGATAAATCTTCAGGACCTCAAATACGGCAACTGCAGCTCTCACATGTACAGTGAGCATAACCACATACAATGTATAATCTGCAGTAGATCCTGGTTTGGACAAACCAGCTTTAAAGGACATTTTTGGTTAGCTGGAAAAAAGGTATGATTGGATAAGATAAAATTTTAATGAAATTGGAAAATGGAACTGATGGACTAAAAAGCAGGTTGTAGAATGTATGTATAGTCTAATTTTGGTTAAAAAACTGTAGATTTGTATATATCTAAATCCAGTCATTCATCCATCCATCCACCCATCTATCTATAAAAGATCTAGAGGATGTAAAGTTTAAACTTATTTGCCTGTTTGTTTTCTAATTTTTTGCAATGCATATGTGTTGCTAATAATAATTAAAAGATTACTTAAAAATTTAATCATATCCTGTGATTGTTTTAAAATAGAATAAACAATCTATACTGCAGAGCTGTTGGTAGGCACATTAAGTATTCACAGGGAGCTAGCCATTCATTTTCGAGTTACCTCGTTTCATTCAATCACTTCTAAATATAGGAGTTACTAGTTGATCTATTCTTTAATCATGTGATTGCTCTACTGTCTTTTATAGAGGCATTTAGAAGTCCAGTATTTCGACATGGAACAGATAAGAATGGATTCAGCTTGGGTTTCAGTAAAAATATGCGACAAGTTTTTGGTGATGAGAAGAAGTATTGGTTGCTACCCATTTTTTCAAGGTACTTTATTGTGAAGTTTTAAGGTTTTAAACTAATGAGAGTAATCCAACAAAAGAACCCTATAATTCTGCAAAGAAACTCCTATTTCTTAAACAATTATTTTATGATTCACTATTATATCAACGTGAAAATTTGTTAACTTATCTCCCTAAACATACTATATTGAAACCAGTGTCTGATACACGAGTTTCATCCATAATATAACTATGTTCTGCTCGCAGACGTCAGCACTTTAGCAGAGTTTCACTGTTGTCTTTTTAATTGCTCAGTTGTAAGTTCTGATTTTAATTATAGTCTAGGTGATGGCTGCTCCTTTCCAACTTGCCTTGTTAACCAGGATCCTGAACAACCATCTACTCCTGCAGGACTGAATTCAACATCTAAAAAGTAATTCAATTTTTTCTCTATTTTATTTTTGAATAATGTATTTTCCCCTCACGTATCCTTTGGTTATACATTTCTTTGAAAAAAATTTCAAGAACATAAATTAGTTTACTACGGTGGTTTTCATTTGAAATGAGGGAGGGAGAAAAGTATGATTGGGGAGGGGTACATAGGGAGCTTCGATTATACTTGTAAAATTCTGTTATTAATCTAGGCAGTGAGTAAACAGGTATAATTCTCTATATTTTGGTTGACTGAAATATGATTTTTTAAAAATGTAACACTTAAAAGAAAAAGAATTGTAAGTCCATATTAGCTCCCCTAGTAATTAGGTGAGCAGACAAGGGAAACTTTCCCTTTGACCCTCTAGATCTTTCCTCTATATTGTAATTGTTACAAGGAGATTAGAAAACTGCCCTAGATCAGGCCTTTGGGGATCAAGTGGAATCCCAGACACCTCCTTGACAGTTCCATTAACAATGCATACCATACTCTTGGTGGTCTTTCAAAGATCTTTAAGCATTATCTGAACCATTTCTGTGGAGAGAGAAGTGAAGGGGCCTTAGAAATTTATAGTCTGGAGACTTTTGTCCCTGCTTTGGTTCTGTTTTGGTCTGTTTTGGTTCCTGTCTATCTAAGAATTTCAGGAAGACCAGGAATTAGATTCTGACTTTGTTACTAACCAGCAAAAGGCAAAACTACTTAAACTTTTAAAAACGCTATACATGTATGAATGTTTAAGTTTGAAACACTAATTTGTGTATCTTTAAGACAGTTATTTGAATATGACCATACTTCTAATTTTGAATGAAAGCCAATAGCAAAAGCATAACCATAATAGCATTCTTAGTTAAATTTTAGAGATTTTCTTAGTTGCCAGAATGCCATGTACACAGCACTTATACCTACACTCCTCCCATCTAGTGCATATTTCTTGTTGATCACAGTACTTTTTCCTGTGGATCTTGGAGTGACCCCAGAATGCTTTTCAAGGCAGTGATCCTAGCAGCCATTCCAAATTATTTTTAATTGTCACAAGATGAAACTTATTTGCCACCTCCCTGTCCCTGGAGTGAGCGATGTACAGACTAGACTCTATCAGTTAATGAGGAGGCTATTCTGATGTGTTTCACAGGGATATTCAAAGGCACCAGAGTCATGCCGTGTGGCTTGAAAATTCCACAGAGCTAAATGTTAATGGTTTTTCTGTACCTCAGTGCAGAAAAATCTAGTTTTAATAAGTTATTTAGAACATGTTTTTAAATTTTTATAAAATTTAGCAGTAGTTTTCAGTGTTTTTTACCTTTGTTAAATGGTTTTGCAGTTTAAGACTATTTGGGTTTTAGAGATATTATCTCTCCAACTAAATGTGCCATGGGCTTTGAGAGAAAACCCTGGTTCTGGTTCTATTACCCAGCTAGGTGATCTCAAAGAGGTCAAGTAACCAGGTTTCTCCATCTTTTCCTTTAAATATTGAGATTGGATTTTGACAGTTAAATTGTCTTCTACAGAATTTTATGATTTCCCCTGATTAGGCCATATAAAATTTCTATGGTTAATGCTGGTGTCTCCTCTGTGCTCCAGAGTTTTGTCTACTCAACATTATCATTAAATGTCTTAAAGTCATTGACAGCTGAACAGGCGCAAAAGCAGAACTCTTGATTCCAGCCATCTACATCCTCACACCCACCCTAAACCTGATTCTCCTCCATTCTTACATGTATGTACCAGTATTCATGACCATTCTTTTCCTAGGGGCTCAGGCCAGAGACTTTGGAGTCATCCTTGATTCCTTTCTTTCAGTTATCTTGTATTTACTCCATTTGCAAATCCTGTCAGATGCACACTCAAAATATATCTGTATCATTTTTCACATGAATTGTTTCAATTCCTTCCTAACTGATCTTGATTCTGTTTTTGCCCTACTCCAGTCTACTCTCCATTAAGAAGTCAGAGTGATCCTTTTAAAACATTAATCAGATTTTGTTATTCTTCTGCTGAAAACTCTCCAGTGATTTCTCATCTTAGAATAAAGAGTAATGAGTGTCCTTACTTACCTTGTCCTGTCTAATTTGGCCCCTTACCGCTTTCCCATCACTTATAATCCTTGGACACACAGATCTTACTGTTCATCAGATATACCAAGCATGTCCCTTATTTAGTGCCTTTGTACTTGCTCATTCCTCTTCTTAAACATTTTTCATCCAGAATTCTAAATAGTCTGTACTTTCTCTTCGTTAACTTTCTACTCAGGTGTAACTTCACAATAGAGGCCATCTTTGAAAACTCTTTGTAAAATAGTAACCTGCTCCTCCACTTCCCTGTAAACCGTTTTTCGGGGGGTGGGTGGGTGGGTCATAGCTTGTATTATCACCTGACTTATTATATATTTATCTCTTTATTATTATTCTTTGTCAATTACAATGAAATTTCCATGAGATCAGACTTTATTCCTTTATGTATTAGGTACTCAATCAGTGTCATTGAATGAATGGATCCTTGCCAGTTGTTAAAGTCCTATTAGCAGTAATCAATCTACAGGGAGTCCCTAAACCAGGACCTATTCAGTATGCTGTACCTGGCATATGGCCTCTTTCCTGAGGAATAATAAGAATTAAAGAGATTTTTTATATGAATGGGAGACATGCTTTTTTTTTAAAGGTTTACCTTCAAAATTTTAATAAGGGTATGTTAAAGCTGCACAAAACTGAAATATTCTCAAGTTTTAGATATGAGGTAATTACTAAGGAGCAAAAGAATATCCTTTAAAAAATATAATAGTTATAGTCAAAATATGTTGAATTATTCTTGGAAGAATTTTAAGTAGCTTTTTTTTCTTTTGAACATTATTGTAATTACTATTTCAAGGTGTTCTAAAATAATAGTTTCTATGCCAAGTTTTTTCCTAAGCGAAATAGTTTATATAGTTTTTATACCATCAATATGTCGATAGGTGGCGTGTCTACTTAAATTTTAAAACTTGAATTCTTTTTTTTTTAATTCTTTATTTCCTCACATTAAAAATCAAGTTTGTAAGACGTGATAATGTCAGATGTTTTCAACATTCCTGCAAGATAATGCTCACATTTGTTGTTTCCGTCTTATAGAAGATAGAGAATTCTTTGTTCAAGACCAGTTAGGCCACTTTAGAAACAGTAGGCCAGTTTTTCCTCAGACTTGTCTATCTGCTATCACCATCATATATATTTTTTTCCATATCCACAGACCACTTACAAAAATTAATATTTTTCTTTAATATATTTATTTTGACACTGAACTTCATTTTTAAACCCAATTTTATATTACTGTCATAAATGAGAAACTAGTATAATTTGTCATAAAAAGAATATAATGTAAAAAAATAAAATTGATAATAAAATACTGTTAAGTTCTGCCTAGGTTCCCTTACATGCTAAAGTCTGAGTCTGAGGCTTGTTCTCTATATTAAAAATGGAGATTTGCCAGAGTTAAAGATTGTCATCTTATTATAATCAGAAGAATGAAAAGAGAACTGAAGAAAGAACACTTTTCTTATTGTGAGTGTGTGATTTAATTGTTCCAGTATTCTCTAAATTCTCTCGAGTAACTCCTACAGTTATCTTGCACCACAAGTGATTTGAGTCCCATGCTTTGAAAAACATTCACCTTAATACTGTCAAGAGTTAATGAGATGATTGTGATGATTAATATTATTCAGTTCTGAAAACCATCAATTTCCTGCAAAGCCATTGAGAGAGTCCCAGAGCCACCTTCTTACTGATTCTCAGTCTTGGACAGAGGGCAGCACGAGCCTGGGAAAAGGGAACGCTGGTAAGGGTGTTCTTGTTGGCTTTTTGGATATATTTTATTTTTAAAGGGTGAAAGTAGTGAAACAATTTCATTATATTACCTATAGGAATTTTGTTTTAAAGTCGGACTCCCAGTGTAAATTTAGAATTATTTTCAATAACATCTAATTGTGAAGTACTTGATTTATCTCTATGAGCTGTAGAAAATCGTTTTATGAAAAATAGATCTACGTTGTATTTTTTTCAGTTTAAAGTATCAAATCTTTATTACTGAATATTAAATGATAGAAATAAACTCAAAATACAATTTTTAAATATAAAAATGTAATTGTTTCAGACAAAAGTTTGAAGAATATCTTAAAGGAGCTTAAATTATGCAATTCTTTTACTCAAGATTTCAATGCAATTTCAAAATGTCGAAGTGATTGCACAATTACCATAACTTTAGTTATTCATATTTCTTATTATTGTTATTGATTTTAATCTTTTGATTACTTTCTCGGTGAAGAACAAGCAAGGCTTTGAAGTCAGATCTGATTTCAAATCCCATTTTAGGCACCTGATCAGCGTGTGATATTTAAGTTACCCAATCTCTTTTAGACTGAGCTTCCTTATTTTTAAAATACTATTTATTTCTCAGGTTTGGGAAGGATTAAACAAAACAGTGTGATCATACATGCAGGTGTGAGTATATATGTGTGGTATCTCTATAAATGAGTACAAAACCATACATCCATGGGTAAGGCACTGTTAACCAGAAAATCTCCAGGTTGACTAATTTAACTTCTAAAATCTTTCTCCTTCATTTCTAGTCTTCCTTAAACTCTCTCCTAGTGCTGCCTAATTTTAGCACTGCACTTTAAAGTTTTTACTGGTTTATTTGAAATCTCTTTGGGATTTAGTGATGGCGAAAAACAAATTGATAGAATCTTAAGTAAAAATTATAAGGTCATTATTTAGTATATAATCAGTCATAGTCTCCTAAAATAGACTTTCTTTAAAAAGTTTTGTTCTTAAAGAATACACACACACACACACACCCTCTGAAGATCATTTGAGTATTCATAATTTGGTCTCTCTTCACCTTCAAACCTGCCATTTCGTTTTACAATCTATGAATAAGTCTAAGCATTAGCTACATAAAAATTGATGATACCTATTTCCCTTTGAATCCATCAGCTTCCTTAGAGGCAAAGAAATGATGTATAGTTGGGGATCAGTTTTGAGGGTGAGTTTTGGGGGAGACAAAGAGCTCTTTCATTTGGAAGGGTTTCATCTTATAGTTCTACATTAAAATATAAGTGATTTCTTGGTTTTTATGTGCTGTTATGTTAGATTAATTTTTGTTACTTTAATAAATGCATAGGAAATTAAAGTTTAAAAGATGATGTAAAAGAAGAGAAACATGAGAAGGATGAGATGAGAAAGGGCTCAAAAATTAGTTAGAATGAGGTTGGTCAGTGAAAAATGAGGAAACGATGGCTTAAGATGATGTGAGAAGTTTGTGTATGTGTGTTTCTATATGACCATCTTATAAACATCTATATTATGTAGGGTACCTTTGGAAATATAGTAGGGGGAATAATGGATGAATAAACAAGTCTCTGCCTGTTTTGTTCAAAAGCAACCCCAAAAATGCTAATTTATGTTCTTTCTTGAAGGTTTGAGCAATCCTGCATTAACCATGGAGAATGAGACTTAACTCTTCGAACAAAATAATTTTACTTTATGGAAGTAAGATGTTTTTCTTGTATTATTTTATATTTTTAACCTTTTCCAGTTCTCTTCGGGCAGAAAGGTTCCATAAACATTATTATTTATTTTTGAGTGTTTCACATTAACAGACATCTTAGCTGACCTTGAGATTGCATTAATCATGCTGGAGACCTCTGACATGGACCTAGCTTCAGTATTAGCTAGTATTTAGGTGAACTGTATAATAGAAATAAGTTGATGAGCAAAATTCATTTTTCTAGTAATGCATCAAATGACAAGGATTGATCCTAAGATACTGAACTTTACATGACAATTATCTTGTCATTTCATAAGATTGTTCAATTTTTTATTTTTTTCTATCTTTCCAGATATACAGTGGTCATGTCCTTGATACTGAACTTTACATGACAATTATCTTGTCATTTCATAAGATTGTTCAATTTTTTATTTTTTTCTATCTTTCCAGATATACAGTGGTCATGTCCTTGACCATCCATTAGCAGAATTTCACTGAAAAGTACAAGATAATTATATCTTGTTAGCTTAAACCTGCCATTCTTATTTTTGGTCATAGTAGGACCTCCATAGCATGTGCCATCCTTAATGTAAAATTAAGTAAAATTAATTAAAGTAATAGGTGTTCCAAATAATTTTCTTTAAACAATAATTTTTTAAACCTATATTTCCAAATCAATTTCTTTAATACATAATCTATTTATAAGTCTGCAGTCAATAAAAAGCTACAATAAAGAGTCCCTTTGGAACAAAGCCATAAATATCTAAACAAAATAAACAACTATATGTACCATTATAATAAACACAATATAAACATTAGTTATCAAGAGAACTCTGTATTTACAAAACTGCAATCCAGAATCCTGAAGTCTTATCTAAGAAAAGCAAGAGAGCAGCATCTAAAACACATTTATGTCAAAGTACTTCATTGGTATCTGAGGGCATTTTTTAAATTTGTGTTTGTTTTTAGCTCATTTTATTCCTCATTTTATTTATATTTAGCTCATTTTATTTATATTTTTTAATCTTTTTTTTTTTTTTTTTTTTAATGTTT
Organism: Pteropus vampyrus; assembly: GCF_000151845.1. Taxonomy (NCBI): domain Eukaryota; kingdom Metazoa; phylum Chordata; class Mammalia; order Chiroptera; family Pteropodidae; genus Pteropus; species Pteropus vampyrus. Next base: position 2,323,582 of record NW_011888889.1, on the reverse strand, counting down.
TGTTTCGCTCTTATTCAGGAGCAAGATACTGATCTGGCAATTTGCCAGTTGACTAGTTTGGTTTTGGGTGACCACACTGTGGTATAGTAGGTTAGATTAATCATAATTACGGTTAGGATAGTGAAAATTTAATCTTCTTAATTTGGTTAAATATCAAGGAGACAATGTTAAATTTCTGGAAATTTTAAAATGTAACTGTGAATGCACAAATATGAATCATTATAGTATCACAAATAAATATTTTGCAGAACCTAGTTCTGTAAAGCATATAAAGTTTCACAGGATTTTTTTTGAGTATTTGAATTATTAGATATAATTAACAGTTTGTGAGGTCATGTATTAAATATTTTACATATTTACATAGTAATATCATAGTATCATGTAGATGTCCACGAATTTTGACACAAGACCAGTATTGTGTTTGTTCACCATTATTCTCTACACTGCAAGTACCAGACACATAGTAGGTTCTAAATGAACATTTTATAAGTCAATGATAACATCACTAAAATCAAAACTCACTTGATTTTATTACATTTGAATATAAGACATTAGCAGTCATAATAACCAAATGACAGCATGAATCAGCTGCATTGACATTGAAGAAAAGTCATTTTCTAATGTAAGGTTTTTCATTCTATTGACATAACCAGTAAGAGATTTCTTTAAAAATTTAATTTGCTTAAGGTAGCTAATAATCCAAATAGTTTGTTTTTAATATAGATTTCTGATTTAAATCTCAAACAATTCATTCAGCGCACATTTATATTGAATAATATTACCTGATATTGATATACTTATGTTACTGGTATCTTCATATTCTCTTTTTGAACTGCATTAATAATCTGTGGGCTTTTTATAAAATATTTCTTAGCATATTTCCCAGGTAGTTATAATGTGCCTATATCTATAGCAATGCCAAACTGTAGATTAAATTTAGCCTATCCAACCTTCCTTGATACAATATAAACAAAAAATATTGTGCTTCTACGCACATAAAATTTCAAATCATTTCTCAGTCCCTTTTTGAACTCAGTTGTCACTTCTAAATGCCAGTGGCCTCAGACAAATATAACGCAGTTATAACACTCAAATTGGGACCCCCAAATCAGTAGCATTGGCCTCACCTGAGTGCTTATAAGAAATGCAGAATTTTGGACCTCACCTTAGGTCCAATCATAAACTGCATCTTCTTTATTTTAACAAGATCCCATGGTCTTGTATATGCACATTATAGTTTGTGATTCATCGATGTCAAGGTCTAAATTCAAGAACTCATCTACTGAGCCTTCTAGTATAGAAAACATTTTATTTTGAACAAGGGATATTATCGCAACAATCAATGAGTTGTTTGTTGGATGAATGAGTTGTTAAGTGTTGGTTTTTTATATAGTTAATACAAGTGTTTCATTTTTTCTGTTTCATTTCAAGGTATCAATGTTGTAGATGGATGGAAGAGGTTTTCCACAGGAGAACACCATTGACCAGTCGCTCCCATTTCTCCTTGGCTGGATATGCAGATTATGAATTGATTAGTTCTCTCCAAGCAGTTGCTTAAATCATCACATTTTTATTCAATATACAGATTGTTTCAAATAACACAAATTCCTGTGAAATATTAAAAGTAATTATGGTTTATGAATCAAGGGCGAAAATATTGTCTATCATAAAAACTTGGAATAAATTCATGAGCCAGTTTCCACCCAAATATTTGGGTAGCACACTTTATCACATAAAAAGCCCATTAGTCATCTGATTTTCTAATTTAAAAAATTAAGACAAAGATATTGAGATTTAAAAGATTTGAGGTCACATTATAATAATGTTTTATTCATTAGACATATTAGTTACCTATGGGAAGGAGGTAGCAAATCAGACTTTTATTACCTCTGATGTGAATCTGGTCTCAGAGAGAGTGAACTGTCATAACTAAGAATCCATTACAAATCCAAATGACCTACAGTTGAAGACCACCATGCATTTTTTGCTAGACTTTAATCTAATTTCCCTTTTGTTGCCTGCTTGAAAGGAAGTATATAATCACTGAGAGTTGAGCTCCCTGATAAACATTTGGCTAGAAAATTTTTGTAAGAGTGAATACATTTCTATTACATCTGAAACATGTTTTTCATATCTTTTAATTGAGGGAACATATAATAACAATTATGAGGACTGTTTTGTGATATTCTTTTGCTAGTTTGGCTTTAAAAAATCTTGTTAGTTTTCTTTGAACATAGCGAAAAATACTGAATTTTTGTTACGAATTCCTGATGGGTCAATAGATTAATCCTTCACTTTATGCCCTCTCATCAAAAGTATGAGTTAAACTATATAATTCTTCAAAGACCTATGAAAATTATGCAAATCAGACAAAAAAATCATATACTTGTGGAAATTTAGTTCAGCGTGCTGTTTGAAAACTGAGTTTCAGATAAACTAAGTGGTGTGTTTGTTGATGCCAAAATGTTAGGCTTCACCATGAAGCTCTTGTGCCTTGTATGCACTATTTAAGAAAAAATGTTTTATTTTCCTCTTTTTTAATTTGATGGAGTTTAAGTTTTGTAAATGTTAGTGCTTAGAATAAGCTGTGTACATTTTTTTGGTACTGATTTTCAGAATTTAAAGTGGATTACCTTTTAAAACTATGTAGATAAGGAACTGGTATTTACTAAAAAAGAAAATGGTATTAAACTTTTCAAAATCTGAGGCAAAAATTCAACACAAAATAGACTAGAAGGCCAGAGGATAATGGAGCAATAGATCCTTGCAATTACTCATCTTTGCTAAAAATATAGTTTCATATTAAATGAGTTAATGGAAGAACTAGTGTCGGCCCAGTCCATTTTCTAGATCATTTGAGTGTAAGAATGCCAAGGATGGCAGTCTTTTTCAGATTTTTTTTTAAAGCTAAAGATTTTGATCTGACAATCTGGTTCAAGAAATTTCAGAACATATGATACATTTTTACCTTTCTCTTAAGGCATTTTTTGGTCATCATCTTTCATTACCTGAAGTGCCAGGTTGGAACCTATAACTACTGCTAGAAGTCTTAAGGGCAACAGCATCACATGATGTATTAAGAATTATATGCAGCCAGATATTTTTAAAGCACAGTACTATAGCTGTTTTTATGGAACAGGATTAAGATATTCCCTCCGACTAGAACCTAGGAAAGGAAAAAGGGATTTTTTTTTAATTCTTTATTTTGCTAAAGTACTGTTAATCTTTCCCCCATTTAGGTCTTTCATGTAATTTTTGGAATACATAAGTACGCATTAGAATCAGATTTGAAAAATTTTTAAAATAAAATTTCTTTAAGTTGTAATGGTTCTCTTTTTGTTTCACACAGTGAATAATTAGTTTTTTTAGTTTTAATTCTAAGGGGTTATAATTTTTAGAGATGATGGCATATCTCATTAGTTATGTAGTATTTTACTTGAGTCAATAAAACAAATAGACTTACATTTTGTACATTTTTAGAAAATGTACTTTAAAATATTTAAAATGTTTTTCTTCGAAAAGACATCTTATACTTCAACTGTCCCAATAATCTATTAAACTAATAATTTTGATTTCTCCAGTTTTTAGAGGCTCTACCATATAGGTATCAATATTTAAGAAACTGTTTAACAATATTGTACAGATGCATCATATACATTAATCAATTTTGTTTAGTAAGGGTTTTTTCAAAGATGAATTATTTTCTCTAGACACATTTCTTTGGTCTTCAAGAAGCATGATCTAACGTCACCATCAGAAAATGGCTTTGCTTGGCTAACAAATGGGCCACTTATAAACATACTTTGGTTATGGCCACATTTTCATTTTTTTATTTTTGTGAATAAATTATGCTGTAATATTCTATTTTAAAATTTCTAATTCTCCTGTTCCTTTCCCATGAATTGGGAATATTGTGATGAGTCCTTAGTCTGGTTATGTCAACATGTATTGTATTTTTTTTTTTAGCACAGTTATAGTCTCATTGCATGATAAACAGCATTTTACCATTAATTTAATAAGATAATCCTTACTTCAATGTGCCTTAAAAGCACACCATTCAAAGTGCACTTTTAACACAATGGGTATGAATTGGTAACAGAAATAATAAAATACTGTGATACAGAGATATCAGCACTCCAAATGTCGTCGGGTCACATCTACATCACCCATTTTGTAGCACACACCAAGCAGCAATGTAACATGATAAGAACATCACAGGCAGTTTCTGTAGCAGCTACTCAACTCTTCTAGTGTAAAAGCAGTCATAGACAGTATATAAATGATGAGTGTGGCTGCACTCCAACAAAACTTTATTTATGGACACTAAAATTTGAATTTTATATAATAGTCACATGTCAGGAAATACTAATTTTTCCCCCAACCATTTTAAAACTGTAAAAACCATTCTCATCTCACTGGCCATACAAAAACAGGCAGCAGACGGTTTTGGCCTGCAGGCCATAATTTACTGACCTTTGCTCTATTAGATTTAACAGAATATGGTGAACCCAGAATTAATGGCTCAGGAACACTAAAAGTTTATCAGCCAAATATCTCTTATTCAAAAGCTAGATTTAGTAAAGGTCATAATGTTCTTCTTATAGAAGTTATAAAAACATTATATTCTTTCTTAGAGACAGAAACCAAAACTGATACAAATTATGAAATCGAGCAACTAAAAGGCTACTCAAAAGGCAATCTTTATAATTTTTTTTTAAGGTGAAAATCAAAATAAATAGAAACCAATTAGATACCTGCTATATTGTGTCAGCTTTAAAAAGAAGCCATGTTGTTATACCAAATGCATTTACTTCGAGGTAATAAGTCAACACTGTTGAAATGCAGAAGGCTCAGATTGATTTTTCAATTAAGAGATTAGCCTTAGTTTATGAAATTACTGTTTTCTGTTCAGCTGCCCCTCAATGTCCCCCAAATATTTCCAAAACAAAATTACCAGTCATCAACATATAAGAAAACATTTCTGAAGCCTTTATTTACAAAAGCTTTTAAAAACAAATACCCTCTGTTTTGCAAATAATGTTTTGTTTAAAAAGGACCACCCAGTTACAGCATTGTAATATGAATAAAGAATGTACAAGGAAAACAAACCAATGTGGCTAACATTTGGAGATTTGCTACTATTACTGATTGAAGTGTAGATAACACACATCATAACTTGTAGTCCATCACTTCAGGGTACAGTTAATGATTACCAAAATGTCTTCCTACACATGCTCTGGTCTGGTCACATTCTGCATGGCTAAATATTTCACAGTCTCTTTTGTCAATATATATAAAATAGATTGTAAAGATATATACAAAAAATAAACAAGCATTACACTCCTCAGGTAATTTTATTAGCTATATATATATTAGCTATATGTGTATATGTATATAGCTAATATATATAATTTTGTATTTTATTTTGTACCAAATCTCTCCATTATTTATCTTTGTAGCAACTATGAAAGCACAATTTTTTTGTCTTCTAATTTAATTTGGTACAAAATATACCTAAAGACTTGCTATCTTTGGACTTTAATGAAATTGATTTGTGGAATCAACAAATCAAGAGCATCATAAACATGGCTATAAAATTTTTAAAAATTAAAAATAAAGGTAAACAGTGATGGAATAAAAAGAAGCAAATCAAGGGAAGTGTGCTATCATAAAATAACTGTAGCTTCAACATCCTGGATACCAGTGTCCTGGCAGACAATAAACATCCAATCACAAGGGATTTTTCCTGAAGGGTGTAAAGCTGGTTTGAAAAAGTCTTCAATCACAGAGCAGCCTACACATGCCAATTAGAAACTGACAGACACTAGATGTGCTTGGAAGATTAAATACTAAGTATAGAAACAGCAGTTACTAAGCTCCTCAGTAGTTTTTTGTCTTTTTTTTTTTTTTTTGTAGTCTTGCTGAGTCAACCATTTGCACAATGCATGTGCTATATTCCGTGGGTCAAAAACAAGTAAATACTGTATAAAGTTGGCAGATGGTCATTTTTCCAGCTAAGAGCAAGAGAAAAACAATTTCTGATAAAACAGAGGATTTGAGTCAGAATCACTCTCTAAAGTGCAAAATTGATGGTCCACAATCTCAAATAGCTAAAACTCCTGCAGAATGGAACGGAGACATGAAACAGGGAAATAAATTACAGTCAGTGCTAGTTAATTTAGGAAAGGGGAAAAACAAACCAAGCTCAAGTAGGTAAGGTTTGTATGATGTAGCTTTCCCACTCTGTCACACACGCCTGCTAACAAGTATTAAGGCCAAATTTAACCTGAATGCTTTTCTATTTAAGTTCTGAGATAGGAATGCTCATACTTAGCAGTGAAAGGCAGAAAATAGAATGGGCTATGAAAGAGAAAAAAAAAAAGTACTTTCTATTGTTCAAGGGATTCAACCAGAGATAAAAACCTATATACAAGCATGTGTGTAGCTCAAATAAAATAAAAATAAAAGGACTATTTCATGTCATGACTGCTTGTTGGCTTCCTCTTCATATGCATTCCCTGTGCCATTCTGTACATAGGATGAACCAGAACCAAGGCCATACAAATGACCACAATATTTGGCATCATCAATATGATCTTCAAAGAACATCTAAAAAGGAATTTTGGGGGAAAAAAAAGATAATTTTAACCAAAAGGTACAACTGGTAATTTATATTTCAGCAACGTAAGTATTGACTGATCATTAACTATAATGACAGCTCTCTTCTATAGTGCTCCTTTGAAGCCACACATTTAAATCCAACGAATTAAACTGAGGTTTCAAAAAGTACAGAGCTCAAAAGAAACCGAAGAAAAGGACTACAAAAAATGTATAAATGTATGTCTTTCCTATTAATATTTTAGACTATTTTTATGAGAACTAGTAATCATGGAAAAATGGCAGACATTTTAATTTCATATTTAACGGTAAATATGAATGAAAAAGGGGGCAGGGAACATTTAGGTTTATAAGGAGCCTTGAGTCTATGTGTAAGGCTGAGTTGGCTAAAAACAATGTTCTGGACAGTAAAATCTGAACATTCACACTAGGTTACTATCCTTGAAGAAGCCAAGAAAAAGAACAAATTAGCAGAGAATTCACCATTCATTGAACAATTAAGGCATTTTTAAAATGCAAAGCAAAAAATCCAAAAGGTTATTTTAATTCTGTAACGTAGCACTGGAAAGAAGTACAAAACATTTACTTTCCTGAATAGACAATCTAAATCACTTCTCAATCAATACCACTTGGCAAAACAGCTATTGTGCTTTCTATTAATACATTTTGACAAAAACTTTTAAATTTCCAGAAAAGTTCTCAGTCAATTCTTTAATGTCTATGAGGATATACTCAAAAGAATTTTACAGTGAATATTTTACAAGAAAACTTTTTTGTAAGCAAAAAAGCCCACTGTATTTTGTTTTTGCACAAATTTTTCTTTGCATTTACCTATAGCGAGGCATACCTGTGCATATCACTTAACCTAAGGGTAGACTTGGGTTCATTAAACTTCGTTCTTCCATACCTAACTTCTTTATATTTGAGGAATTTATCTCTGTCTTTTACCATTTAAGGAGGGTTTGCCCAATATGATTTTTGATTCGACTACTACTTCAGACTTATTTAACCATTTTAGAATTCAAAAACCACTTGGTAAGACTCAATCAACTAAAAAGCATGAGTCCTACTCTCTAAATCCTTAAGTAATGAAGAATGGCATGAGAGAATATTTTTACGGGCACTTTAATGTCTAAGATGAGGCAATGCCAGGAGAAGCTTTATACATGGATTCCATGACTTGGCAGAATCAGCATTGATGTGGTCTATAGAAAGAATTCTCTCACTAGTAATGTATGTGACCTTAGATTAAAGTTACTAGCCTATGGCCTGTTTTCTCACCTAAGAAATAATATGGCTGGATGGCTGGAGTGACATGATTTCTGAGGCAGTTTAAATTTTTAAATTTTTTAGTCTACAAAACTCTTATTTTTTTTAAATTTCCTTCTGAACTACATTTTAAGATTACTTATATTTGAATACTTTCATTCAAGTGTGGTTGATCTGACTTATATGGTACTGCTAATTATATATTTACTTAATATGTATTTCTTGCCCCAAAATTTTCGCCATAAGGTAGTGTTCTCAACCTAACAACCGAAAAAAAGGCACTCATGTCTTCATACTTCTCTCATTTTGAAAAAGGCCATTCCTGTAAGCAATGAATCAGATCCTGCCTGATGTTGTGGTCCTATCCGTTCCAGCTCTAACTGTTCAGCAACTTCCTGTAAACCACCCTATAAGACAGAAAAATTGCCTGTCAAAAGAGAGAAACATTGCAATGCCTGAATTCACAAATTATATAACTTGGACAATGACCGAAATATAAATGAACTTTAGAATGTATAGATGGACCTTAAGAATGGGAAAAAAACAATGTGAATTACTAATATATTTGTTGAATGTAGGTGAAATTTATAATTTAATAGAAAATTAGATCTTAATTGGAAAAATTTATCTTCATCATAGGCTCTAAGGCATGCGACAGGTAAATAACTTTCTTAAATATATGGGGAAGCAGATCATATACAAGGTAACAGGTATATAGAGTAACATTTATCAAGTACATTCAGTTGATCCAGCCATCGATCAATTATTATAAAACTGACTTGTAGGTTATCTTCAAATTTTCTTAACCTACCAGCAATGTAGTTTCATCCAAATAATTTGTACAAAACAAAGCTATTATGACTAATCAAATCTGAAGAATTCACTAAGTGCTTAACTATGGTTTTGTTAGTTAAAAAGGAAAAAGAGTATGTTGTTACAAGACTACAACTCCTTAGAAGGGTCAGCTAAAATATGCCTACGTTAATATTGCTAGGATTAAAAAAGAAAGATGATGAGGGTGAAAGAAAGGAAGGGAAAGAATAAAAGACAAGGAAAGAGGGACACTGAGGGAAGAGAGAAGAATGACGGGAGCAGAGAAAGTAAAGAAATAAAAATCAGGAACAAGGACAAAACGAACACAAGAAATTCTTATCTAAATTATGAATTCCTCTACTAGCAAATTAGCCCTTCTCTATGTCACAGCTTGAAAAAGTACTTTGCATAGCAGTTGCTTCTGTGCTAAAAACAGCATGAGGATTAGGTATCATTAGCAGCTGCTTAGGAGAGCAACAGAATTCGGTTATTCCGAATGATGTACTATAAGTCAAAAAGCACCTCTGTTATAAACCTAAATTTTAAGACAGCAGGCCACTCAGGGTATACTCAGAATCTCTGGTATACTTGGAAATTTTCCGACATATACATAATAAATGATGACTGGGTTCTGTTTCCAAAACTGTCATTGTACAGCCACATTAAACACAAAGCTCTTGGAATCTCAGCATGTAATACTTTCAGGGTGTGAACTGAGTTTCTAGGGTAGTAAGGATATCCTATTGCAAGTTTATTTGAATCACAGCTCGAAGTCTCTTCAAATTGCACAGAATTCTGCTGCTCTTAAGTGCTACAAACATGAAGTAATCTTTGTCAAAAATTTCACTGGTTATATGGCATATCCTATAATGAGGCAAGTAGACACTGGCCATACTACTACTTCTCTTATGATTTTCAGTTAATTTGTCAAAAGCCAAGTTTCCTATGCAATTCCTAAATGATTTCTTTCTGTGTAAAAGTAATGCTCTTAAAGTTTTTACCATCTCCTAAAAGTATAATTTTATTTGTACTTCTAAAAACCTGGTGAGGAAAAAACTTGATCAATCCTGATATAGGTTCTATGAGGCAACCACTTTACTTTTTTTTTACGGTTTAAAAACAAATACACCTGAAACAAAACAAAACAAAAAAACAACTGACTGTATTCCTTAGGAATCTGTGCCACCATAGGTGAATTCATTCTCAAATGTAAGAAGTACTTTTCCTTATAAACTTTCCCTTTGAAAGAATTAATGTTCTAAGTAACAATTATACACATTAAGCAGTGTCAGAATGTAAGTTACTGTCTAGTTAGGACCAACACATTTACTGTAACACTTACTACTAATAAACTGACATCTTTGGACCAGGAAAAAAAACCAAAATCCCTTTTAACTATGTCATTTAATCCCTGGAACATGATTCTAGGACATGACCCAAATTTCTCCAGCCAAGATAAGCAGCAGAAAATTTTTGCCTCACTACTGACTACCATCTGCACATTGCTGGCCATCTTGGATTTTTTCTTGCAAAGATAATGTCCATGTTGGGAGCGTGGACTTGAACTGTGCAGGAGAGCTTCATAGTTTCTATGCTGTATGATTTTTAATCTGGCAAGCAATGACAAAAATCTGATCCTTCAACTGAATTTTACTGATAACTTACTCTGTCAATATGTATTAAAAAATTTCCTATAAAGCATTATTTATCCAAGCAAAAAAATCAAATGACCAGATGATACAACTGCATTTAATATAAAACTATGGGGTTTAAATCAACATCCCAGCCTAGGATCTTATGTCAGTCACTCGATCTGAATAGTGTGCTGATTACAGATAAAGCTACTCAAAGCCTTACTTTGAGGTTTTTGCAGCTCTTCATGAGGTACTTCACATCATAAATGACAGGAAAAAACAACCGAAGGATCTCAAAGAAGTCAAGTTCTTCTTCAGGCAAGTTAGAGTTGGTCAGGATTTTGATTAAGTAGCCAAAGTCATAACCACTGAAAAAAGGGTTAAAAGTATACAGAAGAGGGACCATAAATACCATAGCGATGAAAAACTTTTTCTGATACAAATTTTAAGTGAGTCACAGAGTAGACAAAAAAAGAATTGACATACACAAAAAAGTGCACAAAAGAACAGAGAAAATATACATGTTCACAATTATAATGGGAAAATGCCATCATCTTACACACAGTGGTAAGACTTTGTCACTTCATCATTCAGTTATCAATATGCAAATCTCTACTACCATCCCAAGCTGTAGACACTAAACTATTTTGATAATGCTTGAATAGAGAACTCTTTAAGAAGAGTATCAAATTGCCCACAGTAGATGTCTCAAAAAATTTAAATAACTATGCAAATGGAGAAATAAAAACAAAGATGGATGGAAAGTTGGCCAAACATGTCAAAGGTAGCAAGAGAATTGGCTTTCGGAAGGCAAAAATAATGCAAATCTTCCCATCTTTAATAAAGAAGTCATATATTTCAAAAATCCAGAGTTAATTTCCTACCAAATTACTTTAACTTCCCTTAAGTGGCTTTATTAATAAATATTCTCTTCTCCCAAAATTTTCTGTTCCTTATGATGGTTCCCCAAGAGATACTAATAGGAATGCTGCATATGAAAGAAGTGATGGCAGTAAAGACGGAGAACTACTATCTAGAGTAGGAGTCCCCAACTCCGGGACTGTGGACCAGTAATGGTCCTTGGACTGTTAGGTACTGGGCCAATAGCAGGAGGTGAGTGGCAGGCAAACTAGCAAAGCTTCATCTGTATTAGCAGCCGCTCCCCAGTGCGAGCATCACTGCCTAAACTCCACCTCAGATCATCAGGCATTAGATTCTCATAGGAGCACCGGTCCCTGGTGCCAAAAAGGTTGGGGACTGCTACCTAGAGGATAAATTACATACTCCCACTATGTCAAATCAAGATCTCCTATACCTATTGTTTGGCTTTTCCAACAGCTATATATCTCCTTACATTCCTGTGGAACTATTATACACCATCTTTTCCCTGTCTAACTTTCCTTCAAAGACCTTTACAGATGCCTTCCCTGAAGAGCCCAGCTCTCAGATTTCTTACACAAGTTGTTTTCTTGTACTATCCTTTAAAATGCATGTATTGTTTTTTCCGAGTTTAAAGGGCAGCAAACTTTTAAAAATATATTTTCTTTATTGCATATAGTTGGAACTCAACTAATATTTGGTGAGAAATGTTATTAACATATCTTTGAGGGATGCAAAGTACAATTTCCATTTGATATTCAGAATTTTACCAATTTAAAAAAAAAAAACTTTACACTGAAGACCACTAAGAAATATCAAGGTATAAGTAATAAACAGCAGAAACTTTTAAATTTTTGGTAGTTGGCAAGGAAGTAACTCTTCTACTTACCTAAAATATAAGTCAATACGGCATTTGTTTACTACTAGTAAAAGATTTTATTACAGTTTAGGATTTATAAAGTTCTTAAATTAGTCTTTACTAGAAATAGATTATAATATGAAAATATTCAAATGTATCAGTCTAATCTAGACTCTAAATTCTAAGATGAACTCTTTCTGTTTTTGTCCATCTTAATACCCCCAGTGTCTAGAACATTGTATTTGCTCAAAGTAGTTTTTGAATGAAAGACAATGTTATATATAGTAAAAGGATAGGACAATTTTTTCCCCATTCTTTTGTATCCTTATGACCATAATAGTAAAAAGAGAACTTCAAAAAACATTCCTCAAATTAACAGAGACTGAAGCTTCGTCTCCTGAGGTACAGGTTCAAATGGAGAATAGAGAAAACGATAACAGGTAAGAATTAGTACATTCAATACCTCCAACTCAAAAATTACTGTTTAGTACCATGCCAAAGTTTACAATATAAAGTCATTCCACAGAACAGAGCTGGAAATTGTAAAGCATGCAGGAAGCTCTGTGTGAAAAGTGGGCCAAGTATAAGAACATTAACATCTACATAATACAATGCTTTTAAAACCATAAAAAGTTAAGTAAATTCATTTCCAAGGCTACTTTTAGTCTCTGGGCTGCCAGTTTAATTTAGTTTACTTAGGAGAAAACTTTCTCTTATCTGGAAGTCTACTTTACTAGATGGTTTAAATACGTTATTTTTGATCATTAAAACAATTCTGAAAGATATTAAGTGATGTCTTCCTGATCAATTTAAAAAGAAAATTAAACTCTATGACACACCCACCCCAGCATTCTTTGCCCCTCTACAGCACTATCATCACCTAACAAACCACAATATAAATTTCATCATATAAAAAAGTGTATGCTTATGCCTACCAGAATGTAAACTCCATGAGAACAAGGATTTTAGCCTCTTGTTCATAGCTTAATTCCTAGAATTTTATCACAGTTCTTGGCATATGGTAAAGTATTATTTAATGAATAAATGGTTTTATTTGGGCTTGGAAATGTTAAATAACTCTCGGTAACACATTCCAAATGGCATTGCTGGATTTAAACCGAGATCTATTTTTCCAGCCTGTACCCTTCCCACTATACAATACTGTCTCTCGTATGCTAAAATGGATCCCATGTTATTAAATAACCGTTAAGTAGGCCAACATCTGTCTCTTAAGAGTTAGGAGACTGCTATAGGCGGCCAATTCTTTGTAGAACTAAGCCTGAAATTGCTAAAACAGTGACCCAAGCCAAGTATGGTAACACATATGCTATTTTCAATGCAAAAATCTTTTTACCTATGAAATGATAACCATTTGACCCCTTCACAGAGGACCACTCCTGATGTCATAAGAAGTTCTGCAAAGTACTGGGTCTCAATTCCTTCCTCCTCATGTTTTTTAAACTGGATACCAGATGTTGTTAGTAGCTCTATAGAGTCCTGGGCATACATGTCCTCCCTGGCAAGAGAAGAAGAAAGACAACATTCAAAGTGCTTTACTTCAAACTATTTTTCCCGACTTATATCTACCACAGTGCCAAAAGCAAGAAAGATTCACTTGAATCTAGTTGTTCCAATGTTTCATATACATGAAAGGAAAATACAATTTAAATAAGCAGGACAATATCTCAAGAGAATTGTTCATACATTAAATAATCATTCAAAACAGTCCAATAGTGAGATTTTAATCTTTGCTATTAACTCAATTTCATCAGCTTTTCACAAATTAAATAAATTTAACTGAGTCTGAAAAAGGGGTATTCTTCTCACTGGGGACTACTACCACAAAGAAACAGACATGTTCTTTTCAGGGACTTTCAGTCTTAGCAACCACTTCAATGCTGCCAGATGGAGCTGTAGCAGCAGGGGTGAGGACCTATGTTTATCTACCAAGCTCTCAGCAGCACCAGAACAGAGACCAAATGAAAAACATCTGATGTGGCTGAGTTGTACTATATTCTGTATTAAAGAAAAAGGAGATGCCTCCTTTCATTAATAAGAAGCCTTTCAAAGGGCTCCAGTAAACTGCTTAAAATAAAGGACTCTGCTATAGCAACAATAACTTTTTCTTCTAATGTCTTCATCCTTGAAGATTACCTTCTAAAAGTCAAGCCAGGAAATCTAAATATAAACCAATCTTTCAAGATTTTACTAAAGCCAAAAAGAAAGCCATCGCTTAATTTCCAAGCACACATAGGTATCTAAAATATTAAATTAAATTTTAAAAAGTAATCAAAATTAAGGTATGTTTCTGAGGATAAATAAAGTATTTTGTGAATTGCCCATTAGACTTTTTTATTTACTTTTTACACTGTAAATGCTGGTTTCTAGCAGTCAGCAAAAGACAATCCTATTAAAAGCTTTAACAAAACTAATTAAACTAAAAGAAACATCATACTTGGCCAAAATGTATTCTTATGGTCTATTTTCTGGATATCAATTTGTCTTCTAATGTCTGAAAAATAACAAAACTAGCCACTGAAATATTTGAAAACAAGAAACCCGCAATAATCACTATAAGTCAAAATTTCCCCTGGTAAATTCTTTCCAAAGGATATCTGAATAAACCCAATATAAGTTTTTTCATTAAACAATAGGTATTTATTGACTGACCTTATTAAACTAAAAGTATGTACCAAAAACAACTAGAATCTCATTAATCAGGCCCTGATGTGCACACTGAGGCATGCTTTAGCAATTATAACCAACCAAAGGCATAACAGATTCTTTCTCCAGGCTCGCTTTATTCTGGGCCATATTTCCTTTACTTTTAGTTTATCGTCTCTCTCTCAATCGAAACGCAAGCTTTAAGAGGGAAATGATTTTTATCTGTTTTGTTCAATGTTATATCATCAGATCAAAAAACATGTAAAGTGGAACAGTGATTATTGTACTATTTCAATCAGTATTTCCCAAACTTGCCCAATGATAACCATTCAGAGAGCATACCAAAAATAGGGACTCCTAGGTCCCAAATCTAGAGTTACTGAATCCCAATCCTCAGGAGAGACACCTGGATGAATACCTCAGGTGTTTTATGATCAAGGAAGTGGTAAATAAAAATATGTGTATAAATTCTTTGTGTGTGCAGTTCCCATAGCTCAATGCAGGTAAGTTAATGTACTGTCACGTAAATTTCATTGGACTAAATATTTTATCATTTGGAACCAATTTCATATTTTATAATACCCATGTCATTAACAAGAGAAAATTGGAACCCCATGCAGGTAAGCTAAATAAATCTCCAAATAGGAAGAAAACTTCCTGTGGTAAGGGAAACTCAATTTTCTACATAGACTGTCCTTTTCCCATGGTGCCCACTTAAGTTTTAAAAATCATTCCACCCTGCCTTCCCCACCCTCAAAAATCCTAGCAAATGTAGGAAAATACTCTAATTTCAAAGAAGTAGTTAAAATATAAAATTTTCTGTAGGTTCAGGGGCTGGCTAACTGATTAGATCTATTCAGAACAGCAATGAACAGTAATGTGATTGTTCCTATCACTAAAGATCAACCAACTATGAAGTTTAAGGTGGCAAAATATCCAATTATAACTGAACAGAAATAAAAGCATATACAAAACTCTAAAAAAGGTGTTCTAAAAAAGCAGATACAAGGCTGTCCCTCTCTTGTTAATATCCAAAAGAAAAGACAGAAAGTAACTCCACTAGGTATGCTAAATTCAGTAAAATGTATTGAAATTACTTCTACCTACAAATATAAACTTAGCTTACTACACAAATTCACATTTTTAAACAAGCAGATTAAAGATTTTACAATTTAGAAACATCCTCCAACCTCAATCCACTCCTGCCTCACCACACATTTTACATTTTTAAAAATGTAAACTCCTATATAAATTTATGCTAAAAATCATAAGATAAGAGGCAAACTGGAATATAGGTTGTCACAAATACACAGATGGTAACTAAACTTAATATTTAATAAACTCAAACCAAGAACACAAATATGCCTCCTAAATCTGCAAAGGCTATGGAACACACAACATAAATAGCCTGCAATACCGTCACTGACAACTGCCCTTCAACCTTCAAATGTGCATGATCTGTAATATAAAAGTCACCTTTGATTCTGCTTTCCCTTGGTATTCTCCATCTCCTTTGCACTGCCGTTTTCCTAAATGAAGTATCACCTTCCTTTCTGTAACCACAAAATCCATGATCCCCTATAATCTTTACTACACTATTAAAATGATTCTCTTAATTATCAATTACTATAATCATCAAATTGATGGTTTTATAAAAATTTCATTCTCATCTCCTTTGACTTGTTCGTGGAATTCTACCCATAGGTTTCTTTTCTTCTTCACAGCTCGTCAATATTTCACCTTCAATTTCCATGTACATATCAACTCCAAATTCAGTCTGGAGAGAATTCCTTTGTATCGATAAGGTATCTAACAATTCTAATTCGTAGACTTTAGCAACAGGGAGCAGAAAGAAGACTTATGGGAATACTAAATTATAATGACCATGACCAACTTTCCTCAACACTATATCTCTGTTGCCTAGCACAGTTGATGGATGACATTTTCATTCTAGATACTCAATAAAAAGTCAATTTTCGTCTTTACAATATCCACAATCCTGTTCATGGTGCTCTGTCTCCACATTAGGTAGTACCCATTTTATCTTCTAACAGACCTGTTCTTCTTAAATACTTTTCACTATATCCTTGTCCTTAAACATCTCCCAAGATATTAACATGAGTATAAATTTTAGCAAAATTTGGTATAGTAAATCTACAGCAGTCCTCTCTGTACATAAAAAAAAAAAAGTCTTTCAGAGATTGTAATAACAAAGCAGTTTTTAGCAGAAAAAAGATGTTTCTAGATACAGAAAATGTCAAGTTTACCAAAACTGAGACAATGATAGGTTACCTCCTACTCATAGATTGAGATCACAACAGTATCTTTGTTAAAAACAATGTTCTAATGATGAGTTTAGAAAAAAAGTAACATGGAACAGAAGAAATGGTAAAGAAATAATTTTTAAAAGCGCTATCTTTTAGGAAAAGGATAAAAAACAATTTTCATTTCAGAGCTATAATACTTATAAAATATTATTATCAGTTTGAATAGAGATGAGTGCTCTTTACCTTCACAAGCTTCTGGTGAGTACATTATTAAATCCAACAGAGTAAACGGAGTCAGGATAAACACAATGCAATTATAAGGCATACTACCGCACCACTGACAACGCTAACCTCTAAAATCATCAGCCCTGCTTTTTAGATCTTTATACTATGCTAAACATAGCATTATTCTACAGAGAAAGAAAGGCTATCATAATGGCACTACCATTAATCGTTCCATATCTTCTTTTACTATTTTTCGAATCAGAGGTTACATTATATTACTCAAGTACAGTCTGTCAAACAGGACACTGCAATATTGTAACATACTGAGAATGTATTAAACATTTCTGCAACTTACAGTCGGTAAACAATCTTCCCTCACCCAAAACACTAAAATTCCCTAAGCTATCAAGACTATTCACCAATGATAAAGACTACAAGTAAGGAAATTGGATTTCGGGGTTTGAGTTAGAATTCAGATTATGGAAAATAACCTGCCAGATTCTAAATGAAACACTAGGTAAAAGGGTACTACTATTATCTCTCTTGTATGTAAGTCATAGGAGGTTTTGTGGGCTGATTTGGAAATATAGCTATTATATAACATTGATTTGAAAGGAAAATGAAACAAACTTCCAAGAAACATCTCACCACCTTTGATGTGTAATCTACTCATAAACTGGTATATGACTGTAATAAAAATCTCTTCACAAGAAGCATAACTATTACAACAAAGACATATATATTTCCAATTGTACACAGTTTGAAAGTAAAATTAATGTTGAAAGATTATTTTTTCTATTAGGAAGTATTTTCAAAACCCAAAGTTTTCTAAATTTCAAAGAAAGTGGTACACTTTTCACATAACAGCTCTAAAATTCAAGGTACGTGAATTTAAGATTTCTTTATTCAAATTTTTCTGTCTTATAATAAAATGAAACCTAACCTTTGAAATTTTAGATTTTAAGTATTTCCAGAATAACTATGCCAAATTCATTTAAAATTTCATTCAGCAATACTTAAGGGAAATCAATTGCTACACTTAAACTAAAAAAAAAAGTTTGTGTTATATTTATTTCCCACTTACGTCAAATTAAATTTAAAATTAAACTGCCAAGTTGAAGTTCCTGGAGGATATTCTCCTTGCTCATTCATAAATGTCAGTCCTAGCTGAATTATCTTTAACAAGTCTACATTACACCGCAATAGTTGGTACTGATAGTCAGCATTGCTCCTGAATTCTCCAATAGGTCTCGCAACCACACCTGGAAACTCGGTGTCCTGTAAAATAGTTTTAAAATTCATTATTTACTAAAAACCAAAGGCCTCCAATTCCTAGAATTAACAATTTTTAGCACAAGTCAAAGAACCCGGTTATAGATGATACTCTACAAACTGACATTGCATTACAAAGTACCTTTTAACTAGGAAGAGTATTACCTTTTGTAACCATAAAATAAAACTCTATGAACTTGAGTTTTTCTTACTTTAAATAGCACATCAGTAAAAATTACTATGTATAAGATACACATGACAAATGCAACCAAGTACTCTATTCCCAAGAGAGAGGAAAAAAAAAATCATAAATTCATGTTTCTCAAGGAGTATGTGAAACTATACTATTGTAATGTTAAAAGCAATGAAGAACTGGTTAAAAAGAATAGAAGGGGCATCGTACTTTCCAATTACTTTCTCAGACAAGGTTTATCTAAACACTGAATCCTTCCTAATTTCTTGAGCTAAAATAGTACCCTCTCTATAGTCCAGAGAAAACATGCCACCCACTCATTCCTATAGAATGCTATCACATCTTTAATGTTGTCACGCATTATCATCTGAGAAATAAGTGATCACTATCAATTTCTTTTGGATAAAAAAATTCAACTCTAACTACGAGAAGTACACTTTAATAAATAGTATGTTATCTATGTACATTCAAATATTTATATTTTAAGCAATCAACTTGCTCTTCCACACAGAAACATATTTGTTAAAAATACTGAGAAAATGATATATAAAATTCAAATTAGAAAGCTAAGAACAAAATCTAAATACCAAGTCACTATAAATAGTAAAGAAATTAAAACTTCTCTAAATTCAGTCAAACTCAACAACCACTTTATTTGGATGCTACGTATTTTGCTAGGTGTTAGAAGGACTAAAGACACTAACCCCTTGCTTTACAAATTATCTAGAAAATAGTATAGCAGCTGTAACAGATATGCATGATACAGTAGTAAAAAAGCAAAATAATTAACTGAGAAGACAGTCTAGGCAGATTGAACAGTATATGCAAAAGCAGTGTGTTCATGATATTTCACTGATTAAAAATAAATAAATAAATAAATGAATGAATGAATGAATGAATGAATGAATGATCAAACAACGAAAACTTGCAGATCAACGTATCTCTGGGAGAGCTGATTTTTTTGTTTGTTTGAGAAAGACATCCAGGAGTTCCCAGCTTAGAGGAGCTCATCTGATATTATCAGTTAGGCCTTAGTGACGCTAGGTGCTGATCTGGTACTGGTAACTAGGTCCTAATGTTCTTCTGTTAAATATAAACAATTTCACACTTCAATATCAGACAAGGCAACTCCGGAATCATGACTGAACACAGACAAAAACATAAACATTGTTCAAACCATGAAACTTCCTTCCATCTTGGTTAATATGAGTAACCTGCTTTATAGCCTTAGCCTCACTCTAATCTTCTCTCATTCTAGTTAATATTAAGATACCCTATCACAGAATCACCCCAGCTTCCTGACAGCATCCAATCCAAAGCCAAGTCCTGCTTCCTTAAGCCCTCCCTAAAACGCAAGCCCCAATCCTGAAAGTCCTTTTTAAAGCTCTCTTAAATGCCCCGTTTCCTCCAATGGCATGCGTTTTCCCTCACTCCAGTGAGTAAGAAACCCAACTAGTCACATTACAGGTGTGTTCCAAGTGGTCTTTGATTGAAGGACATTGACAGAATTTTCTTTTCATAATTAAATAAATCCCTAAAAAAAAATCAACCACAAGGACTGAATTCAAGATTTTTAAAATTCTTCTTCCCCTTCTATAAGAAATATTTTAAGGATATCTGATCATAGGCATACCATAGCGACGTAATTATATTTTCGGATAACTTGACGAATTTTCTTCATCTCTTCATCCAGGTTGCAAGCCCAAACTTCACAAATTCTTTGGCTATGATCTACAGTTGCTGCTGGCATAGTGAGGGCACAAGGAGTCTAGCTGCCAAGCATCAAAATATTATATTTGATTGAAGATTTGTTTCATAAAATATTTTATCCTTTATTTATGTACCTGTCACAAATAAAAACCAAAATAAAAACCAGCTATATCAGAAACCGGAATCAGAGGTAATTGAGTTGACAGAAATCTAAGAGATTACTTTTTCAAAGTCCTTGATTCATAAGAAAATCAAAATTTTGGAAATGACTTGTCTAAAGTCAGCTAATCAGTAGGAAAAAAATGACAACACCACAGGTTTCTTGGTTCTAATATCAATGTCATGTAAAATAGTGTTTATTATGTGTACATACTAATCATTTAAAACTTTCCACTAATTAAAGACTGCTCTGGATTCAACTCAATGAATAAAACTTTATAAACACATCAATTTCCAGACAAAAATGAGAAGTAAAATACTAACACACATGTGAGAAGATCAGATGTTACTACGACGGAATTAGTGTTTGCTTTTATTCCTCATTAACAGAACAGTCAAAATGTGATTTGATTACAAAATCTCCTTCACTGGCATTTATTCAAACCAGACTGGAGGGCACAAAACCAACCAACCAAAAAAAAAAAGCTATTTCTGAGAAATAATTAACAGATAGCCACAGAGATTGTTTGAATGTCCATAACTGCAGGTGGGAGAAAAAAAGAAGGAAACAATGTGTATTTCAAACTGTTTCTAATTTCCTAAAAATCAGCATTTTCCCTGCTTACCAAACATACATCTCATGTTTCTGGGTGATAACAGTATACACCAAAATTCTGATTTTTGAGCAGGAAAATTCTTCATTTTCCACGCGTTTGAAAAAAAATCACAACAAAGGTAAAAGAGGGAATTATGACCCCTCCCCCAAACTGCAGTCAAATGTAACCGAGTGCTCTAAGATCTAGCGACCCCTTTTTTATAACCTTCCCCACTACGCTAAACACAGACACACACACAGACACTTGGGAAAGACCCTATAGTTTAACACTGCTTTCCTCTATCTCTTCCCCGACGACAGTTCCAGAACTCCCAAAGAGGCACCAGAAACCCTCTCATTTACTGGAGGTAGCGTCTCCGTACTACAGGCTTCCCCCCCAAACGAGAAAACAGTACAGAAGCATTCAAGTCATAGATAACGCTCTTCCCTGGCAGAGAGCCAGTACGAAGGTGCTGATAACCATTTACTGGGGCCAGATTGATTCTCAAGCTCTACTGCATGAAGCAATACGAGGAGCTGTGGATGTAGCCACTGCCCTCCACCCCTGAATTTCTGTCCCACAACACCGAAGCCCCAGGTACAAAGCCTTTACGTCATCACTCCGCGCTAATCCCCAGACATACCCCCAGGCCCAGTACCCTCCCCCGCTCCATCCGCCTCCCAACTCTTCCCCTCGCCGGCTGCGCTCCAGCTGGCGCCATCGCGCACACTCTCAGGTTTGTCGTCCCCACCCCCTTTCAACTTCCCCAACCCGCCCCTCCCCCAGAAGGTCTGTGGCAGAAGCAAAATCTACTTGTGTCACTGAGCTCGCGCTCCTCCTCCTCCTCCTCGCCATAGAGACAGCACCCAGCGGCGGTGGCGGTGGCGGTAGCGGCGGCGGCAGCGGATGCCCCATAGACACCTCTCGCCCAACAAGGGGGAAAGGGGAGCAGGAGCTGCTCCGCACCGTGCTGCGCCGTCGCTTCTCGTACGTCCTGGCGGGGGCGCTAGTTGATGACGCAATACGCAGAGGGGGCGGGGCACGCAGATGACGGAGGCTGGGGTGGTAAAGTGCTGGGCGGTCAGGTTGCCTGACTAGCTGGTTTGGCGTCAGGGCCGCGAAGGTAGGGCTGCCTGTCCCGGGCGGCGAGTTCCCTCCAGCTGGTCGCAGTCATAGTGTGACCCCCAAAACTCGAAGACCCTCAGCCGGGCTTGCTTAAGAGAAGACGCGGCTGCCCAGCACTTGGGCCCCGGGCGTCCCTGCCCGCTCCTCTGTCGCTCGAGAACCGCCGGGCTGAGTAGCTGGGAGAGGAAGCAGGCCAGAGCCGTCTAGGGCCTCGGGCCCGGGGACCCCTGGAGGATGAGCTGGCTCTTCCCCCTGACCAAGAGCGCCTCCTCCTCCGCAGCTGGGTCCCCCGGTGGCCTCACCAGCCTTCAGCAGCAAAAGCAGCGCCTGATCGAGTCCCTTCGGAACTCACACTCCAGGTGACTGGTCACTGCCTATCCTTCAGGAAGAAAAAGTAGGGCGGGAGGGAGGGCGGGTTATAATCACAGAGCTCCTCGCCAGCTGCCCCATTTTGATACACCTGGGTTCGTCCTGGATCTCACGCTTGCTCTCCCATCTCTGATCCATATTCAGGATTTTCCTCCGGACCCTCCCCCGTTCTTCTCTCTTGCTCCACCACTGCTCACCTTTTCTGATTTTGAGTTGCTCATCCCTCCTGACATATCGCTTCTGACTGTAATCTGTCTCATAGTCTGTCCCTTTCTATGTTCTGCTTTCTCACCTTTCTCTTTGCCCACTGATTGCCGCTTTGGCCAAATTGATAAAATATTGTACTTGGCTGAAAAGAATTGTGAAGAGTAATATCCAAGTTTCACGAAGAATGGACAGTTTTGGGGGGGGGCAGGGGGAAATGTTGCAACAGCAAAGGAAAGGGAAGCCCAAGTTTTTATCAGCGAGTTCTCTAGGAGTGACATACTCAATCCTCTTAGATCTCTTAAGATTTACTGTGTTCCAACTACCTCTCCGTATCTGGCAACTACCAGTCTCTACATTCCTGATTATTATTCTTGTTCCCACACTCAGGAATTATCTTATATTCCTCCTGATTGTTCTATTGTTTTCCTATGCGTTTTTCATTTCAGTGTGGTCAAATTAGAAATATTTTGCAATTCAAGTGATTTCAGCTGTTTTTACTGTAATCTGGTTTGCTGCCTCCTTTTATATTGCAAATATCTCTGGCCTCTAATGTTTTCAGAAATTAGAACTCTTTATATGAATTATGGAAGTATATTTACTTAATGGTGTTACAGCCTGTATTTTAATGTAAAGATGTTAATATTCAACCCTAACTCTTTTTAAAACTTTTTCATACATTTTAAAATATATTCTGAGATAATAAAATTGATTAAGTCCTGTTGAACAAACTATTAGGGGCCATTTTATCTGTTACACTAATTTTTTCCAACCAAGTTATAGTGTAGAATAGTTTTAAATTAGACTTAAAAAAAAATTTACTGCAAAATCAATTTTGCTAAAATGAGGCCAATTGTTGATTGAACTTTAGCTATCTTTTTTGGTTCTTTGCTTTAATTCTTCTGCTTGTTCAGAACTTTCAAAAGGTGAAGATTTGTGATATTTAACAGGAAAGAATGGGATGCTCTTTGATCTAATGGCTTTCTTTTTGGAAAATTAAGTTCACCGAATTCCTACAAGTCAATCTTTTTCTAAATAGTGTTCTATACTAACCTGTAAGAGTTACTCTTACATGCTATGCTTTTAAAGTAAGATGATTCATTTTTAACAAACATAACAAGATTTTGTCCCCCTCGAAGGTGTCACCTTGGAAGACTATATACTAAACTAGTACTACTATTGCCAAAATACTTTTTAGAACCACACCTTTGGAATTAATTGCTTTTAAGCCTTTAGTATATTCTGTTAAATATTGTCATTGCTGACTAATTTTTATTCTTGGAGGTTGGAGTTGAATTTTTGAAATATTGCGAAGCCCCTGGCTGCTAAGGCTGGTAAATATGAGAAGTGATTGATCTGAAATTTATTATGTATATTTTCGGCCTCTTAAGTAAGGTGACATTCTAAAGCAGGAATTGTTAATCTAAGGAGTTCTGGAATTGGTTTAAGAGGATCAGTAAATACTGAGTCAAATGCAGAAAGGATCCTTTTATGTATTTTTTGAGCCAGAAATTATGGATATATAATTGGGCATGTGATATTATCTACATATTTTACAGTGTTATAAACATCTAATTTTAAGTACTCTTTTTTAAAGATCTTTTATAAAAATACTTGAAGTTTTATTTATTGAAATATTACACATTTATAATCTAAACTTGGATAATTCTGGATACAATTAAGTAGGTCATGTATTTCCAGTTTTCAAGGAATGGTATGATTCCAGAAAAAAATGACATACACGTATTTTTGTTAAGTCTGCCCTTTTAACTAATGACATTTTAAAGCTAGTAAAAATATCTGCAGTATACTATGACACTAAAAATTTTTGCGTAGAAGAGCATTGTGATTGGTTATGCTGAAGGTGCACTCTGCAAAAGTTGAAAGAATGTTTAGAATGATATTTTAGTGCAGGGGTCCCTCAAGCCCCAGGCCACGTCCAGTAATGTTCTGTAGCCTGTTAGGGACCTGGCCGCACAGTAGAAGGTGAGCAGCCAGCAATCAAGCAAAGCTTCATCTGTATTTGTAGCCGCTCCCCAGCACTAGCATCACCGCCTCTGCTCCACCTCAGATCATCAGGCATTAGATTCTCATAGGAGCACCAGGTTGAGGACCATTGTTTTAATGAATAATACAAAAACTTCCTAAATTATGAATATCAATATCCTGTTTATGTGGTGCACCTTTCTCATTTTTCATATCTATCCCTTCTCTAAATATAAGGTCGACAGCTCTTTCTTGATGGTGAAAGTATCTGACTTTATTCTGCCCTCCTTAAGAACCTTTCCCCACCCCATTTTCTCATCTATCTTTCAACTCTTATCTTTTAACAACTTATAATCTTAAAAAATCCACTTTAGGAAAGAGCCTATTTAATTCCCTTTCTCTAATGAATATAAATTCATTTTTTATTACCTTAAATTCTTCCTCATTTTCCTCAGGCCTCTCCTAAAGTTGAATTTTATGTATATTTCCTCATCTAAGTCAGGGCAAGGCAAAAGAGAAAGTGTCATAGATGACAAAAAAAAGTGTTTAACCAAAGCATAATAATAAGTTTGCTGTGAAAATGGAAATTGAAAGTTGTGTACACTAGGCTCAAGTAATATATCCCACCTTCTGAATAACAGTCATCTAAGTATTTAAGTTACCATCTAAAATTCCTGACTTCCTAGGCAGGAGTGGAACTAATTCTGTTATTTCTTCTACTTCCTAAAGCTCGCTCACTCTAAGGAACACTGTTGGTCCCCCACTCAAACCCATTTCCCCTGACTTCTTGAGAGAACATCTGCATTTATCTGTCTGGGTTCTGGGTCTGCAAGGCCACATACTTTATGGAGGCTATGCTCTGTCAACCCCAGTAGGTAAATAATGATTGTTTATGCCAGTGATGGTGGTCTCATTACCCCTGTTAGTTATTTTAAAAGCAAGATTCTTAACCTAAGAATCAGTGGGAGTTGGAGAATTCTGCTGGTGAGCTGCTCAAAATAGAGATGCTAAAAGGAATTGCTTCTTATGTTTTGGGTATTATTGTTACGTAGGACATCTGAAACTGCTTGGATTAAGAAGGAAGACAGACCTACTACTGAATATGGTAGAGTAGAAAGATGGAATGTCCTTGATGATGTTGTGATGCTAAATTAACTCTGGAACCTTCCTGCCCCTGGACTCCTTGCTATATAAAATTAATAACCCCTCACTAAGCCACTTTCAATCTGGGTTTTCAATTACTTGCAGTTGAAAATACCCCAGGTGATACTAATCCACTATTTAAAGATTCTTCAAAAGTGAAGCTGATAAGTATTTTCCTGCATTGCACCTGCAATCAGGAACTATTAAAAACTGATGATCTTAACAGTTACCATCCTAACTATTGTAGATTTTTTCCTCTCACAATATCTAAAGTTAATTAGCATATATTTTTATTATTTTTTTATATCCTTTGTTCCAAAACCACAACCTGAAGCTGTGTTGTGAATGGTAATTACCTGTTACTAACTATGTAAATCTAAAGTTATACAAATAGTAATCCTTTATTACCTTTTACTTAGGGAGATTAACTCTCTCAAGTAAAGGACTTCTGCATTCATTTGAATAATCAAGTACATGGTAATTCTGGTGCTATTTTTATTTTATATTCAACAAGAAAATCTAATTTGGGAGTTATGTTTATTAGAATTGCCTTTTTTTTAATGCTAGTGTGACTAATAGTCTTAATGAAAGAGGCCCTAAGTCTTAAATCAGGCGATACTGATGTGTCATTAACAGGCAGTGCAATCTCGGATGTTCTCATAACCTAAATGGGCTGAAGTGAGAGAACTGACTACCTGAATTCTTAATGCCCTGTCCAGCAGTGAAAGTCTTGATTCCTCAGGTTTCTTGATGTATGTATGAGATAAAAAACAAAATGAATTTGAGCAACATAAATAGAAGTAGCACAATTATTGATATTGAGAAAAGCATCTTGACTTAAATGAAGGAAAGCTTTATAATCAACTCATGAATTCCAGTTCTGACTCTAACGTGTACTAGCAACATGACCTCTTGTATAGTTACTCAGCTTCTCTGAGCCTCCAGTCCCCATCTGTAAAATCAGGAATTGTGATTCCTATCGTGCAAGATTGTTGATATTTAAGTAATATATATAATCATTTATTAGAGTATCTGACACATAGTAAACATATTATAAATCATATTCCTTTTTCTATTGCATAGAATCAATGTGCCTGGAACCTTTGCCTCTTGACCTACATGCTTCTAGCGCTAGCTTATTGTTTATGAATTCCTTACAAGCCTACCTACAGCTCATTTGTCTCTGACAGAACTACCTCTGACTTTCCATTCAGAAAGCAGGTCCATTCCACAGAATTAGTTTCTTCACAAATGGAATGTACCTATTTTGAAGGATTTTTAGATATAATACATGTAAAGAAACTAGACTATTGTCTGACACACAGTATGTACTCTGTAAATGGCAATTATTTTATTTTGTATCTTAAAAATAATAGTTCCAATCTCTATAGTCTTTAAAAATTACTTTGGGATTTTCTTTTGCTGCCAGTCCCTGGATACCATTGTTCTTTCTGATTACCCAAACCTTTAGCCTTATAACTTCCTTGTTATAGGTCTGTTATTGTATAGTTTTCTATCCTATAGCTGTTAAGTCTAACCCCTCACTCATAGGCATAAGACTTTTTCTTCTAAACTCATGAGTTTCTGAGTAAGTCTAAATTCCATACCTTTCATTCTATAGATGTCACTATCAGCTCATAAAGACTCACAAATTTGATAACACAACAAACTTGCAATGAGAGGATATGTATATGTGTTTTAACCTTTGTAATATTATATTTTTTAAAAAAGGAATCCATTGCCAACATTCATAATTTGAGATTTTTCATTAAAATTTCTGAATTTCCAGCTTTTTAACATAATAGACTATTATTTAAAGAAATTTTATATTCACAGCAAAATTGAGCTGGGAGGTATAGAGATTTCCTATATGTGCTCTGCGCCCTCCAACTTTTCTTTTAAAATAGAAAGATCTGGAACGATTTGGTAACATTGGCTTTGAGTTGAAGAGTAGCTGTTCCCTTTACTGGGCTGCCTCTTAGCCATTTTACCAGTTTGCAGTCACTCCCTGTTGTACTATAAGCAATTGCCTTCATTCACGTACATTATTTAACAACTGTAGGTATTTGGGATTAAAACTTCCTTACGGAAAGAAATCACCTTAACTTGTTGCAATTAAAAAAAAAATCCAAGAATCTGCTATGCCTTAGCTTATTGAAACTACAGAAATCTACAAATGACTATAAATGAACCATGAGCTCTTATAAGTGAACTTTAAAGTTATGTATTTCAAACAACCCCATAATTAAGTGAATTTTAATTTGATACATTAAATCATGTAGTCTATTTATAACCAGTGATTAAAAGTTATAATTGTAGACTATGTGACTCAATAAAGCATGTCAATATTTAAGCAAAATTTTTCTAAATGGATCATAACAGCTCAGGTGCTATCTCTAATTTTCCCCTAGTGTAGTATCAGTGCATACCTACTTTAAAAAAAAAGTTACCACACAGGCAGTAATTTCTCCATTGCTAACTGAGACCAGCCACATCTCCCCCTCCCCTCCAATTTCTCAACTCCTTCCAGGCTGTCTCTACTGTCAGCTCACCTAAGGCAAAAACCTGGTCATCCTGTTTTCACTCAGTCTTCCAGTCCGAATACTGCTGGGTTCTAACTATTGTCTCTGCCTCCAGTCTTCTTCCCTTAATTTTTTCTTCCACATGGCTGCCAGAGTAATCTTAAAATTCAAATTTGAGCATGTTATTCCTTCCAGTAGTTTCCTAACTCTTGCCTAGAAATGTCCACCGTCCTTAGTTTAATACCTAGTTGTCATAGAGAGTGATATGACTGATGGAAAGGTGTCGACAGAGAATATAAGGTTTCTTTAATGACAAAGGATATTGAGACATTAGAGACCAGTGTTATTTCATATCTGAAGCTTGTCTAACGGTGATGCCTCCAAAATGTGCACTTCATCTCCCTGAGTGTTGTTTTACTGTTAAATGTAGCTCAGTTATATTTTTCTAGAAGACTCCACCACCCCTCACCCTGTTTAGGTTAGGTGTTTTCTTCTGTGTTCCTATAGTTCTTTGCATATCTGTCATTAGCCTATGTGTTCTACAAGAACATTGTTCAAAAAATGTGAAATATGTTGAACATATTAAATAGATTTAGAAAACAGACAAAATCAATCAGTTTACCTTAGTATTTCTCAAAGCCTTTAACATGGTAAAGTACATCAGTGTTCTCCAAGAGAAGGATATAGTATGAGGCATATCCCAACCTTTCATTTGAGCTGTTTTAATTTTTCAGTTTCTTTTTCATTTTCTTATCAACCATTGTGTGTGTGTATGAATGCAAGTGCTATTTTCTTTCGTTCCTCCGAAATTTTTAATTACACAAATTTATAGTCTTTGCTCACTCAATTAACTGTTTCCTTGAGTTTTTGTATTTTGTGCTCGTTGAGTTTGGTGTATGCCTTGCATGGTTTTGTTTTGTTCAAACCTTTTTGATGCGTTCATTTCTGTATTGAGATTCCTTGTTGACTTGTTTGTGGATACTTAACTGTTTATCACAGCCTACCTCTGATGATGAATGAAACAGAATAACTTGTTCTAATGTGGGGCAAGCTGATAGTTGTCTTCCAGAAATGGCGACTTCCTAGGAATTGGTAGCTTAAGGCACTGCTGCGTCAGAGGCTACCTCAGTGTGTTATTCCAGGTACAGATCTTATTGCTGGTTTGAACAAGCAAGGAAAAGAGGAGAGTGCTCTAGCCTACCTGTTGTTGTGCAGCTTCTCATTCATTACTTAGAGAAATGCTCCTGCTCTGCCCTCCACACTCTTGGTTTGCATTGATTTGCTTCAAGGGCTTGAAGGACCTTCAAGCTGTTCCTACTTTGCATTGGTCTTATATTTTGAATTGTCAGTAGTTCCTGTATTTACTATCTTTTTCTTCCTTTTTCCTTATATCTAATCACATCTTTTTTATCTTTCAGAGTTTCCTCAAAATTTTTCTCTTATGTTACTATTTGCCTTCTTGCCCTGCTAGAGATTTGCTTTTTTAAAGTCTGTTTTGATATTTTTGGGGGATTTAGATGAGAAAGGGAAGTTATGCATTCTCCTTCTACTGTCTTTACATGTAAATCCTTTATTTGCAAGGTTCACCAAAAAGTCTTTGAGTTATTCAAACTGTGGGAAATGCATATCAGTATCTTGAATTTATCTTTTATAGTTACTTGACTTTCTCTTCATGCCATGTGCCCCTTTAGAGCAAAGACCATACTATATTCATCACTGTATTTCCATTTCTTTGAAAAATCCTGGATATATGGTACTATTCGGTTGAACCAAGTCTTACTTATGAAATCCAAATTTACACAAAATATGAAGTAGGAGATAAATGATCATTCTACAAAAGGAATCTTTTAACTATAACTAGTGCCTCTTGCATTTCAAAATCTGTTTACAGTTTTAGGGACTATCAAAAAATGAGGATTCCAATTAATCATACACTGACTAACAAAGTTATCTATTATTCCAGCTTTCTTTAGTCCCAAACAGATTCCGAGCCACTGAGGTAAAACTGCAGTAATTCACTTCTTTCAGAGAACCTAGAAAATAAAGCTATTAATGGCAGGTTATTTAAATTTTCTCTTGTGGTGTGATTACAGTATTACTTTAAAATGTGTGGGAGTGTGTGTGTGTGTGTGTGTGTGTTTACATCCGAAGTAGTACTGCCTGTCCGCATAAAGAATGGCTGTAAGTATGTTTTTCAGATCATGGTTTATAGTAGAAAAAATTGGAAACAATCCAAATGTCTAAAAATAGAAAATTAGGTTAAACAATATACTAGAGTATTATGCTGCTTTTTAAAAGATTGTAAAAGAACATTTACTGATTTAGGAAGTAATCACAATAAATTACTGAGTGGGAAAAGAGCAGATTACAAAATTATATACAGTATAATTATATTTTTGTTTTAAATAAGACTGAATGTAGAAAGAAGATTAGAAGGTTTGGATGTTTCTTACATCCAAACCTGTAGAGAACTTTGAGTTTATTTGAGCCAAAACGACAACATATGCCAGGGAGCAAGATCTCAAATGCTCCAGAGAATAACAGTTTTGCAGTTTCTTTTATACATTTGAAATTAAGGAGGGAATGTAAGGAAGATTACATGCAGGTGGGAGGAAGCAATGTAGGGACTGGATTACAGGATAGTTAAGATTATGTGCTCTCTTGAGGGGTCTGAAAAGGGGCATTTGAAAGGTGTGTTAACCTAGATGCACAGAAACAATAAACAGGACTTAAGACAAACATAATCCTTTTGGTAAAGAAGTATGCCTGGAGTGTGACTACCCACCATGGCCTGCCCAGTTATGAATTTATAATCAGATCAGCCTTGAGGTTACTTTCCATAGAACCCCTTTTTTGGTCCATGAAGGTTATACATCAGTATGTTGGCAATAGTTATCTTGGGGATAT
This sequence comes from Pteropus vampyrus, assembly GCF_000151845.1. Taxonomy (NCBI): domain Eukaryota; kingdom Metazoa; phylum Chordata; class Mammalia; order Chiroptera; family Pteropodidae; genus Pteropus; species Pteropus vampyrus. The sequence goes on along the minus strand of NW_011888889.1, from coordinate 2,292,168 downwards.
GAGCTCCTGAGTGATTTTTGTATTCCTGTGCATTATCTCACTTAATCTAACAACTCATTTAGGTAGATGGATGCTTGCAACATCCCCATTTCCCATTTGAGAGATAAGGCTTAGGTTAAATAACTTGCTCAGGACCACACAGGTAAGTGGTAGAGGGAGGATTTGAGCCAGGAAGCGCAACTTAAAAGGTCATGCTCTTAATCTCTGAGATGGTCTAATTGGTTTTGAACTGGTGGATGCTTTTGTGACCAGTATTGTCTTGAAGCAATGACACCTTAGGGTCCTAAGATAACATAGAGGAATAAAACTCTTAAAAAAACTTTACATTGATTATGTGGTATTCATACAACTGAAGAGGCTGTCAGTATCCTAGTTCAAACTTGATCCCCAAGGAGAAACTTTCATAAAAATTTTAAGTGCTAATATTGGATAGCTTATTGAATCTCTTAGCTGTTTCTTCTCCTCAGTCATAAACTCATTCCATGGATATCAGAGGAGAAAGTTTATTAATACCTATGACCTCCATAATTCTTATTTCAACACTTTTGAACCTTTCAAGCTATTTGAAATTTACATATTCTATAGGGTAGGTTTTTATCAGAAGGCCAAAAAATGTAATAGTCCAAAAAATGAGGAAAATAAGGTTTTCTTGATGCAGCCAAAAGAATAAAAAGTAAATTATTAAGTAAATGCTAGATCTTTCAAGGATATTTATGCTTGAAAAAGTTTATCTCCATTCGAATATTAAGCTTCCTTGTAACTATAACTCATTAATACTACTTAACATTTTTCTCTTTGGAAATATTATGAATGTTGGGGTTCCAAGTGAGTCCCCGCAAATTTAGTTTGCAAGTTATACTTGTAATAATGTATGCCTGCTGTTAATAAAATAAAATTCTGAATATAGAATGTTAAAGTATAAGGGACTTAGAGTAGTTGTCAATTATATCCAACTGCTAGTAACAAGGACTCCCAAAATAGTAACTTAAGCAAGATAAAAGTTTGTTTTTCACTCACATAAGAAGAAATTCAATTTAATAACTGCATAGTCATCGAGGATCCAAACTACTTCTTTCTTTCTGCTTAGCTCTCCCTAGTGCCTGGCTTCTGTTTTCAGGTTCATTCATAGTCCAATTGAGCTGTTAAAAGTCCAGCTATCAGATCCAGGCAGGAAGGGCAAATAGGCTTATACCAGTTTTTTTTGTTCCCCTTTAATATGCTTTTCTGAAAATTCTAACCCACAACTTCCCTAAATCTTATTGGCTGAGACTTAAGTCATAGCATCAACTAGCTCTGAGACAGACTAGAAGATTGATGCTCAGAATAAAATCAGGCTTCTCTTCCTTAGGAAGAAGGGGAAAGTCTGTTTTTCGAAAGCAGCCAGCAGTCTCTATCATAAGACTGAGGGGACATCTCATCCAGACATTTAAGCTTAAGCTGTTAAGACCCAGACTGCCCCAGCTGTCTACTACACAGCTGGTTAGTAGCAAAGTTATAGTCAGAACCCAGATCAGATGTCTTGCTGACCCGTGTTAACTAGAGAGTTCACAATTGCTTCTCCTAATGATGAGTTAGATAAAATGATAGTCTAGCATTAATACAAGAATTATTTTTTGCCTCTTTACCTCAACATCTACCCACCTCCCACACATACTTGGATATCTCAGAATATTGTTGCTCTTATTTGATAGACCTTTCTGTGATCATTTGTCCCTCAAGATACAAGTTATATTGGCTCTCTAGATTCTGTGATTAAAACTAAAAATAGTTTTAGTAGGCTCTAAAAACATTTAACATTTGTTTTTAACATTAATGTTTTTATAACTTCAGGTAAATTTTTTTTCCTCAAATTTTCTCCTACAGTATAGCTGAAATACAGAAAGACGTGGAATATAGGTTGCCATGCACCATAAACAACCTGACAATTAACATTAATATGTGAGTAGAATTGTATCCTACTTTTTATGTAATAAAACTTAAAAAATATTTTTATTATTTTGTTTCTTGGTTATTTTAGAAGTTAAGTGTTTAAACAGATTTCAGATATGCCCTTTCTAGTAACTGTAACTTATCAAAGTTACACAATTTTGTAAAATAAAAATTTTGTAAAGCTGTTGTAATATATATTGCTGTGATAAAGAAACTATAAAAGGAAATGGAATAAAAAGATGTAATAATCATTAGTACTATAATCAGTTTCATTGATTTTTCACTAAAGTCTTAACTGGAGATAGAATGAATGAGTAATGATGAAAAAAGGGATCATGTATGGAAAACCATTAGAGATAGAGTCACCCTTACATTAGAAAAAAGTTAAAAATAGTTTAGTCTTCAGAATCAGGTATACTGCAACAACAAGAAAGTTCAAGGCTGAATGTAATCTGATTATTTTTAAAGAAAAAACATTAAAAATATAATCATGAGGTTATTAAGTTATAAAGAGGAAAGTTTAGACAAAGCGATTGCTGAAGTACTCATTTAACCTCAAGTGCAATTATTAGTCTTTAGTATGAAAGAATTGGGTTATTACCTCAGATTGCTGGTTGCTAGGGCCAGTGTTTGGGCTGGAGAAAATGCACCTAACTGGAAGACAGGAACCATGGTTTATTCATCTTCATATCCTTATTGCCTAGCATAGTGCCTGCACATAGGAGGCCTAATTAAATCCTAGTTAAATGAGTGAATTAAAGCATGTATATATTACAGTGCCAAGCATTATGCTATGTTACCTTGATATATAGGAACTTTTTAAATCCTTATAGTAACCCTGAAAATTGGGGCACATTTATAGACAGATGTGAATAGCATAGTCATGATACAAACTCAGTTTGAGTGGGCTCCAAACGCCATTTCATTCATTGCCTTTTTTAACCAAACTAGTTTAACATTTTCAACTATACACATGAAGTAGTTTTATTTCTCTTCAAATGCCCTAAGTAGAGCTATGTAGGAGAAGCCAACAAGGACCCAGTTTTCTTCTTGACATTGCTGCCAGGAAATTATTTTCTGAGCCAACAGAGGAACAGAGAGGCAATTTAGAGAGACATATTTTTCTGAGTTTTAGAGGAGATTTGGAAAACGGGGTTCGCTCTCTAATTTTAAATTTGTAATAGTTCAAAAAAGGTTAAGATTTTCACCTTTTTTTGTATTGAGAATTTGCTGTTCTTTATTTGAACCATGTGATTATTGACCTCAAAGTTGGGAGAGATGACTTAATCGGTACATGTAGAAAAGAGCCATATAGAATTAAGGCATTATGACAGCTACAGATATTTCATTTTTATCTATGTACTCTTTAAAAATTCTATAGATAGTGAAATAATTCTTGGCAGCATTTCAAAAGTAGGAAAACCACAAGAAAATTACATGGGACCTGTGGTCCAATAAATAGCCAGACTAAGTTAATATGACTCACCTGCTACAAATGCCTGATCTTATTTTCGAGATTTTGTATGCTAGGTATACTGTGTTTGAATGCAATTAACTAGCATGGTGTGAAGAATATTCTGTAATTCAGGGTATCCATATTCCACATTAAGAAGGTTTTACTGTGTGGGCATTACTTTATAATCTTGTTGCCAGAATGCATCTTTCTGCTGAATAATTAATCCAAATGAAAGTATGAAAATTTAGTTTGCTTTTAACTTTGTTTTAGAATTATGACTATATAATATAACATTTGTTGTCTTTGTTTTTCATGTGTTCTACCTTTACCAGATTGCTCCCTCCACAATTTCCTCAGGAAAAACCAGTGATCAGTGTTTATCCACCAATACGACATCATTTAATGGATAAACAAGGAGTGTATGTTACCTCTCCATTAGTAAACAATGTATGTTTATGGTATATTTATTTGTATTAATATAACATTTCTACTAAATATTTTAGAAATCTAAAATGCACTTAAAATCTCGTTTTGGAATCAATAATTTAAAAAAAAATTCACAGTGCTTAGTAGTACTGATAGAAAGGCTGTTTTTCAGTGGTGAGGACCTATTGATGTTAGAACTTTGGTTCAAAGTATATCTTCCATAGTCGTTAGGAAGAGATAAAATTCAATATGCCTTAAAGTTCTCTGGATATGCATGTGATTGATTAACATGAAGGACTGTAACTTAATATACTCTCAGTATTTACCTTTGAACCTTCAAATTATTGTAAATAGTGAAGTGTGAAAATGTTTCAGCTCCATTATTGATTAGACTTTTAACCTGATTTATGGTATTAATTCTATTAGAACATATATAAGTTATAGATTGCTAGTATGTTCATTTGACACAATATCCTTTGCTTTCCATTTAATTCTTGACTTGCAAAAATGGGATTTAATACTGTTTTAGAGTGAAGTTATCTCAATGAGACGTTATACTATTTTTCTGAAAAGGATTTTGATCATTCTGTATTACTGTTACTTTCAGTTTACAATGCACTCAGATCTTGGAAAAATTATTCAGAGTCTGTTGGATGAGTTTTGGAAGAATCCTCCAGTTTTAGCTCCTACTTCAACAGCATTTCCATAGTAAGTATAATTATAACAAAAATGTTTGTATATATTTATTTTCACTTATTTTAATCAAAGTAATCAAAATATAGTTTAAAAATTCAAATGATGTTAAAAGGCACTCCTCTGCTTGCCACATCCCCACCTTCACAAAAATACATTCATACTTTTCAGAGTCAACTGTGTTTTCTTTTAAATGCTTCTCATATTTACCTTTTCTGAATAATTTATATAGACTGTTAGCTCTTGATCCTTTCATTTTTAGATATTATCTATAAACCTCATTATGATTGATGAGGAGTTTAGTTATCTTTCACAAACCTTCCTTTCCCCTTATTTTCTCAGTGAAATTATATTATACTTTTTACTTAAATTTGTGTTTGGTGTTTTATTACTTTGACTCTAAAAATTCTCTGTTGCCGAGCCAAATACTTTATCATGATTATATTTTCCTGTGGTATAACTCTTTGCTTTTTTCTGGAGTTAATCATTACTTCCACTTTTCCATTGGTTTTGTTTTCTTAGAACTTTTAAATTTTCCTAACAGTCTCTTTGAAGCCCTTCAGTCTTTCACACTCTCCTGAAGGTACATCTAACTTTCACCTCTGGTCATTCTCAAAGCCACTCTCGTGTTAGTTTTTTTTTGTTTTGTTTTCTTTTCTTTTGGTCATAGCAGCATTCTGCTTCCAGGTGCTAAAATCTGTTCTGGTTATTAAAGCTTCATAACAAATTGCCAACAAAATTTATTACTTAAAACAATGAATACATTTATTTTGTTCCCTAATCTTCAATTCAGGAAGATTTCATCAGAGAGAGCTCTTGTCTGCTCTGCTCATAAGAGGCCTTACCTGAGATATCAGCTAGAATATCTAAATGTGTCTTCTTTCTGTGGCTTGGGCTTCCTCACAACATATTGCCTGGGTTCCTACAAGGAACATCCTCAGAGAGAGCTATGAGAAAGTCATAGTGACTTAGCTGCTGCAGTCATTCTTTTCTGCTACATTTGATTTGTTTAGGCAATTGCAAAGTCTTTACCACATTCAAGGGAAGGAAAATAGGCTTTTCCTCTTAATAGCAGAATGGCAAGGTTCTGGAAGAGCAAATGGGACCAGAAATATTGCTGTGGACATTTTTTGGAAAACAATATGCCACAAGATGCTTGGAAGATAAATTTTGAGACATTTTTTAAAATTTGCAAAATATACCCTCACACTTAATAATTGGTACAGTTCAAATTCAAAGTCGAAGTGGTTTTCACTCAGAATTTTGAAAGCGAATGCTGTCTTTCTGTTATCTCTGCTGTCTACATATAGGCTGTTGTTCCTAAGATGTCCAATGGCATTTTGATTTCTGATCCTTTATAACTTTTTTTTTATCTTTGATGCTCTGAAACTGCATGATGATGCCATTTATTGTTGCTCTTTTTATTTCTTCTTTCCAGAATATTTCTTGGCTTTATTGCCTAGTCCTCCTACTTAAGAACTTTTTCTTATTCAAAAGTCAAGCAGCATCTTCGATAATGCCTGGACAGCTGCTTAGCTAGGTTATTCCATTCATTAGGTACATCAATCCCAGCTCTCATATTTGCCTATTGTGTCTATGTCCTGGAGCCATGAGCCTCATTGATATTCTTTATCTAAAAACTGTTTCCTGTCTTCTGTCATGGTTAGATATAAACTCATTCACTTTATTTGAAAAATATAAGCCAACAAATTTACTTGTTACCATTTCAGATAAGTACTTTGATACAGTGCACATTATTAAAAAGCAAGTTTGATGCATCTCCTAGATTATTTTATAGTTTGTACCTGCTACTGAAGTCAAATAAGCAGATTGATTCAGAATTATTAAGACTTTAATTCAAAGATAATACAAATATTCTCTCATGTTGATCATATTGTTTCTAAGAAATTTATGTCTACATTTAACACTAATATACCTTTGGATAAAAGTAAAGTTTTAAGATAAAGGATAAGAGGTCCTTTGAAATAAACAAGCTTATTAGAAAACTTTTTTAGCTTAATTTTTTCAATTGATCATATATTTACTTGGCTTAAAATTAAAAAATTTAGAGGAGTATGAGGTGAAAAGTCTCCCTGCCACTTCTTTTCTCTTTGCAACTTAGTTTTTCTTCTCACTGATACCCCAAATTGTTTGTTTGGGTGTGTATGCATAGAATTCATACAAATGTGTAGAATTCAAAGTATAGACGTATTTTATGCACATTCAAAGAAATATGTACATATATTTATTCCCTCCTTTTTTACACTAATGGTAGCATACTATTACCTTGTCTTTTTTTCCCCCCCAAAAGGTATGGTTTTGAGAACTTAACATGTTGGTGTATAAAGCACTTATTCTTTATGACCTCAAAGTATTTGGTTTACGGATATACCATAATTTACTTACGCAAGACTCCTATTGATGGACATTTTTGTTGTTTCTAATCGTTCCTAAAAGGCCCACTCTTCTTTGCCACCATTACTGCATTGAATAACTTTTAAAAATAATATTTTACCCAAATGTGGGTAAAATATTATTGGTTACATTCTCAAAGTGGTATGCACATTTGTAATTTTTGACAAATATTGCAAAAAAATTGCTCTACAGAGTAGTACTGATTTCTACTCCTATACATAATGCTTATTTCCCCGTACCCTCTGCCGGTATATTATCAAAATGGATCTTTGCCATTTTATAAGCAGAAAGTATGTTAGTGTAATTTTAGTTATATTTATCTTACTGCAATGAAGTTGACCATCCCTTTTTATGATTTAGAGATTTTTTTTTTTCCTTTTCATAACCTGTATATTCTATTCTAGTCTACATTTTGTTATTGGGTTGTTAGCCATTTATCAGTTTGCAGGAATTCTTTATATACTAGGTCAGTTATCCCTTTGTCTGTGACATGAATTTCAAATTTTTTCCAGATACGTTATTTGTCTTTACTTAGAATGGGCTTTCTTGTGTAGTTTTATTTGTTTGTATGCGTTTTTAATGTCATGGAATTTATCACTATTTTCTCTTATGACTTCTGAACTTCAGATCACAGAAAGTCCTTTCCCACCTCAAGGTTTTAATTTCCCAATGATTTCTTCTTCTTTTAAGAGTTTCCTTAAACATTTAAATCTTTGATTCATTTAGTTCGTATCTGGCTTCAATACAATTTTTTCCAGATGTCCCAACACTATCGACTGATTTTTTTTCTGCTTATTTGAGATGCTGCATTTATTACATTTGAATTCCTACATGTGTTTCGGCTTTTTCTGGATTTTATATTCAGTTCCATCGACCTATTTATCCATTAGACAGTATTATGCTTTGAAGTTTTTAATAAGGTTTCATAATTGTTTTGCTATGTGGCAGGGCTAATCTCTCTTTGCACTCCTTTTTCAGATACTTTTCTTTCTATTCTTGCTTATTTTTCCATATAAATTTTAGTATTATTTACATTTGAAAATCTGTGATGGATGTTTTCTTCCAACATAATTCCAACTCATGTTAATTTATGTCATTAAATAAAATAATAGCACTCCTGTTTAAAAATTGTTTAAGTTTTATATATTTTGGAATATGTTTCAGTACTCCAATATGTTTTTTTTCCAATACCACCAAGTAATTGTCTAATTCTCAGTAGACACTAACTGGATTTCCTACAATCGAACTAAATTTCGATGCTATCTAACTAAAGATATCATCAAATCCCACAGGTTAAGGGCTCAGTCTCACAAGACTGCCCCACTTCAAACACCAATTGAAAATCCACAGATTGTTACCTAGCTTCTGATTGACTGGCTATAAGTCAGAGGTTCCCATAACCCCTCCTTAGGTTCGATTATTTTTCTAGAGTGGTTCACAAAACTCAGAGAAACATCTACTTATGTTTATCAGTTTATTATAAAGGATAATGATCAATAGCCAGATGAACAGGTTCATAGGGCAAGGTCTGGGAGTGTCCTGAGTACATGAGGTTCTTTCTCTGTGGACTGGGTGCTCCACTCTCCTGCCATGTGGATGCATTCACCAACCAGAAAGTTTGTCAAATCTCATTGTTCAAGAGCTTTTATAAAGCTTAATCTGCATTCAGCCTCTTCCTTGAGGTCAGTGGGTAGAGGTAAAATTTCCAACCCTCTGTTCCTTGGTCTTTCTGGTGACCAACAGCATCCTGAGACTACATAGGAACCCAGACTAAGTTACCTTATTATAAACTCTGGTGTAATGAATAACAAATAAGGTTCCTGTCATTTACCAGGTCTTAGGAGCTTTGTGCCAGGAACTTGGTCAAAGATCAAATAAATTTCTTATTATATGACAAATACAAAGTGGAATATTTAGCATTTAGTATTTATTTGAAACATAAGTCTTTTCTTAATGCAAGAGTGAATGATCCATATAAACTTACTGTGTTAATTAAAATATTGGTATTTAGATAAGCCTGAGTTGCCCATTATTTTAGGTTCTCTCTGAACTTCTCTAAGAGGAAAAAAGTTCAATGTAAATACTTATTTTGTTTTTTGAGGTATAATTGACATATTAGTTTCAGGTGTACAAAATAATTTTTGATGTTAGTATATATTGAGAAATAATCACAATAAGTCTAGTTAACATCTGTCACTGTACATAATTACAAATATTTTTTCTTGTGATAAGAATGTTTAAGATCAATTTCTTAGCAACTTTCAAATGCACAATACAGTATTATTAACTATAGTCACCATGCTAAACATTACATCCCATGACTTATTTATTTTATAATGGAAAGTTTTTATCCTTTGACCCACTTTACCCATTTCATCTATTCCCAGGCCCCACCTCTGGCAACCACCAATCTCTGTATCAATGAGCTTGTTTTTTTTTGTTTTTTAACTCCTCATATAAGTGAAGTCATACAGTATTTGTCTTTCTCTGCCTAACTTATAATACTTAGCATAATGCCCTCCATGTCCATTCATGTTGTCACAAATGACAAGATTGTCTTCTTTTATGGCTGAATAATATTCCATTGTATATACATACCACTTATCCATTCATCCATTGATGTACACTTAGGTTGTTTCACTATCTTGGCTTTTGTAAATAATGCTTCAGGGTGCATATATCTTTTTCGAGTTAGTGTTTTTATTTTCTCTCTGTAAATCCCCAGAAGTGGAATTGCTGGATTATATGGTAGTTCTATTTTTAATTTTTTAAGGAACCTCCATATTTTCCATAGTGGCTGCACCAATTTACGTTACCACCAACAATGCTCAGGATTACCTTTTCTCCATATCCTCGCCAGTACTTGTCTTTTTAATAATAGCCATTCTAACAGGTGTGGGGTGATGTCTCAGTGTGGTTCTGATTTACATTTCCCTGATTACTAGTGATGTTGAGCATTTTTTCGTTCACCTGTTGCCATCTGTATTTCTTCTCTGGAAAATGTCTATTCAGACAGATTTGCCCATTTTTTAATCATTTTTTTTTTCTCTTGAGTTCTGCAAGTTCTTTATATATTTTGGATATCTACCCCTTGTCAGATATGTGATTGGCAAATATTTTCTCCCTAGGTTGCCTTTTTATTGAGTTGGTTTCCTTTGCTCACAGATGCTTTTTATTTTAATGTAGTCCCACTTAATTTTGCTTTTGTTACCTTTGCTTTTGCTGTCAGATCAAAAAAAATCATTGCCAAGACCAGTGTCAGGGAGCTTACTGCCTATGTTTTTTTCTAAGAGTTTTACAGTTCAAGTCTTTAGGCCATTTTGAATTAAGTTTTGTATGTGATGTAAGATAGTGGTCCAGTTTCATTCTTTTGCATGTGGCTGGCTGTCCAGTTTTCCCAGTACCACTTATTGAAGAGACTGTCCTATCCCCATTGTTTTGTCTTAGCTCCTTTGTGGTAAATGAATTGATTATATATATGTGAGTTTATTGATGAGTTCTCTATTCTGTTCTATTTACCTAATCTGTTTTTAGGCCAGTAGTGTACTGTTTTGATTAGTATGACTTTGTAATATAGTTTGAAATCAGGGAGCATAATGTCTTCAGCTTTGTTATGCTTTCTCAAAATTGCTTTTACTATTTGGGGTCTTTTGTGATATACGAATTTTAGGGTTATTTGTTTTATTTCTGTGAAAAATGCCATTGGAATTTTGCAGGGCATTGCATTGAATCTGTAGATTACTTTCAGAAGTATAGTTATTTTAACAGTATTTCTTCCCCCTCAGAGGAAATTTTTATGTGTCCATGGGAGGAAGTGAGTTCAGGATCATCCTACGTCACCATCTTGAACTGGAACCGATATTATTGTCTTGTAAAAATACATATTGTTCTTTGATTAAATCCCAAGTACATCCTACTTTTCCAGTTTTTCTAATATATGTTTTCTTTATATGTATCTGTTTTTTTGTTTAACATTTTTAGATCATTGATACTTTTACCTTTAGAATTTTCTAGAAAATCAATTTGACTTTCAGTCATATTTTGCAAAATATAGTGAAATCACTAAGTAATCTCCATTCGAATACATTTCTGGGTTAAATGTTTTTCTCCATTTCCTCTGTGAAGATACTGATTGACGTCAGTAGAGTACTCAAAACTCAAATGTGACCTTTCTGTTCACTTCTAGTGACAAGCTGAATAGTATGTTTTCTAAAACATTTTTCTTTTTTATGGAAACCAAAATTTTCTTTTGGGGGTTCAAGTTTTATCAATTTATATATTTAATTTATTTACGTAATTATAATATCACCTGCCATAAACAGATTCCATCTATAGCATCCGACCATTGCTTTATAAATTTACTCCTAAATTCTAATCTAATGTTTCTCTTGTCTTTCTCTTTAGTTTATATAGTAACCCAGGTGGGATGCCTCCGTATGCCTCTCAGGGTTTTCCATTTCTTCCTCCATATCCCCCACAAGAAGCTAACAGAACTATCAGTGCTTTATCTGTTGCTGACACTGTTTCTTCTTCAACGACAAGTTATTCAACAGCCAAGCCTGCTGCACCTTCATTTGGCATCCTTTCAAATCTACCGTTACCTGTTCCCACAACAGACACTTCAGCTCCGGTTGGTATCTTCAGTTATCTATATTTTGTACCCTTGAAACATTCATTCAGTTAACAAACACTTATATGTCTCCTTGTGCCAGCACAAGTTAGGCACAAAAGATAAAAAGATTAAATCACATTTGCAATGCAAGTAACAGACTCAAGATAGATGACTAGTATATAATCATATAATTGTAAATAAGGCACTTCCAGTAGAGTAGAAGAAATAGTCTGGAGTTATGGTGAAGACACAGTTTAGGGAATGGTCAGTTCCCAGGGGCCAAGGTGGAACTAGAAGGGATGTCTTTATAAAAAAAAGTGATTCTTTTTTTTCACCACTTTATACTTAGTGCCTCAAATCATGCCTGATACATATATTAGGTGCTCAGTTAAAATGAGGCTGATGAAGGAAGGAATGAATGAATGAATGGTGAGTGAATTCATCTTTGAGGCAAGATTTTGATACATGGTAATGAATTTGCTAGTACGACAAGGGGTTGTTTAGAGCATTCTTTGAAGAGGCAATAGCATTAACAAGTGGGGTAAGCATAAACCAAATGGCATATTTGTGAAGCTGCCTATAAAAGATCTCTCTGGTTCTCACCTGGGATTTAGGCAAGGGTGTAAGAAGTGATCACATAGGAGAAGCAGACCGTGGAGGGTCCATTATATCATGCTAATGGCTTCAAGTGTCCCATTGGTTTCAAAATTGTACATTCTTTAATTAGCTGATAACTTACCATGTGGGATATTACTTGAAGCAGAGACTAATATTTGTGCATAAAACATAAAGTGATTTAAAAACCTTCATTTTTAACCCTTAGTGAATATCACCAATAGTAATACTTGTAAAGCCTTATTATATCTAACTTTACTAGTTTTAGCATTTGTAATAATTCAGAGTATAGGCACAAGTGGACTTCGTTTTTCTAAAATCTTTCACCATTGTATTGAATATTATGAACAAACTACAGTTAATAGTATAAACAGAATTACAAGAGACCTTTTCATGGTTCTTTAGTTTTAAAAAATCATCTATATTCAAACAGCAGATACTCTATTCCTTATCTACCCTGTTGTCTCATTGAACTTACTTATGGAACTATTCAGACTTTTGCCAACTTACTGTTTTCCTATACTTAATTCCTTTGAGACAAATTGTGTGTGTGTGTGTGTGTGTGTGTGTGTGTGTGTATCCACACAGATAATTCTTCACACTTGTCACAGATGTCCTTAGATTTATTTTACAATCATGAATGTGCCCAAGAAAGAGAATGTGCATATGATCCCCAAAGACAGGTAAGTAAGGATAGTGTAAACTGAGAAGATGAAGAAGTGATATTGAAAACAGTTATGGGAAGTAGTACATTAAAAATTACTTTCGTAGGTAATCAGCAGTTATAAAGATGGCTGAAATTTAATGACATTTCAAACTTTTTAGATAAGCCAAAATGGTTTTGGTTACAAGATGCCAGATGTCCCTGATGTATTTCCAGAACTCTCAGAACTAAGGTAAAAAACTTGGAAAATAATGTTGGTATTCGTTGTCTGTTTTGTTTGTAAATACAAACCAAAGTATCGTTTTCATATCCATATTAAACAGAAATATTTTTTAAATGCTCACTGCTCCTAAATTATGGTTGTCTTAGTGGGGAAGTTTTATAAATCCGTTTTATGTCTGTAGGTTGTATTTACTGAGTGACAAGTACGTACTCAGGGATTTTTATAGATGCTAGAAATGATATAATAGTCACCAGGATAACAATATCCTTTCTCTTGTGGATTTATAGTCTAATGAAAATTATTTCTGAATACATTATCCCTGGAAATTTCAAAATATATTTTGGCCTATATTAGACCTTTTCACTGTTCCTTTAGTAGATAGAAGTTTGTACATAGAAAAATAAAGTTCTCAAAGTAATAGCAAGGTGTTTTTACAGAGCCAAATTTATTCAAATTTCTGGGAAAGAAGTTTGTAATAGTCAAGTTTAAGATACCATTATTCATGGAACACTGCTTCTTTAAGATGCACCATGAAAAAACATGTTTTGTGGCCACTCAACTTTGGGAAGCATTGCATCTTTTATACCCCCATTGAGGGTTTACAATACTCATAAAGCTGCTATTACTAAGACTGCCGAATGCAATTTTTTAAAAAAGTTCTTTTTGTCTTTAGAATATATCCCACAAAGATGTACAACCAAAAAAAAAATACCCATTAGAAATTTCATAGTTAAAAAAAGAAAAGTTTAGCTTTATTTGACCCAGTGTTTTACAATTATTTTCAGAAAATAGCGATTTCTTAATTTCTGCTAATAATTAATTAATGAAGGTTTACAGCATACCTCATAAATGTTAAGTATTTATATGCATTATGTAATGCTTGCAACGCCCTATGAAATAGGTACTATTATTCCCATGTTATAAAGGATTCTTTTTTTTCGTTCTTTTTTTAAAAAAAAGACTATGTAAATGTCAAAAAAAAAATACAAAAAGGTGAACTTCTTTGCGTGTCTTGTTCATATACCCTTTTTTCAGCTTTGTTTGAGGAAGTATGGGTATGGGTCAAGATTATTTTAAACCAAATCCCAAATATTATATCATTTCCACCCATAAATTCTTCACTAAATTTCTCCAGCGGGTAAGGACTTTTTTTCTTTACCATAATCCCAATCCACATCATCATACCTAGTAAAATTAATGAAAATTCTTTAACATTATCTCATTTCCTCAGGATCTTAATAATCAAATCTTTTTGTTGGTAGCTTATTTGAATCAAGATTCAAAACAAAATCTAGCTATTTCATTCGAAGACTGTATCTCTGATGTTTTCTTTAATTGTGCACCATTTCTCCCCACCTTTGTTAATATACATATACCTACACAGATTTTATACACACTATGTATACATACATACATATATATGCATAAACACATAAATATACATATAATATATGTAAATTATACACATTATATTATTACATATTTATTGAAGAAATAAGTTATTTGTCTTGTAGATTTTCCCATATTTTGTTTTTGCCTGATTGCATTCTTGTGGTACCATTGAAGATATTCCTCTGTTTCCCATATTTCCTTTTACTGGTGGCTACATCTAGAGTTTTGACTAGATTTAGGTTCAATTTTTATTAAACCATTGCATTGTACACCTTTAACTTATACAGTGTTATATGTCATATCTCAATAAAGCTGAAAAAAGATTTAAGTTTAAATCGTTTGGCAGGAATACTTACATCATAATTAATGCAAGTTCCTATTATATCACATAAGGCAGTAATGATGTCTTATTGTTCTATTTTTAGTGACATTAAGAATTAAACAGGTTCAAACACCTTACATTATTGACTCTCAGTTATTTCATTAAGAGTTGCAAATGTGATTTCCTACTGCCGGAATTAGCCAGAATTCTATGAAGAACTTTCTTAAATAAACTACTTAATTTTATTGAAATACACTTCATACAGAAAAGGCAAAATAAATACTTGACTTTTTTCTCTTTATCAGTTTTCAATATCATGAGTTGATGCACACGCAGTCAACAAAGGGAGAAGGCAAAGATGCCATGGGCTCATCATGAACATTTCTTTTCCCTGATCTCAAATTAGCCATTTCTTTGAAAGCCACTTTTCCTTTTCCAAAATAACAATACCAGTATTATTACTATGATTATTAAATGTAGGATAAGGTTTTGTTCATTTGTTTTTGTTTTTTACACTTTTTTTGTCCGTAGGATATATCACACCAGAGATGTACAGCCAAATACTGTTTTTTAAAGTCTCTGCAAATAATACTTTACCGGATGATTATGGATGATTATGTAACTTAGTAAAAACAGGTTCTTTTATTTCCATTTGCTTTGAATTTTAGAGACTGTTATTTTCTTTAATTTTGTTTTTTAACCATATAATGCTTTTATATGAATCCATAGTCAAAACTAAAAGATAGGTTTCATCCCAGTCACATCTATCCAGTTGTCTCTTTCACCCTATGGATACTGATTTTTGCTTTTGATTTAGCCTTCCATGCTTACACATGTGCACATGTACAATACACACATCTGTTATTATGACGGCCATATATCTATTAGCTAAATAGGCACACAGGTTAAAATTGGGAGGTTGTTAAAGCTGTTCATGCACCCTCGTCTTCATAGTGATTTGACACTATATTCAGATTACTTTATGTTCCATTGTGACTGATGCTTTATTTGCTTTTAAGGTTATAATTTGCCTCCTTATGTATGTATATACATAAAAATAGATACTTCAAAAATTATTTAGAACCTTATCAGCTGAATGAAACTGAAAATCATGACTTATAATGAAGAAAAACTCTATTACTGATATTTGTTAACATATTTTTTCTGTTGTGTTTTAGTGTGTCACAGCTTACAGATATGAATGAACAGGAGGAGATATTACTAGAACAATTTCTTACTTTGCCTCAACTAAAACAAATTATTACTGACAAGGACGATTTAGTAAAAAGTATTGAGGAGCTAGCAAGTATGTCTTTCCTTACTTCTTAAATTTCCTAAGAAAAATATGATTTTCACATGGAAATAAACCAGAAATTTATCTTACAGGGAAAAATCTCCTTTTGGAGCCCAGCTTGGAAGCCAAAAGGCAAACTGTTTTAGATAAGGTGAGTTAGTTATCATTTTGAAGAAATCCATGTAATTTAAAAATAGAATTAAACATTTTAATTTTCTCTTTTAGTATGAATTACTTACTCAAATGAAATCTACTTTTGAAAAGAAGATGCAAAGGCAGCATGAACTTAGTGAGGTAAGATTGTTTAGCTCTTTTCCTTTACCATAATTTTTAACCTTAATATGTATGAGCCATATTCTTACTTTCATTATAATCAAAAAGCATTTATTAGGTGTCTCACTTTATAAGGCATGATACCTATAAATGCAGATGAACAACACTCAATTATGAAGCATTATAAGTCATTTGTGCTCATGCAAGAGCATATTTGTTTCCAAAATAGAAAAATGTTGAAAGTCCTGTATATATAACTTTTCTGGGAAAGTAAAGCCAGTTTAATTCTTGTAATAAAATCTTAACAACAAAAAACTTTAACTTTATACTCATTAGTTAGCTTATGTATAGATTCCTTAAATGAAAAGTAAGAAAATTGAAAAATATATTAAAATATATAAAGTATAATTCACCATAAATGATAGATTTTATACTGGAAATCTAGTTATACGAAAAATCAAAAGCATTTTATTTCGACTCACATTTCTGAAAAAAATCTTTAAAAATAAAAAGAATAGAGAATATAATGTTTATATCTCATATTGGTAATCAGCATCATAATTAACAATATTCTATTATCTTTAAAATCAGGAATTCCAGAAGGTAAAGTCAATATAAAATATAAAATAGAAATAAAACAACAGCAAAAAAAGATGGTAAAGGAGAATATAAATTTATAATGATTTCAGATATGGTCATCCTTTAGAATAAAAGAAATGAGAAATAGGTAACATTGAGCAATTACTGTGTGTTTTATATTATCTAGGCTATTTACATACATTGCCCATTATACCCTCAAAATCCTATGAGGTATGTATTGTTACTATTTATCTGTTTTACAGATGAGCAAACTGAGGCACAGGGATATTAACTACTTTCTCTGAAGTCATGTAAATAGAAAGTGTGTGTCAGAGTCAGGAGTCAAATGTAAGCAGTACTCCCTCACTCTTAACTAGAAAATCTGAGAGAATCAACTGAAATACTTTTAGATGCACATTAAAGCTTAGTAAATGCTAAAGAAACTTTTCACAGTAGTCAGTATCATTCCTTATACAATCTCTTAGTAAACTAAGGTAGAAATTAATTCCTTAATTTGATTAAAAAATACTAGAAACAACAGCAAAGAGCACATTTAATGACTAAACATTTCCAGGATCCCATTAATGTTAGGATTAAGACAGTGATACCCCAATATCACTGCTATTTAACATTGCTTGGGAGAGTCTGGCCACTGCAACACGACAAGAAAAGGTATAATGTAAAAGATGAAACAGTTGTTTACAAAAAACAAACAAACAAAAATACTAACAAATTGAGAAAGTTATTCTCTAGATTCCAGCAACTGTCAGTGCAAAATGAAGTAGAGAAAAAAATTCCTTTACAATAACAACAAAATTCTAAAATACTTAGAACCGAACCCAATGAAGTAAGTTAGGAAACTTTACGGAATGACATAAAAGAAGACTTGAGTAAATAAAGCATCAAATAATCATGGACTGAAAAGACAGTATTAATAAAGATTTCATTTTTCCCAAGATAACTTAAAATTTTAATATACTTCCAATCAAAATCCCAAGTATTTTTTATTTTGACAGAATCTAAAGTTCATTTGAAAGACTAAATGGGTAACAGTAGTCAGAAGAGCTCGAATAACAAGAAAGAATGAGGAAGACCTTTCCCAATATCAAAATATATTTTAAAACCACATTATTTAAATAGTAGAATAGTTTTGTAGGAAGAGAAAAATAGTTCAATAGAACAGACTATGTAGTTCAGAAACACACTCATGTGTATATGTGTAGTTAGAAAAAATTAAGGACTTAATTATATAATTGGCAGTCCGTTTAGAAAAAAAAGATTCTTATATACCATACATGGAAAGATACTCGAGAGTATTTAAGTGGAAACAATAAAATTACGAATGGCAACTATCTCCTAGGATTCTTTTTAAAGATTTTGGTGATGAAATCCTTTCTAAGCATGATACGATAGGCAGAAGCATAAAAGAAACTGATATATTTCAAAGCTATATGTAAATTTAAAACTTGAAGATCATAAAGTCAGATGTGAAGTAAAGAGAACAAATATGGCATATATGACAAATATTAATGACAGTGGTTCATAAAAAGCACTTATAAATAGGCAAAGGAAAGAAGAAGTCAGAATGTCCAGTAAATATTTTGATGTAACAGTTATTCTGTCCCCCTGGACCATTTGTATAACAATTGCTTGAAGTGATTCTTGAAATGCTTAAAAACAACCTTGATTCTTAGACTCTTCTCTAGATGTGCTCACTCAGAATCTCTTCATATGATAAATCTTCTGTACTCTAAAAGTATGGAAACCACTTCACTGGACTGTTGGTGCTATAAGTGCAGAAGCCTGTCTACTTTTAGTCCCTCAGAGTACCCCATACCTGGTCCAGTGCTTGGCACATAGTAGATACACAGTAAATATTTAATGAATAAATAAATGGGAACATTTGAAAAGATGCTCAACCTAACAATAATAATAAGCAACATACCATCATCTGTGTGATCCAAACTTGTATAATAGACAACCAGTGTTTGCAAGAGTGATAAGAAAATAATGTGTTCCTGTACATTCCTGTGTGTGTGATGTATGACAATGAGATACCACCTAATAGCCACTAGAATGACAATTCTTAAAATAGCTTTAGTTCCTACATTTAGTTCCTTGATCCATTTTGAGTAATTTTTTATATATAAGGTAAGGTAAGGTTCGGCTTCATTCTGTATGTAGATATCCAGTTTTCTCAGCACCAGTTGTTGAAGACTGTTCCTTCCCCCATTTGAATGCTCTTGGCACACACATTGGAAATATTTGACCATATACGTGAAGGTATATGTCTAGGCTCGCTATTATATTTATCTGTATGTCTCTTATCGCTAGTACTACAGTTTTGATTACTATAGCTTTGTAATACGTTTATAAATCAGTATGAATCCTCCAATTTTGTTCTTTTTGAAGAGTGCTTTGGCTATTTGGGGTCTCTTGAGATGACATATGAATTTTAAGATGAGTTTTTCTATTCCTGCAGAAAACTTCATGGAGATTTTTATAGGGGTTTAATTAACTCTAGATCATTTTGAGTAGTATTTTTAACAATATCAAGTCTTCCAGCTCATGAACACGGGATATTTTTCCACTTAATTTATGTCTTTAATTTCTTGCATTGTTTTGTAGTTTTAAGTGTACAAGTCTTTTGCCTCTGGTTAAATTTAATTCCATTATTTTTGTCATATTCTCTTCATTAGAAGCGAGTCACTAGGTCCAGCCCACACTCAAGGGGAGGGGAATTGTACAAGGGCAGGAATACCAGGAGATGGAGTTCATTGGGGATCATCTTAGAGCAGGGGTCCCCAACATCCAGGCTGTGGACCAGTACCAGTCTATGGCCTGTTAAGGAACCGGGCCACACAGGAGGAGGTGAGCTGCGGGCAAGCGAGTGAAGCTTCATCTGTATTTGCAGCTACTCCCCAGCCCTAGCATCACTACCTCAGCTCCACCTCAGATTTTTGGACATTAGATTCTCATAGGAACAGTGGTCCCTGGTGCCAAAAATGTTGGGGACCACTGTCCTAGAGGGTGCCTACCACAATTATCTTATTGCTAAATGCCCAAAAGAGGACAGTGATTTGCCCAGTTTATCTCATTTAATAGTTTGCAGCCAATGGATTGGTTTCTGTTGTGTTAGGTATCCACCCCTATTTCTAAAAGCTGAGGGCCCAGGTGGTAGCAGATTTCCTCCAGAAGAGACTATGCAAGGCATATAATGAATGCTTCTCCATACCTCTGCCTCATTTTCTTTCTAAGGAGTTTTTCTGAGTGTTATGAACTAATATAGTATTTGATTTTTTTTTTTTTTTTCAGAGCTGTAGTGCAAGTGCCCTACAGGCAAGATTAAAAGTAGCTGCACATGAAGCTGAGGAAGAATCCGATAATATTGCTGAAGATTTCTTGGAGGGAAAAACTGAAATAGACGATTTTCTCAGTAGCTTCATGGAAAAGAGAACAGTATGTAATACTCTTTGGTTGAGGACAAGTGAAGCGTAATACCAAATTAAGTATTTTCATGAGTAAAAAAAAAAAATGTTAGCACATTATTGAGCGGGACTCTTGAGTGCCATGAGAGGAAATTGAAGAGCCTCTGTTGGGAATGATAGCAACATCCTACTATCACTTTAAACCTGCTTGTGAGTACACAAGCAGGTAAATCAAATAATAGTTTTGTCTCAGAAATGATAGTGTCTGTATCATTCTGTAGTAAAGGTAATAAATCAGCATGAGTCTCATCTTAATAGTTGTAATACACTCCTGAATAACCTATTTCATAAGTTATTCTAAAAGAGAGTAATCAACAGAGATTTAAAAAAATTTTAATATTAACATTCTAGATTAGTTTCTGTTTTATTGTCATTATATTTTAAGAAAAGTCTGCTTAGCAGTTTGCTGCCCTTTGATAGAGTCCTAAATATTTTCATAATTTCTCTGAAACATGACTTTTAAAAAATAACCTTTTGTTACTAAACTTTGTAAAACATGTGTGCTAAGTATATGCATATCCCCTTAAAGAAGGTAGGGCAGATTTTATTATCCCCATTTTCCGTGAGAGAAAATTGAAGTTCAGGCACACTAATGACTGTATTATAGCATTAATAAGGCACTGATTTTTTATCTATTGTTCTTTGGTACTATATAACTGTACCTTCAAGTTTTTGTTAACCTTCATGATTAACAATGGTAGGATTTATTTCATATTTTTAAAACACGGATATTTGATATTATTTAATCCAAACTGATATAAAGGATCAGAATTTGTTTTATACTCTCAAACTTTGCAGGAAACAGTTATCTTACAAACAAAATTTTTTTTAATTATTAAATTCTGAGCTACCGTAAACATTCGAAACTTAAATAATGTCAACAGGTTAAAGAATCTTACTTAGAATTGCATCATAATGTAGGAAGTAGTAGGCAAATTATTGGAGAAGTGATTGTTACTTTAAATAATTTATCTTCTAGATTTGCCACTGTAGAAGAGCCAAGGAAGAGAAACTTCAACAGGTGATAGTAATGCACAGCCAGTTTCATGCTCCACTATAGGTAAATTGTATTCCAGAAGGTTTGAGTCTAGGCTATTGCATGACTGTTCTTTAATAGAAGTGTTTACTAGTGCCTGTTCAGCCAGCTTAAAGTATAATAGTGTCATTATAGCTATTGTGCTATACAACTTATAGAATATTTTGTATTATATGTTAAGTATAATGTTATTTACATAAGCATATAGTAAGTAGAAATCTTCTGGTTATTAGTATGATGTTGGCTTAAAGGAAAATTTTTTTTTCAATATTTGATGGCTACTTATGTATTGTTGTACACTATACTTTGCTGGTATGTGGAATATATCATATCACTTAATTGACATATTCCTCAATAGTCTCCTTTGTCATTTCTTCTTTTAAAATGAACTTCCAGTCTGTGTCTTCTTCATCGCACACCAGGATTATTCCAGCAATTTTCTGGCTAGTCCCCTGACTTTACAGTTTCTTCCTTCTACACAGCACAGATAGAATCTTCCTAAAAGACCATTCTACAATATAATTTCTCTGTTTTAGAACCTATAAGGAGCCCCTAGCAAAGACAGTATCAATGCCAAATTTCTCTGTGATTTTAAGCCTTTATAATCTGACAAATGAGATCATCCATTTTAACTTTCCATTCTGTCCTTACGTTGTCTCATGTGTCATGTTCTTTTTTCTTTTTTTAATGCCTACAGCACCTGATCTTCCTAGGTGGTCTCCCATCCAAATACTGACTAGGCCCAACCCTGCTTAGCTTCTGAGATCAGATGAGATCGGGCATGTTCAGGGTGGCATGTCCGTAGACTTCATTTTTCTACATCATGTTTTTGTTCATTCTTTTACCTGATCTCAAGACACCTTTCCTTTTCCTTTCCCACCTTTCTTGCGCAGAGAATGATTTGGTCATAAGAACTAATTCCCACCCCAACAAGTTTAAGTAGAAATTGTGTTACTGGATAATGCTGGGATACATTATAGAGCTAAATACAGGAAAGTAAAGCTTAATCACCTGAGAGTGAAAGCATGACTAGAGGCCACAATAACTCAAGCAGCTCCTTTTTCTCACACCCTTTCCAGGGATGCTTGTTTCTCATTTCTATATATCTGTTTTTTTCTGTCTTTTGCTCTCATGTGCTTTCTTACTTGCTCTTCAGAGAACCTTTCTTTGTTACACTTGCACATGCTGCAACCATTGCTGCCCGCAGGCCTGATCGCATCATGACAGTTCACACACCAGTGGAGACTTTCAGGAGTCTCACTACAAATCCCTGGGAAAGAGATTGGCCCAGGATAGGTAGTGTCCATCCTGACCTTATCAGTTTAATCTGGAGACTAGTGACATGTGGTCCTTTGCCCACTCGACTGGGCCGAAGGAGTGGACTTTGAGAAAGGAGCATGATTGGTTCCCTAAAAGAGGAAGCAGGTTACAAGGAGGAAAATGACAGCTATTTCTCATCTCCCGTTCATCTGCCCCTTCTCTCAGTGTCCTTAATGTTAGTGCTAACATTTAATTGTTTTATTTTATAAATCATATTGGCAGTCCCTGAGGGTAAGGGTTGCTTTTTAATATCAAGAGTTCATTTCTTACAGCTTGAGAAGAAAGTGGGCCCTAAGTAACCACTTATTTATATGAACGTGCTAGAATCTTTTCTCCACCTCTTTTTACCTCATGGTCAAGTTATCTTTTTATAGATAAATCTTAATGTGAAGAAAATGTAAAGGTTTGAAAATTTATCATTCTAAAGTTTAGATTTTTAAATTTTCTTTTCTTCCTAGATTTTCCTGAAAGCATGAACTGCCAAGAGACGAACGGGACACAAAACTAAGCACATTTATATTTATGATTTGCAAATTGGTATTTCATCACAGCAGCTGAATTCATAGATACGCTATATAGATTATATACAGAACTGAGACTGATTTTGTACAGATTAGAATGATTGCTATGATCTTGGCTTTGAGAAATTTTTCTGTACTATTTGCACTAAAAATGTTTATTTATTATTGATAAATCCTATCATATTTAAGTTCTACTGCTATTCCTCTCATTATTGGTTAAATACCTATGCATGTAATTTTAGCTAGTTTCAATATTTTATAAAATTACTTCACTTAAATTTGTATTTTTAATTTGAAACTGCCTCATTTCTTTATCAAGAATGGTTTGTTTAGATTTTTTCCTCAACCTTTTTCAAAAAATTATTGTTTTCAACTATAGACTCCTATTTTTCCTTTTTCTTTCTAGATGATCAGACTTTCAAAAATAATTTGTTTTAAATATTCCTAGTGTCAGGAAACACCAAACCTGCCAATGTGCCATCTCAAGAAAGTAATTTTTAATACAATAAATCAAAAGAATAAACCAGCTACTTTTATATAGTGTTGTTTTATTTTTAAAATTAAAGATGCATTTAAGAAGTAATACAGGTAAGTATTTTACCTAATAGAAAAAAATTGCCTTTTACTTAAACTAGTCCAACATAAATTTTCATGCTGATTTTTTAATATAAGTATCGGATGAGTTTGTGGTTGGATAAGGATTTGCTCTTTAAATTACTAATGTTGAAGTTAAAAAACAGTCTTTGTTAATAAATAGCAAATCTAGACGTAACAACGTCAATGAAATTTTCTGACCTTTACTATGAATTAGGGTTTCATAAGGGAAAGTTATACTAATAAAATTAATATTTAATTTTTAAAAGTTGTTTTTAATTAATTTAATTGAATTTTCTTTTTAGCTTGTATTATGTTCAGCAATTTGTTTTTATTCCGTGTTACAGAATTGAAGGAAAAAATCTTGAACTATATGTCTGAGGCTTGATAAGGTAGTATCTAAATCACAAACAACATAATGCATATTTTTGTTTAAATTTCATCCCAATTGTCATTCCAAACACTAGCTTATAGTACAGTTTTATCTTTTCTTTATTCTTGTTTACCTAACATGTTTTTGTGAGTAGAACTTTAGGAAAAACAAAATTATTTTCTTAGACTTGATATATACTTAATACTTAGTTTATGTTTATGAAAGGGCAAGTATTCACATGGACTATAAAGATGTAGTTTGGATAAAGAAATTATCTTTTATTAATCACCTGTCTTCCTGGCACTGCTAAGGGCATGCGGTTTTAATCTTCAAAGTGGCCAAAACGAGTAAGGTACAATTATTATTCCAGATTTATAGATAACTGAGGTGAGTGTTTCAAATCTGTGACAAAGTCTTCTGGATATTCAGAAACCTTTCCATACTGCACTGGCCAGCAGATCTTCAGTTTTCCCCAGCAGTCACTGCAGTGGAGGGCATAAAAGTCCTAGTCTTTTGCAAGCAATCTAAGAAAGCAGGTAGCTTTCTTAGAAATCAGGTAGAGTACAGAACAAGACTCAAGCAGAACACAGCCATTCTAAAAGGACATTAATTCATTTGATCTACTAATTTTATTAAGCACCTACTAAGAATGAGGCATTGTGGAAATACTATGTAATACAACTACAAGTCAAACATGGTTTAAGTGTTTAGGTTCTTATCTATCTTCCCTCCACTAAAAAGAAAAAAATATATATTGCACAGTAAACCTCTCTATATAACAAAGAAGTAATTCATCTCAGTGTTTTTTATTCTTTAAACTCGAACTGTCCCAGTTTCATTTTATACTAGTTAGCATAGCTTGCTTTCTCCTTCCAAAATTAATTAGATAAACTCCTTAAAACCCATTCATTAAAAAGAGTTTGATCATTATATGCATTTAACAGATAAAATCAGATTTGGTTATGTAAGTCATTCAGGATGGAAAAATGTCTGCATTTGAATATGTCTGAATTTTCGATTCTGTTGCAACAGAAAGTAAGTGACTTTTTTGTAATTTTATGGCTATATTTTCTTAAAATTGTCCATATTGGAGAAGCAGTGCCAGAGGAGGTGAAAAAATGCCTGCTAAAGCAGAAATTCTGATTTTACTTTAACATAATAAATGACCAGATGGAAATTAGAATGGTAGAGCTTAGGAGTTTTTAGATTATTCAGAGTAGGAGATTGTAATGCATAGAAATGTAAAGGCTAATTATCTCAAAATAGAAGAAAGTTTTCTAAATGAGATACATACTAAAGCTATGTTTCAAAGGAATATTTTCTAGGAATAAACTAGGAAATTTATATTGGAATTGAGGTAAGTTTGATCATAATTTATATATATTTAAAAGATAGCTCAAATTGATTTTTTGGGAAAGAAACTAATTGTGTGCTATTAAAGAATAAAAATATATGCCAAGGTTTCCATTCTCTTCACCTTTATTCTAAAAAAGTTCCTTTGTTGATTACTGCATCATGATCAAAATTCTTACCTACTTGATATCATTAAATTTTCCTGAATATCACTAAATAAGAAGTCGAGCTCTAAATATTACTAATTGGGGAGTAATCTACCTTGAGTCAGTTTAACATTTGTTTATTTGTTTATTCCCTATGCTTTCAAACAGCCCTAAAACACTTCCTGATGGATGTTTAGATTAAAATGAGAATGTACTGTTAGAGATTTTAGTCTTGTTGAATTGGCCATGTTCTTTCAAGGCTCCGTGAAAGCACACTGAAGTTTAATAAGCAATAAATGTAACCTTTTATATAAATTTCAGTGTTAGAATAACTTCTAATAAATAGTCTAAATGAACATATGCATAAATTGTAAGGTGTTTGGGGAGGCTGAAAAAGAGTTTGATGTGAAAGACATCGCATTAAGAATTAAATTTTTAAAATATCAAATATTTACACTATTTGCTTTTCAAAATAATTGCATAGTTCTTTTGGTATATTGACTATCAGTTTTTAAAATTTATTATTTATTTTTATAGATGAACATTGTCGAGTGGAAGAGATTAAAGTTGTATCTTTCGTATTAGTCAAGGAAATTTTTCTAAGAGTTAACTATAGGAGTGGCATGAAGTGAGTTATGTTACAAAAATACAAAAGCCATTATGACTGTATCCTAAAAATTTAATAAGGTTTTTCCCTACTACACATAATATATTGCAGAAAAAGAATAAACATCCCTTGTACTTAATTTGGAACTGCTCAAATTTTGTTATTTGGAAAAAATTACTTGCTTTATTTACATTAACAGTACTTTTATATTACAAGTCTCTTAACAAAGTTGTTTCATTTTTAAATACAACTAACATAATTACAATTATAATGTATTCATTTATATATACTGTTACACTCCCTTCAAATCTTTCATATTAAAAATTTTAGCAATGTAGCTTTCTTGCCCTTTCTCTTTTTCCAGTTTTATTGAGATATAATTGACATATTATCACTGCATAAGTTTAAGGTATACAGCATAATGGTTTCAGTTTACATATATTGTGAAATGATGACCACAGTAAGTTTAGTTAAGTATCTGTCATCTGATAGACCAATAAAAACAGAAAGCAAAAACAGAAAAAATACTTTGTGGTGAGAATTCTTAGGATTTACTTTTAACACCTTTCATATATATAACTGTTAACTGTAGTTACCATGCTGTACATCACATCCCCAGTACTTACTTATAACTGGGAGTTTGTACTTTTGACCACCTTTCTCCATCTCGCCCAACCCTCACTCCCCACCTGTGCTATCCACAAATCTGATCTTTTTTTCTACAAATTTGCGGGTATTTTTCCCTTTAGATTCCACATGTAAGTGAGGTCATATAGTATTTGTCTTTCTCTGATTTATTTCACTTATAATGCCCTCAGAGTCTGTCTATGTTCTCACAAATGACAGAATTTCCTCAGTTTTTATGTCTGAATAATATTCTCTTGTGTATATATGTATATATACTGCAGTCTTGTCAGATATTTTTTTCGTTAGTGTTTTCGTTTCCTTTAGATATATACCCAGAAGAGGAATTGCTGGATCATAAGGTGGTCCTGTTAACTTTTTGAGGATCCTCCATACTGGTTTTCCATAGTGGCTGTACCAGTTTACAGTCCCACCAACAGGGCATAAGGGTTCCTTTTTCTCCAGATTCTCACCAACATTTGTTATCTCTTGCCTTTTTGATGATAGCTATCCTAACAGGTGTGAGGCAATATCTCACGTGGTTTTGATTTGCATTTTCCTAGTGACTAGTGATGTTGAACATCTTTTCATGTAACTGTTGGCCTTTTGTGTATCTTCTTTGGAAAATGTCCGTTCAGGTCCTGTGACCATTTTTTAATTGGATTACTTGTATTTTTGCTATTAAATAATATGAGTTTTTAATATATTTTAGATATTGACCCCTTATAAGACATATGGTTTGCAAATATTTTTTTCCCATTCTATAGGTTATCTTCTCACTTTGTTGTCTTTTGCTGTGCAGAAGCTTTTTAGTTTGACATAGTCTCACTTGTTTATTTTTGCTTATGTTGCTAGTGCTTTAGGCATCATATCCAAAAAATCGTTGCCAAGAATTATGTCAAGGAGCTTTTTTCTTATGTTTTCATGTCAGTACCATACTGTTTTGATTACTACAGCTTTATAGTAAAGCTTAAAATCATGATGTGTGGTGCCTCCTGCTTCGTTCTTCTTTCTCAGGATTGCTTTGGCTATTTGGCGTCTTTTGCAGTTATATAAATTTTAGAGAAGTTTTTTTGACTTCTGTAAAAAAAGCCATTGCAATCCTGATAGGTATTGTTTTGAATCTATCAATGTCTTTTGGTAGTATTGACATTTTTAACAATATTATTTCTTCTAGTCTGTGAACACAGGATACCTTTCATTTGTGTCATCTTTGATTTCTTTCATTGTAATTTTCAGAATAGAGATCTTTCATGTCCTTGGTTAAGTTTATTTCTAAATATTTATTTTGATGCAATTGTAAATGGGTTTATTTCTTTTTTAGATAATTCATTGTTAGCGTATAGCAGTGCTACTGATTTTTGTATGTTTTGTATCCTGCAGCTTTACTGAATTTGTTTAGATCTAATAGTTTTTTGTTTGAGTCTTCAGTATTTTCTACATATAAAATCATGTCATCTGCAAATAGAGGCAGTTTTACTTCTTCCTTTCCAATTCTGATGCCTTTTATTTTTTATTTTTTTAGCCTAAATGATCTGTCAAGAATTCCAGTGCTAAGCTGAATAGGAGTGGTGAGAATAGTCACTCTTGTTTTTGTTCCCTATCTTACAGGAAAAGCTTTCAGCCTTTCACTATTGAGTATGATATTAGCTGTGGGCTTATCGTATATGCCTTTATTATATTGAAGTATGTCCTTCAATATCTAATTTGTTGAGTTTTTATCATAAACTGTTGCCGAATTTTGTCAAATGCTTTTTCTGCATCTTCGAGATAATATGATTTTTTTTCTTCTATTAACGTGATGTATCATGTTGATTGATTTGCATATGTATAACCATCATTGTATCCCAGGTATAAATCCCACTTGGTCATGGTGGATGATCCTTTCACTAGGCCACTGAATTCGGTTTGCTAGTATTTTATTGAGAATTTTTGCATCTATATTCATCAGGGATATTGATCTGTAGCTTTCTTTTCTGGTAGTGTCTTTTTGTCTTTCGTATTAGGATGAAGCCTCATAAAATGAGTTTGGCCATGTTCCTCCTTTTCAGTTTTTTTGGAAGACTTTGAGAAAGATTGGCATAAATTTTTCATTAAATGATAAAAGCTCACTAGTGAATCCATCTGGTCCTAGGCTTATCTCACTTGGAGATTTTTGATTGATTCAGTCTCCTTACTAATAATTGGTCTGTTGAGACTTTATTTCTTTCCGATTCAGTCTTGGTAATTTGTGTTTCTAAGAATTTTTCCATTTCTTCTAGGTGGCCCAGTTTGTTGGCATATAATTGTTCATAGTAGCCTCTTATGAGTTTTTGTATTTCTGTGGTATCATTTGTAATGTCTACTTTTTCATTTATAATTTTAGTGATTTGGGTCCTCTTTTTCACTTGGTAAATCAAGGGAGAGGTTTGTCAGTTTTATCTTTTCAAAGAACCAATTCTTAGTTTTGTTCATCTTGTTGTTTTCCTGTTCTGTATTTCATTTAGTTCTGCTCTAATTTTTACTCTTTCCTTCCTTCTGCTTTGGGCTCAGTTCATTCTTTTTCTAGTTCCTTAAAGCACAAAGTTAAGGTTGTTTATTTGGGATCTTTCTTGCTTCCTAATGTAGGTGTTTATTGCTATGAAATTCCCTGCTTTTGCTATATCCCGTAAGTTTTGGTGTATTGTTTCCATTTTTATTTGTCTCAAGATATTTTTTTATTTCCCTTTAATTTCTTCTTTGCTCCATTGGTTGTTCAAGAAAATGTTGTTTAATTTCCATGTATTTGTGAATTTTCCATTTTTCCTCTTGCTATTGATTTCTAGTTTCTTACTACCATTCTGGTCAGAGAAGATAACTTGGTGTGATTTTAACCTTCTTGTATTTTCTAAGACATCTTTTATGGCCTAAGATATGGTCTATTTTAGAAAATGTTCTCGTGTACTTGAGAAGAATGCGTACCCTGCTGTTGTTGGGTAGATTGTTCTATGTTTGTCTGTTAGAACCATTTGGCCTATAGTGTTGTTCAAAATGCTGTTTCCATATCAATTTTCTCTCTGGATAATCTGTCTGTTGTTGGGGGTAGGGTCTTAAAGCTCTTACTACTGTTGTACTGCTGTTTATTTCTTTTAGCTCTCTTAGTTTGCTTTATGTAATTAAGTGCTCCAATGTTGTGCAAAAATATTTACAGTTGTTATATCTTCTTGATGTAATGACCTATTTTACCTTTTACTGTTTTTAAAGTCTATTTTGTCTGATAGTTACCCCTGATTTTTTGTTGTTACCATTTGCTTGAAATATCTCCATCCTTTCACTCTCAGTGTGTTTGTCTTTATGGCTAAAATGAGTCTGTTATAGGCAGCATATCATTGGATCTTATTTTTCTTATCCAGCTATGTTGTTTTTGGATTAGCAGATTTAATCCATTTACATTTAATTATCGAGAAGTAAGGACTTATTACCGTTTTGTTCATTGTTTTCTGATTGCTTGATAGATTATGTTCCTAGTTTTTATCCTGCTGTCTATTTTGTGTTTTGATATATTGTGGTATCAGTATGCTTTGACATCTTTATCATATTTTTTAGTGTAATTATTATAGGTTTTTTCTTTGTGGCTACCATGAGGCCTACAAAAAATATCTTAAAATTAGTACATCCTATTTTTAACTAATAACAACTTTAATAGAATTCTTAAGCTTTATACTTTTCCTTCTCCCTCTCACGTTTCAGGTATTAATGTTCAATTTACATGAAATTTTTATATTGTAATAAGATTATCATTGTTATAGTTATTTTGACTAACTATGTTTGTTTTTTAACTTTTACACTACAGCTGTACTTGCGAATTATGTATCAACCATTACTCCATTACAGAATCCATCATTGATTGTATATTTACCATTACCAGTGAGTTTACACTGCCTTATGTTTTTATGATGTTAATTAGCATCCTTTTATTTCCACTCAAAGAATTCCCTTTAGCATTTATTGTAAGGCAACTTTTGTTTGTGCAGGACAGTGTTTATCCCTCCTTTATTTCTGAAGAACAGCTTCTCTGGGTATAAAATTCTTGGTTCACATGTTTTTTTCCCCCAATATTTTGAATATGTCATCCTATTCTCTTCTGGACTGAAATGTTTCTGTTGAGAAATTTGCCATTAGTCCTTGGGGGTGGGGGAGGGCAGTTTCCTGTGTATCTTTCCCTCTTTTGCCTTGCTGTTTTCAAAGTTCTTTGTCTTTGACATTTGACAATTTAATTATAATGTAGCTTAGTGTAGACTTTTTCAGATTCAACCTATTTGGGATCTTTTGGGCCTCTTGTATCTGGAAGTGTATTTCCCCAGGTTTAGGAAGTTTTCAGCCATTATTGCTTTAATTATATTTTCTGTCCCTTTTTTTTTCTCTTCTTCTTCTGTAATTTTCATAATTCAGATAGTTTCTTTTCATTGTGTCCCATAATTCTCATAGACTTTCTTTGCTCTTTTTCATTCTTTTTTTCTCTTAGCTCCTCCAACTAGATAATTTCAATTGTCCTATCTTCCAATCACTGTTTCTTTCTTTTGAATGGTTAAGTCTGATTTTAAGCTATTAAATTCTTCAGTTCAGTTATTGTTTTTTCATCTCTACAATTTTTTTTCCTTAATGAATTGTTTCTTTTTCGAACTTCTCATTTTGTTCATGCATTGTTTTCCTAATTTTATTTGTTTCTGTATTCTTGTAGTTCACTAAACTTCTTGAAGAAGGTTATTCTGAATTCTTTGATGGTTCATTCATCTCCATTTCTTTACGATTAGTTTTTAGAGCTTTGTTAGTTTCCTCTGATGGTTTCATACTTACCTAATTTTTCATGATCCTTGATTCCTGATGTTGGTATCTGCACATTTGAGTGAGTAGTCTCCTATTCCAGACTTGGCAGGTTTGCTGTGAAAGAGACCATTCTCCACCAGTCAGCTCAATCTGAGATTCTGGACCCGTCTTCTGGTAATGTCCTTCAGCAGGTAGGGCTACTATTGGGGTCAACTTTTGTGGGAGGCAAGTGTTTAAGCTATGAGGTTAGGGGTGGGAGAGTGTGCCACTATTGATGACAGCTGGATAGGACTGCTGGCTTGGTTCCCTACTCAAGTGAAGTTGTAGAATGGGTTTTGCAGTTGCCTGGATTCTCTGGTCAGGCCTAGTAGACAGTAGGGACTACTCAGCAGTAGATGGAGCTATGAATTAGCTTCCCTGCCCACATGGCTTGTTGTTTGGGACCCAAATCAGGCAACAGTGTGCACTGAATATCCTAGTCAGGTGAGACCATCAGTTTTTCTCTGTAGATAGGTGCAATTCTGTCCAGGTGCCACTTTAAACAGTGCCATTGGGGGCTGTGTAACTTCCTGTGTGTTCTGGTAAGTTTCCCTGGTTGGGTCGGTTGAAGGCTGTATTCAACAATGTGAGTCTGCGAACTAGTTTTCCTGCTTGGGTGCAGCGCAAGCAGCAGCTCGAAAGCCAGTAATGCTCTTTGTTGTGATATTGACTTAAACTAATCCATGCTCCAAGTTTTGTGGTCAAACTGGGCCACTGGCTTGATTCTGAGAGCAGTCAGCTCTGTTCACCCACTTCTTGGCTCAAGAGTTGCTGGATAACATAGCTTCCAGGTGTTCTCTTTGTCATATAGGGTGGGGCCATGCTGTGCAGCAGGCGGGACTATCTGGCTCCTGCCTGGGCAGGACTGAGAAGGTCTATTTCAGGCAACTCCCAAATTTTCCCAAACAGGTTTTCTGATCAGGAGGAGCCAGGAGCCCCGATCTGCAGCAGGTTGGGGTATGGCTCAGCTCTTCCACCTGGGCATAGGTAGACCGTGCTCCAGGGCTAGAACTCATTTGGAAACCCAAATTAGGCAGACCTGCACCCTGTGAATTCCCTGGTCAGACTGCACTACTCATCTGAAACTGCAGATGAGCAAAGCTACTGGTTGGGACTACTGCTTGGGCTCTGAAGGTAGATACTCCTTCTCCCAAGACCTGAGTGCTGGTCATTTGAAGCCCTCCCCACTTCATCTCAATCAGACTCCCAGTGGTGGAGCCCTGCGAATTCCCCTTCAGTCCCTGTGGGGCAAAACCAGAGCAGGGCTTCTCATGAAGTGACCCACCATGCTGGGATGCTGGATGTCACCCCTGGGCACTCACTTCCTACTAGAGGAACTGTAGGCTCAGGGGAGACCTCTCAGTGTGGTGCTGCACCGTCCTGGGGGAGAAGCAATTTGGTCAACATGCAGCCATTCCTCTGACCCTTCTAATGTAGTCCATTTTGGTCTTTGTCATTCAGAGGGGTGCCTTGGCTTCAATCTTGAGTTCTAGGATTCCCTCAATGTATCCTGTCCATAAATAGTTGTTAGTTCTTGTGAAGGGGAGTGGAGTCAGGAATGACCTTTGTCACCATCTTGGTGACGTCACTCCTTTCTATTTTCTTATTTTGGCAAAATTTAATACATTATCCTATTTAAAAATTTCACGTATTTAAATATTGATATAGCTTGTACCTAATAATTGAAAACTTGGTGTGAATGTTACTTACCTCCATCAAAACATAGTAACTCTTCTCCACTAACTTTCTTCAGATCAAAAGTTTAGTCACCAGTAAAGTCCCATTTTTTTAATAGACGGGAATGATTATGCTTCAGATGTACATTTTAGCAAAACACTTTTCAAAACTAATTTAGTCAGTGATTGTCATGTTATTAATATTACTTAAACCATATTAACCAGTTATTTCTAAAATGATTGATGACAGAACTTATTCTACTGGTTAAATAGAAATAACAATCAAATTCTCTAGTTCTTAACTGAGATTTTCCCTTGTTGAAATGTTATCTACTACCTTTATATTGTTACACTTCAGGTTTCAAGCTGGTGGTTGGCCCACACTGTCTTGGTAATGTAGTCTCTGGAATAGTAATGAAAGGTTGTAAATAAAAAAGCTAATATGATGTGCATTCATATTTAAGATCTAGAGAATAAATGTTGTGTCTACTTTATTAGGTATTAGACCTGTGTTAGAGAAAAAGTGAGTTAGAAGTTTTAACATTTTTTAAACGTTTAAGAGATTCTAGGAAAAGGCAACAAAATTATTATAATTCAAAATATATTTAAGGAAAAGTTAAAGTAAAGTGATCATTAAAACAAAGATAAACTTAAGCAATTACAAAGCTTCTCAATTACAGAAATATATGTATTAACCAAAAAGGGTGCATCTCAGCAATGTGCTTTGTTATTAAAAATACTGATGACAGAGTCAGGTAGGCAGGTAACATCAAATGTTTTAGAAAACAAATATGCATCAGGAAGTGAAATAAGGGGAAAGACTGAAGGCAATATAAAGTATGAGGCAAAGGAGTCAGGTCATTTTTTGAGCAGATGCATGCTACGACAAGGAAGATTTGTATTGATAACCTCAGGTGATGGTGGAGGTCATTGCTTTGTAGTGAATAAAATTTCATAGTCTAGAATGATTTTCAAAATGGGGAATTTCCTTAATATTTATTTGATAAAAGAAATGGCTACTTCCTGTTCTTTAACATCTAAAGAAACTAAGAGTTGGACTTTTACCCCCCCTTTTCATTGCTACATTTTTCAGTTCTCAATGACACGCACCATTCTTGAGTTATTTATTTTTTTTATTTTAAATTGCACTGTTCCCTTATTTTTGGAAAGTGTGTGTCCTTTATTTTGGAACTCCAAAGGGAAACTTCAGGCAGTGAGAAACACAGCTTCGTCAGAATCCCGGTCCTTGCCACTGTCCTCGCTTGGTGCACACTCCCCTCCACTTGGAGACCGACAGCTCAAATCCTCCACCCCAGACTCTTGATCACTGTTGGCTGACAGATCTGGATCTGAGCTTTTCAAATTGTCTTGGGTTAGAATCAGAGCTGAATCTTCATCGCCTTGTGAAGGGCTCCTGGATGGAAATGATTTCATATTCCCACTGTAATCCTGAGGAGTGTTGGCTGTGCTGTTGTCTGAGGTAGAAAAGCCTGAGTGTTTGTTGGGTTCACTTGGCTTACTCTTCACTTTACTGCGATTTAACTGGACTTTTTGGATTTTTTCCAGCCTCTAAAAAATAACAATTTCAAGGTAAAAATCATAGTTTACATATGCATGCCTTTAGTATTCATTACCTTTTAGCTGGGTGTAATGTTAAGAACATGGGATTTAGATGGACTTAGGTTCAAAGGTAGACTTTATGACCTTGGACAAAACAGATTCTGTGAGGCTTGGTTTCTTCATCTCTAATATTAGAATGGTAATACCTGCCTTAGCATAGGTTTTCCACAAAATGCAAAAAAAAAAAAAGGTAAAGCATCTGGCAATCAGTACTCAGCCTTCTTTCTATACCTATATGGTTTTACATAGTGATTTTCATCCTATGAACTCAAAATACATTTTTAAGAAATCAGGAATAAGGTGTTACCAGTTTTTAAAACTGAGATATGTCACCATAAAACCCTTTTAATTTATACAATTCAGTGGTTTTTAGAGCATTCACAAGGTTGTACAACCATTCACCACTAATTCCAAAATAATTTCATCCCCCAAGAAAACCCCTTACCCATTAGCAGTCACTCTCCATTCCCCTCTCTCCACAGCCCCTGGCAACCACCAATCTGCTTTATTTCTCTATGGATATGCCTAGTCTGGATATTTTATGTAAGTGGAATCATATAATATGTAGCCTTTTGTGTCTTCTTTCATTCAGCTTATGTTCTCAGGGTTCATCCACATTGTAACATGTATCAGCCCTACATTCCTTATTATGGCTGAATAATATTCCATTGTATATATATCTCACATTTTCTTTATCTATTGATCAGATTTTGGACATCTGGGTTCAATATACATTTTACCAGATTTCATCTCTTGGTGTCAGCTAGGAAGATTGTGTGTGTGTATCAACTATTACATATTCAAAAAGCATATTAAATTATATGCAAAAGCACTGCTGGGCAATATGAGGGATGGACATAAATACAAATCAAGCCTTAAAGAAGTAAAGAGGCAGACTTCATGTAGGAATTTGGAAGAGGCAAAAATTATTCCATAGATCAGGGTGGTATGGTTAGAGGGAAGAGATTGGGGTAAACTTCAGTGAGGAAGGAGCATTTTAACAGGACTATGAAGAAATTAAACTTGGACATGTTGGTGATAGAACATTTCTGACAGGAGGGACAGAAGAAAAAAGGTAGGAAGGTGTGAGTTGTGTACAAGAAGCAGAGAACAGTTATATTTGAGCAAGAGGAAGAGTGGAGAATAAAGTTTAAAAGGGACATGAGACTGGACTGTGGGAAAACCTCACATGCCAGGCTAAGGAATTTTGTCTTTGTATAAGGAAAAGTGTGAAAGGTTTTTAAGGTTATATTAGATATCTGAAGTAATTTTTATTAATATCTTAACAGAATACTGGAATAGATTAATAGAATCTGAAGCTTTTCATAAAGCTTGGATATTTTTAGCAAGAGTGAATAAAACTGGTCCAGTGATGACATGAGTGGACTTTGAATGGCAGTTTTACCGCAGCTCCAGAATTCTAAAAATCTAAACCGTGCCTCCTATTCTCTGTACATGTTCTTTAATTCTCAGCCCTGTTGGCAAGTCACAGTTATGGCACTCTAAGGAATCTCCATCAGAATCTTTAGGCTTAGAAGCCCAGGCATCAGGATGTTTTTTATCATTATATAATTCTTAAAAATGGAGAATAAATTTTTACTACAAGTATATATATCTGATTTTGTTCTTTCACTTTGAATCTTATTTTTTTCATGAATTCTCCAAAAAGAATTTATTATAGTACTCCCAAATAACAGTAAGAACAAAAGTTGACCTACCGTAGGAACAGCCAACTAGTTCAACAAGCCATGGAAATTAGCCACAAACTAGATGTCTGAAGTGTATTAAGTCTGCTTAGGTTTGGTCTTCAGTTTTCTGGTTGTTTACCTGGTGGGGCTGTGTTTAAAGTTATCCACTGGCTAAAGATGTGAAATGGCTATGCTGGCTCCATTTCACATATCCTGAGACATGAGAGACTTTCACGGAGCCGTGATCATCAAGACATAAGCACAGAAAACAAATTAACAAAAGCAAGTGTGTCTTACTTCTTCTAGGGCCTCGAGTTCTTCCTCCAGCTGCTGGGTTTCCTCCTTCACTGCCATGAGGTAATCTGTAACTGACTGTCGGGGCTGCAGTCCCTTTTCAAAGCGGTTATACATTCCACTCCAAAACCTGGAGAGGAGGCAGGGCTTTATGATACTGCCAAATCACACTCTACATTCACATTCTCAAGTTTTCTAAGGTATCTGACACCACCTTCCCATGGTTCTAATAATAACCAAATGCAAATTACAGGCTCAAAAAAGCCATTAACTTAAGGTAATAATTTCATGTAGATTTTTTTTTCTTCTTGCATTAGTAAACTTCTTTTGGGGAGAGCAAATTTAAATTCATGAATTTGTATATATGGTACCGAATTACAAGGCCTATAATTTTCTAAGATAGATCAAAGTACCATATGTTACCATTTGCTCTTTTTTTGGGGGGGGGAGGGGGGAGTTAAGAAAATGGCTTTTAGTTTAGAAGTAAACTTGGAAAATTAGTGATTATATTAACATTTAGAATCAGCTGCAAAGGGAGTCTTTTAAATTTGAGAGTTTTAACTTGTTTTTATCACAACCATAAAAATTTACATTTGCATTTACAATAAATCCCCCGCCCCCTTTTTTATCCCATACAACAAAGCATACTGGAATGCAAACGAGAAATGTTATCGTAGGGATACCCACAGATCCACTCTTTACTTAAAGCAGTACTTTGAAGGGAGCGACCTGATATCATTTAATGTTTTATCCACAGTGCCTAGAACAGTGCATGGTTCTCCATATATTTGTTGACTGGCTATTAATAACAAATTGATTGCAGTGTGTCTCAACAGCTCTCGAAACTGCTGTTTTACACGAAACATGGAGACTTTTTAGTGTGATAAAATGAATATTTTACTATAAAATTCTGGGGAGTTAATTAGATCGAAATAATTAAGAGCAAAAACAAATCAAGGAATAGAAACTATAGAGAAGAAAAGCCATTAAGTGTGTGTTGGGAATGGGTAGGGAAAAGGAATGTGGTTTCTCAGTTTATTCTGTGTAAATGTCTTTTTGCTGACCTCTTAGTCATCTTCTCATATCATACAAGCCTAGAGAAGAAGCCAAAGGATAAAATATATATACCTAGTAGAAACTGTTGGATGCCACCCTGCTCTCCCCATCTCAGTATATACAATTTTTTTTTTTTTAATGCCTACAGCACCTGGTAATCCTAGGTGGTCTCCCATCCAGGTACTAACCAGGCCCAACCCTGCTTAGCTTCCGAGATCAGACGAGATCAGGCACGTTCAGGGTGACATGGCAGTATATACAGTCTTAAATAATTTATTTCCACAGGGAAACAGTTAAACTAGGAAAGCAGAGAAAGAAGGTAAGCTATATCATGATCACTACCTAAACTTGTGATTCCATTTTGAATTATAAGGTACTTGGTTTATTCAGTCTTTTCTTCGTTCCTCTCTTCCTTCCCCCTCCTACCCTCTCTTTTGCTTTTAAATAAATTGGAACTTACATTTTAAGATATCATTATTACAAAACATCATCTTCTAAAGATAATTCCATATTTAAGGGTAAGAGAGAGGAGACACTGGCCAAAACACCAGGTCAGATACTTAAACAATTTCGTTTGGTGTGTTTTGTATCCTAAAAAGCCTTGAAGCTCAGTGTTTCATACACTTTGGCCTCCAAGTAAGTTCATAACCATACTTAGTAACATCCTAGAGGTTTACGTACTTGTACATGAAGTTGCATGGTGGTGTGGGGAGATGAAGGGTTCCCTGGGTCTGACTGTGATCAGCTCTAAATAGAGGATTCTTGTAGTCGGCCCGATTCTTCCACAGGTGAGCCCATAAAGAGTATGTTCTTTCTTGAATTCTGTTATAAAGAAAATAAGCCTGAAAACAACCTATCTTGGTTCTTATAAATTGTAGAATACGTAATATTGAAGCCAGAATGAGACCAGGAATAATTATGAGTATCATGTGTCCTTGCTCTGTACCAGGAAAATTTACAGTCTTTGTATCTTCATGGTGTAGCAGAACATTGTAATAATCTCAAGTCCTCCACACTCTGTACTGGCCTGGACAAGATGTTTAATTCCTCTGAATATAAAATAAAACTGCTGTGTAATTTTGGGTTTTTTGTTTCCCCCCCAAGTAGTCATTGAACTTTTATTATTTGCCAGGTACTATTAAATGCTTCACACATTTTCTCTCATTTAATCCTCATGGAATCCTTATGAGATATATCTATTTTACAGATGAGGAAACTGAGGCTTAGATTAAGTAGTTTCCCAAAGTCACATAGCTAATGAGTGAAACAGCTGGGATTCAAACCAAAAAAAAATACCATTAAGTTGGCTAGTCTATCTCAATAAACCACAAAACTAGGAAAACAGGTAAGCTTAAATGATGTACTCTGCTACTTTTAAGTCATTACCACGTATCAAGAATCACACTTGAAGCTCTTTGGAGAAAACAAACTAGTATCCACTAGAAAGTCATTTTCTTTCTGTTTAGACAGTAAAAACTAGTGGAGTCTATTTTATTTGAACTGGTCATTTCCAAAATTAAATCTGATATCCAGATCATAGTTAAAATCAATTTATGAAAATTTCAAAAATTTTCATTTGCAGTTCATAAATCACTTTGCTGTTTTTAAGTTTCTGATTTTAGTTATTCTAAAGTCCAAACTTCATCTAATTTTCCCCTCTGGATAAAGGTAATAGTTTGTTTGTTTTAATATTAGGAATTTTCCTTGACTCAGAGAAGTTTCCTTTCAATATTAGTGTGACTGTCAGGTCTACCAACTTGTCTGTGGACATCAGGCAGAAACTGAAGGAGATGAACTTGTACCTATCTTTGTCAGTTGATGACATTTAAACCATTTATGAAATGATATCAGAAAAAAGAAAGAACTTTAATATGTCAGTGTAATCTATCAGGTGTGTAGCTAAAATCTTCAAAATTATGAAAATCTATCTGAAATTCTCAGTCACAAAATTACTTTAGATAAAAATTAAACACCAACACACTTACTTGAGTTCTTGTCTCTCCTTCTGGCTGTTGCATAGGAAGTTTCCAAACTGGCAGGAATAAATATGATGTTGAATGTGAATCAGAAACCTCTCATTGAACTCAAACGCGCAGGGAAATTGTTCCATTAACTGCCAGACACACTCAATGAACTGGTCAATAATTGGAGAGGTTTCTTTTGGATCACCATCAAGATTGCCATATCTATAAAATAAAGTATTAGAGAAATTTGGGCAAGGTTTTTTTTTTTTTTTTTTTTTAAATTAGGAAGCCACAAATCCAAAAACTAAAAACAAAAGCAACCCTATTACCTAATTCTATCTTACAAATCTAGAATGTAGAGGTGGAAAAAATAACTTTTTAAATTCCAATTTAAAGAGAAGCTTTGTAGTGAAGGTCTGAATAGAGGAGGGACAAAAGTGTTAGTGCTAGAGATAAAACTAAATTTTCCATGGAAAAATATTCAAGTTTTAAAAGTGCATCAGAACTTTTGAAATAAAACTTTTCCACTTTAATTAGTGTCTAGTGGAAGAATGGGAAGAAATATCTAAGCAACTTCAGAGCTTTTCACTTTTGCATTGTTTGGAGTGGGGAAGAAAGAAAATTAGAAAAAAATTGTAGTTTCCCCAAGTTTCTAGAGATATTTCCATTACTAGAGCAGTATTAAACTTGTCACATAATTTACTTCCACATGACCACAGATTCCATACACCTTTATACTTCTTTTTCAAAAGTACATAAAGAATCTTGAAACTACTTTCAAGAGTAGGTCAGAACTTAAATGCAGGCTGCCTAGTCCTTCACACTATTGCATGAATTTTAGAATACAAAAGAGTAATTTGGGTGCCAACAATATGGAACCTCATCTTCTCAGAAATAATAAGAAATAGAAATGAGCAGGCATCACAAGAGTGTTTCCATAGTGGAAACAGAAATTGCCTGGAAACTTCTCCAAAGTTTCAGTTCTACTCACCTTTTGTAGCTTTAAAAAAGGGTTGTCTAATATGCTCTTTTTCTCATAAAACAATTATCCAGTTAATCTTTAGCCATTTCCATATTCTTTCTGTCCATATGTCCTGTATCTCAGAGATTCTAACTGTCTAGCAGATAGAAGCCCAAAACAAAATAACAATGTGATCTTAAGAAAGTTAATTGACTTGGGGGCTTTAATTTTCTCATTTGTAAAATGAAATCACTGCGTTTTCCTCGACAAGTAATTATTTATAAAAATAGAATTCTAGAAAAAAACATAAGGCATACTAACGCTAAATACATAAACTACAAAAATAAATATGTGCAGTTCAATGATCTTAGAACTTATTTTATGAAAATCTAAAATGTATATCAAAATAGCTAAATTATTTGCATGCCAACTAAATTAATTTTAGCACCAAAAGACAACACCAGCTACAGCTATTAACATTCAGAGATTAAAGAACACACGTCAGTCATTAACATCAATACTAACTAAAGGAGGCTAGGGTCTCTGAAAGCAATAACTTGTTTATTGAAAACCTAGTATATGGGCCAGGCAAGGAGCTAGGCTAGTTACATACACTTTTTATAAAGCCTTACTATAACTCTGTGGAATAGGGAGGGTAGCCCCATTTCACAGATGGGAGACCAATGCTCAGAACAGACATCCAAGGTCACACAGCTAGTAAATGGTACAGCCTAGATTTAGACGTGGATCCGTCTGGCTCCAAGCCTGGGCCACTGTCTTCCACTACCTCTCCACAGACATCTGGGACAATGTCACCTATGACAAATGTCTCGGAACAACCCAATTAACTCCCTTTGTGAAAGATTATAGAGAAACTGTTCCACTCGCAGCTAAAAGTGAATGTCTGCACTTCGAAAATGGAATAATTTATTAGATGTGTTTGGTAGGAGAGAGAGTCAATCCTTTCAAGGTCAATGAATAAGCTCTGCCTCTTCTGGAATTATTTAACATGAGTTCTTACAAGAGTAGTAAGAGTTAGAATTTCATTTATCTATGATACAATGCATACAATAAAGTTTTAATTTTCTGAATAAGATTCCCAAAGAAACTTTTTAAAAATAAGGCTATTTCCAAGGGAAGTAAAAGCAAAAATGAAT
>NW_011888889.1:2248239-2249923 GCF_000151845.1 Pteropus vampyrus | reverse complement strand
GTCAGTCATTAACATCAATACTAACTAAAGGAGGCTAGGGTCTCTGAAAGCAATAACTTGTTTATTGAAAACCTAGTATATGGGCCAGGCAAGGAGCTAGGCTAGTTACATACACTTTTTATAAAGCCTTACTATAACTCTGTGGAATAGGGAGGGTAGCCCCATTTCACAGATGGGAGACCAATGCTCAGAACAGACACCCAAGGTCACACAGCTAGTAAATGGTACAGCCTAGATTTAGACGTGGATCCGTCTGGCTCCAAGCCTGGGCCACTGTCTTCCACTACCTCTCCACAGACATCTGGGACAATGTCACCTATGACAAATGTCTCGGAACAACCCAATTAACTCCCTTTGTGAAAGATCATAGAGAAACTGTTCCACTCGCAGCTAAAAGTGAATGTCTGCACTTCGAAAATGGAATAATTTATTAGATGTGTTTGGTAGGAGAGAGAGTCAATCCTTTCAAGGTCAATGAATAAGCTCTGCCTCTTCTGGAATTATTTAACATGAGTTCTTACAAGAGTAGTAAGAGTTAGAATTTCATTTATCTATGATACAATGCATACAATAAAGTTTTAATTTTCTGAATAAGATTCCCAAAGAAACTTTTTAAAAATAAGGCTATTTCCAAGGGAAGTAAAAGCAAAAATGAATAGGACTACATCAAACTAAAAAGCTTCTGTTCAGCAAAAGAAACCGTCAACAAGGTAAAGAGACAACCATCTGAATGGGAAAATATATTTGCAAGCGACACCTCCGATAAAGGCCTAATATCCAAAATATACAAAGAACTTTTACAACTCAATAACAAAAATAAACGATCCAATCAAAATATGGGCAAAGGACCTGAACAGACACTTCTCCTTAGAGGACATACAAATGTCCAACAAATACATGAAAGGTTGCTCAACATCACTAGCTAGTAGGGAAATGCAAATCAAAACCACAATGAGATACCATCTCACACCTGTTAGAATAGCTACAATCAACAGAACAAGTAATAAAAAGTACTGAAGAGGATGCAGAAAAAAAGAACCCTCAAACACTGCTAGTGGGACTGCAAATTGGTACAGCCACTATGGAGAACAGTATGGAGGTTCCTCAAAAATCTAAGAATCGATCTACCATATGATCCTGCAATTCCTCTACTGGGTATTTACCCCAAAGACTTGAAAACCCATATCCAAAAAGATATTTGCACACCGATGTTCATAGCATTATTCACAGTGGCCATGACGTGGAAGCAATTGAAGTGTCCTACAACAGATGATTGGCTAAAGAAGCTGTGGTACATATATACAATGGAATATTACTCAGCCATAAGAAGAGCTGAAATACTGCCATTTGCGACAACATGGATGGACCCTGAAATAATTAGACTAAGTGAAATAAGCCAGAAAGAAAAAGTTGAAAATCACATGATATCACTTATACGTGGGATATAAACCTAAAAGCACCAAATGAACAGGACAAACAGAGACTCATGGACATGGACTATAGACTAGTGGTTACCAGAGGGTAGGGGATGGGGGAGGAGGGAGAGGTAGGCAAGGTAAAAGGGGTCAAATATAGGGGGGTTGAGGGAGGGTGAAGTGGGTAAAGGGGATCAAATATGTGATAGCTGAAGGAAAC
Source organism: Pteropus vampyrus (assembly GCF_000151845.1). Taxonomy (NCBI): domain Eukaryota; kingdom Metazoa; phylum Chordata; class Mammalia; order Chiroptera; family Pteropodidae; genus Pteropus; species Pteropus vampyrus. The sequence continues at coordinate 2,248,288 of NW_011888889.1, read as the reverse complement.
TGGACTTTAGTAAACACAGTAGAGTATACAGATGTGAAATTATAATGCA
>NW_011888889.1:2243361-2248189 GCF_000151845.1 Pteropus vampyrus | reverse complement strand
GGTGAAGTGGGTAAAGGGGATCAAATATGTGATAGCTGAAGGAAACTGGACTTTAGTAAACACAGTAGAGTATACAGATGTGAAATTATAATGCATACCTGAAAATTATATAATTGTATTATCCAATGTTACCCCAATAAACTTAATAAAAAAAAATAAGGCTATTTTCTCTACTTAATTGAGAATTTCAGAAACAGATTTTTATCTTAAACATTCAAAACAACAGATTTTAAAATATTTCTTACCTGTGATTAAACTTATGACCAAAGGAAATCCAATCCTTTTCGATTAATACCTACACAAGAAAGAATATAAATATCATGGAGAGTAGCAAACAGGGAAAGTTAAGAGACCACAACCAATAATGTTGAAGGATTCAAAGGTTCTTGGAGCAGAAGTCACCATCCTCAGGTGACTTCGCAAATGAACGAGCACTCGTTATCCACCAATATAGAGAAGCACATTGGAAGGGCAAAGCTGAAGGTCATCCATAGGAAAAATAAACGAATGGATATATGAAAATGTTAATATGACCACCTGCTGAGTGCTTTCTATGATGTACTATTCATATTCATATATCATCTCATTTGGTTGTGGGATAATATGATCATTCTCATTTTACAGAAGGAGAAACTGAAAGGGAGGTTAGACCCTGACCTAAGATAACGCTACTAGGAAGCGGTAGATGCCACCTTAGAACCTAGCTAGTTCCACACCAAAGCCTTTCTCTTAACCAATATGTGATGCTGCCCCTGCGTATAATATCAAATACCAGCCTTTTTACAAGAAACAATTAGAAATGTTTTCCAGTGATCTTTTCTACAAATTAGAAGAATTCTAAAATGATGGGGGTGTATTAGGAGTTTCAGCCCTGCTTTGGAGTTAGGGGTAACATGAGTTTATAATTTCAAATTGTCAATTAAAAAAAATTTTTTTAAGCAAAATAATCCCATCAATATCACCAATGCTCTAAATTAGCCAGCTTTTTCCACTAAAAAAAAAAAATACGGAGTAGTTGAAGTTTGTTCTTGACAACTCATAAATTTAATGAGACAGAATCAGAAGTCAGTGGTGGTAAAGGATGGTATGAAGGAGGCCCCATGGTGATGTGTGGCTCAAACCTTCTGTTGTCCAAATATAAATGAAAGAATCCTGCCCTCCTAACCTCAGTCCAGGGGAGGGGTGTGAAACAGAAGCGTCACTCTGAAGTCTCAATGCTATCACGGGTAATTAGAAGTAAATTCTCTGACACTTTCAAAAGAAAGAAAAAGCCTGAGAGGAAATCTGCCTCTTCTCTTGTCCCCAGAGGGTCAGATGATATTACTTGATAAAGGAGATCTTCCAGTAGAGAGATACCATTTGGTCTCTGTTGGCATCTATCCCTAGCATGGTTTCAGGATCCACCAAAACACTTTCCACCTAATTATAGAACCAGGTAACCTCTCAGTCACTAGGAAGGCCCTGCAGCTGTTTTAAGAAAACGATTCCGGCTTAGCCAACGCTTCACCCTTCCAGGCAACTACACAAATATTCTGCAGTTGGAAGCAGCATGGTGCATTTTGATGCACATCTAAAAGGTACACTTTTTCAGCAAAAAATTGGATTTTCCAATATTCTCATCCAGAGTTATGAAGGGCTACTTAAAAAAGTTTTTCCTCTGAAGGACTTTTTGCATGCACGATATAGAAAATTTTATCTCCAAATGTTTTTGAAGTGTTTTCTGTTACACATGTTACTTCAAACTTGAAATACTTATCAGCAAATGATGTATAAAACTCAATATTTTACAAACTACAGAATATATTTCATACTTGCCCCCAAATTCATATTTAATAGCATTGATTCTAATTGGTTCCAACATCCCAGAAATTTACCTCTTTATTCCAAGCCTATTTTGCCTTTCCCCTTTAATTCATCTTGCTGATCTACTAAGAATAATGTTGATGAGAAAAATAAAAAGGTGCCAAAAGAGAGGTGCCTTCTGCCGAGGGTCCTGCGTGGGAAAGTGGTGTAGCAGCCGCACTCACCATGAAGCCCTTCAGAGTCCGGTAGTGCGGATCCAGCAGCAGGCTGGCCACCGAGCACACCTGAGCGGTTCTGTCCCAGCCATCAGAACAGTGAACAAGCACACTTGCCCCTTCCTCTGAAACTGCCTAAAAAACAGGATCAGCAAAAAGTCACAAACAATGGCTTATAAACATGAAAAATCTCATCAGAACTAGATTTGGTTTTATACTTACAGAAATAGGCAAAAACAAAAAAACAATGACTGTTCATTCATTTATTTAGTGTGCATGCCCTCATCTAGTTCGGGCAGAGCCACGGACTGGTTTGGTGCTGGTAACTAATGTTTTTCCTTCCCTTCCCACTATATCCAGAAGCCACCACCCTGGCCACTTTAACTAAGTATACGTACTACATAATATGTACCATTTGCTGTGCAAACTTATCTCCACGTTTTATCTTCTAGCCAACTTTCGACCTCCTCTCCTCTCCTGTTTCTACCTTAAGCCTTTCCAATATTGAAATTCTGGATTGCCTACAGGCCTCAGTCATTTGCAAAAGGAAAAGACACAAGAATCAAGTGTAAAACTATGAAATTAGAGATAAAAGGATAAAAGCCACGTTGGGAAGGAGGAGAAAACAAAGGTAAAAATTATAGCAGCAAGTCTCTGCTAAGAAAAGAATTTCTATTTGCTATCGCAAAGGCGCATGCAATTTTTAGCTGAGTATTCTGACAAGAAACATTAACTGGGAAATAGTGAGGATTTCATGATAGCATTTATCACTACCTGAAATTCCACTTCTATTCATTTTGTCTTTCACACCAGAATGTAAGCTCTGTGAGAGAAGAGACTGGCTTTCTCAGCTCCTAGAAAAGTGTCTGGCACTAAATATCTGTTGAATAAATGAATTACCTAATAAAGGGAAGCATACTATGTCACCAGAAAAAACATGGTTATCTTTAGGTATAAATCTGAGAGAAATATATATATATATATAAAGGACAAACAAATATAAAAACACTGAACGACAAAATAGACAATGCATCCAAAACAGGTTTATGAAAGCTGCAGCAAGATTCTTCCCATGGCAGAATGGAATCCACCAACCAGGTTCAGGAACATGACTTTTGCTTATGCCATCATTAAAAAGGAGGTCCTGTTTACCAAGATGGACACCTCAGGCCTCTGTCACTGAAGTGACTCACATTTGGATGTACACCCCTTTGGAAAATTCTTCCCTCCAACTAGGACCAAACCTAACTGGAGAAAATATTCTGAAAATATTTTACCACTTGACTGCCGTGTTGACATACTATTAACTGAGCACTGTCCTGTCTTTCGCAAAACCCACCTTCAGAGGACAAACCTGGCAGAGGTCTGCAAAGCAACTGCCCACTCAGTGCAGCACAACCCAGCACAGGGCGGCTGATGGGGAGGAGACAGGATCTAAACTCTGAAGTCAGAGTGTGCTGGCTAGTCTACCGCTTCACTTATCTGCTCTGCAATTGCATACCTTTGCAATGAAGATTCCTGCATCCATGATGGCCTTAATGTGCCTTAACCAGCCAGAGTTCTCTAGTCCCCACAGAAAGTCACTCATGGAGGGAGATTTAAGTTCACACACTGCAAGATAAACCATGTTATAAAAGCGAAATAAAGGCAATCTCTTATTTTACATGTGATCATATTTACAGGTAGTTTGCTAATGATTCCTTCATTGTAGTATTTTCTGGAAGACTTAAGATAAATGCCCAAGCTTACTAAACTTGATTTCACTGAACCATTTCAAGTAAGGCTTTTCAACATTTTTTTTTTTGGTCATGGAGGACACTGTGTCCGTTTATAAGTATTATATTTGTGAAGTTTAAATGCAAATATGGACGAACATCATTGAATGTTACCATAGTAAAGGTCCAGCAGGGCTTTTTACCCTTCAGTATTCAAAATGGGCCTCTAAGGAATATGCATTAAGAGTGCTATGGAGGGAAAAAATCATATAACTGACTCTAGCACTTTTCCCAATTAGAATGCTCCAACATCCAACCACTTTAGTTTAGGACTACTGAAAAAGCACAAAACTATCCTAAAGGTCTTAAATGGAAATGATCAAACTCTTCTTGCCAACAGCTCCCACCCAATGGGAGTAAAGCATACGAACTTAAAAATGAGACCTTATCCTTCTGAACGGCTGCTAGAGCATCAAGTGACGGGTTTTCCCTTTGACTGAAAATAGAAAAAAACCTAAGATCCCAATGATATCTATATTTATGAAATTAAGGCAGGTGTGTAAATACCTCTATAATAGTAACACAAGCAATTTCATCTCAGGAGCTTACCTTTTAGTTAACATAAAGCATGAAAAAGCTTTAGAGCTAGTGTTCTGACTACATACCACAAATACTACATTCCAAATATATATGAGTTTTATACCTATAAAGTCCTTTTGATGAATCCTATAAATCAGCCAGTGAAAAATAACATCCCATAGGTTTTTGTTCAAGTATATTTTATTGTACTCTGATGCACTGACACATGCAGGGAGTAGAGAGCCCTATTTCCTACTCCCAACTCTGTCAGTAAGTAGCTGTATAATCTTGTACAAGTCATTTCCACTCTTTCAGCCTCAATTTCTTCATGTTTAAAACAGGGAAGGTATGCTAAGTTAGATCTAAGTACCTTTCCCACTCTAAACTCCCAGATTCAACTTTGTCAACTCTTTGAAAGCATTGAGCATTTGGAATACACAGTAAGCCTTAACAACCATATTTAATTTATCAGATGTCCTTCCCTAAAATGTGCCAGATAACAGAAGGTTCACTTAT
>NW_011888889.1:2238858-2241066 GCF_000151845.1 Pteropus vampyrus | reverse complement strand
CCTGAGCCTACAGCCTGTCTAATCAACCTTTCCAGAAACTTCATCACTATCTTCCCTTCTGAAGGTGTGGGAAGAGCCTTCACAAGGCAGCGCAGGTGAGGAAGGAAGTTGGGATCTAAGGAACTGTTCCATGTTCATTCGGCCAGTCCTCCTGTTTCAGTCACATGATACCTCTCATGCCAGAGGTTTCTGAGGATCTGCGGGTCTATCTGGCATGCTTTGGTGTCTCTCACTCCATAAATTTCATCTTTTTTCTAGTCTGGTGATTAGTTTGTTAGTTAATACTCATCCGTCTATTTTCCAACTTTAAAATTTTAGCTGCAGGCACTTCTTCTCCCATCGTCTTGCTCTTTCGTATTTTTGCCTATTTTACCACTTCATTACCATTTTAGTGGGGATCAGGAGGATCTAGGTCAATATATGCATAAGCATGCCGTGTTTAACTGGGAAAAGATCAAATTTGGGCCTGTGCGAGGCAGGAGTCGGAACTGAGATTACCCGTGTCAAGCTGAGCTGTTAAAAAAAAATCTACTCATGGCCTCAAGGTGATGAGCAGGAAGCAGTCTCTACTGAGATTTTGAAACCCTGTCTCATGCATGTTTGTGATCCAAAATTATAATTTCCTTATGTGTAGAAGCCCCAAGCTGAGAAATCATCATATCTGGGCTAGAGTCTCGCGGATACCTAGCAGAAGCAAACCAAAAACTGCTCAGGAGCAACATTTCCATAATTTTGTGGAATCCCACAGATAAAGCTAGATGAAGATACGCATGCAATAAAAATGTATAATATACCAAAGAACAGTGTTCTCAAATAAGAGCAAAGAGGCATAGAAGAAAAAGATACAGAGCTAGCACCCCAAGAATGTGATAGAACAGAACAGTAATCGGAACCAACTTTAACATATTCGAATTGGAGCAGGAGGATGCTCCCCACCTTCCTCTCCCTGTGGTTCCGGGTGAGGATTCACCACAGCTTCTGCGGGATATGTGGAAGGCAGAAGGGAAGCAGCAGCGTTTAACTGCCGGGCACTGCAGGCTCCATGATGAAGGCTCTTTTCCAATCCAGCCTGTCCTCACTGCCTGCTACTGCTTCATGGCCAGCTCTCCTTCCCGACAGCCACCCTGCTGACCTCTAAGGCCTCAGGCCTCCACCCAACGCAGGAGAAACGAGCTTCCACAGACTTCTCCACCAGCTCCCCTCAGTGTCCTGTCTGTCCTTAAGGACTTTCCTCTCATCCTCGACCATCTCCCTCTGCACCCTTACTTCCCCAATGTCTCCCTACCACAAACCTTTTTCCAAACCACTCACATCCTGCTTCCCTGATCAAACACTGATAGTGGTTCAAAGAGAACTAAGCAAAACAAAATTATGAGACAGTTATTGACTTCAGGGAAGACATTAAGTTGTTCTAAAAGGAAATACCACCAGAGTATAGAAAAGGCCTCAGCTATGAATAAATGCTTACATCATAATAATAATGTACACACTGAATAAGGAACTAATCAAAATTATAATAACTCTCCAAGGGACACAGATGGTTGGGAAGCATTTGCTGTAAGAGGTAGAGAGAAGTGTGCGAAGGCCATTGCTCCTCTTCCACAGAGGGATGTCAATGGACCCATGCAAAATGGAAAAATCAAGCAATAGTAGTGAACCTCGGTGACAGAAATACGGAGGCCAAGGCCTAAGGTCAGAGGAAGTGGCTGCTCTGAAAATCAGAAATGGAGGTGGGAAATAGCTGGACTCTGGTTTTGTTGTTTTGGGTATAAACATGGAACTATTTGATTTTTTAAAAACTTTCTACAAGTCAAATATTGGTCAGAAAATAAAAACTAAATTACAAAAAAATCTGAAGCATCAGCCTTCACTGGAGGCAAAAGCCCTCCTCTCCTTCCCCTCCCCAACCCTTCACCATGGAAATAGCTCAAGCTTTTAACAATCTTCATTTCTAGCACCTAGAGATTTACTCTTCTTTTCCTTCTTTTTTTAACAGCTTTTTTTTGTGATATAATTCACTTACTATACAATTCACTCAAAGTGCACAACTCAATGGTTTTTAGTATATCCACAGAGTTGTGTATCCATCACCACCATCGATTCCAGAACATTTTCATCGCCCCCAAAAGAAACTCTTACCCATTAGCAGTCAGCCCCATTTCCCCTCCCCCAGCCCTAGGCAACCACCATTCTACATTCTTTATAGAT
>NW_011888889.1:2203804-2238648 GCF_000151845.1 Pteropus vampyrus | reverse complement strand
ACAAGCTTTTGTGTGGACACGTTTCACTTCTCTTGGGCATATACCTAAGGAGTTGAAGTGCTGGGTTCCATGGCAACTCTAGGTTTAGCCACTTGAGAAGCTGCCAGAGGAACTGTTTTCCACAGCAGCTGCACCATGTTACATTCCCAACAGCCGTTCTGATCTCTCCATATCCTCACCATATCAACACTTGTTATCATCTGTCTTTTTGATTACAGCCTCCCTAGTGGATGTAAGGTGGTATCTTACTATAGTTTTGATTCCCTGATGGCAAATTCCTCTTCTTTCTTACAAGTTCAATTATTCACTTAAATAAATTTTTGCTATATTTATCTCATAATTTCTAGGTGTTTTTATCAGAGGGTATTTCACGTTAGCATAATCTGCCATCTCGGGGGAAAAAGGAATGCTTACCTTCATGTTTCATTTATATTTTAGTTTTATGTGAACTAATCCACACATCTTAGTAACAATCATGACGTGTTTGTGGGCAACAGCACGTGGTACTGTTCAAGGGTATGTCAAAGTCAGATACTCTAGCATTCAATTCCAACTCTACCCCTGCCCAACAATGTAATCTGGGGCCAATTACTGAGCCTTGATTTCCTCTAGTATAAAATGGGGATAAAACACCTTCCTCAAATAGTTGTTGAAGGATGAAATGAGGTAAGACATAAAAACTGTGCTGGCAGATAGATGATTTGAAAGTGGTAGCTATAATATACATTTTATTATTTGCTCATCCAGCATGGTATCCTGAGAGGTAGGAGGTATTAGACTCAGTCAAATCTGTGAAAGCTGAGGCAGAGGGACATTAAAACACAAAGTAATTAATTGCAGAGGAGAGTTTAAGTCTTTCAATGAACAAGCATAGAGTTTTTTACTACCATACCATGGCTACCTAGATGGGCTTAACTAGAAATGATGATGATAATGATGATGATAAATAATAAAGGCAAAAAACTTAGCGTACTTATACTCTCCTAAGTGGTTTATATATAATAGCCTTTTAATCCTCATAACAATCATATGAAGAGACTATTATTATCCTCATTTATTAAAGTGGAAACCAATATAAAGAGAAGTAACTTGTCCAAGGTCACCAGTCGATAGGCAGTGAGGCTGGGATTCAGTCCAGTCCAGAGTTCGTGTTCTAAAGCAATGCCTCTGAATCCGTTACATTATTTTCCATAATTCAAACATGGACCAATCTAAATGCTTGGCTCCCACATACTATCAGCCGAAAGGTTATGCATTTTATCACTTAGAAATGCACCATCCAACGTAATAGACACTAATTACAGGTGGCTATTAGCACCTGAAACAATTGAGACATGCTGTGAGTGTAAAATATATTCCAAATTTCAAAGACTTAGTATGAAAAAACAGAATATAAAATGTCTCCCTGGTACTTTTTAAATACTGATTACATGATAAAATGATAACACTCTGGACACATAGTTAAATACACTATATTATTATTAAAATTAATTCACCCATTTCTTCTTACCTTTTTAATGTAGATACTAGGAAATTTAAAATTACAAATGTTGCACGCGCTTGTGACTTCCATCATACTTTCATGGCACAGCACTGATTTAGATTGCTCAAGGAAGATTAACCTAATTAAAAGTCTTCAGACCTTTTTTACACACATACTCCTACAATAATTATTGAAATGATGCACCCTCTCATGCACCCTGGGAAAATGCACCAGAAAAAGGTGGAAGGTGTGGGAACAGGTGTACTTGTCTTTTGTAAGGCAGCAAAGGGGCAACTGGGAAGGGGAGGTGGGATAGGACTGCCAGCTCCTGGACCCAGGCACATGCTAAGACAGGTCACACAGTGCTGGAAGGAATCCATGTAGAAGCTGATGCTCTCAAAGCCAAGCCGATTCCCAGAAAGCAATCAACGAGCCAGGGCGCACATCGGCACATCTGCGCCTGAGCTCAGGGCGCATGCACCCAGTTTGGACACAGACCTCCGAATCTGATGCAAAGGCCAAACGCTGGCCCCTGGTTAAAACTGAGCAACCCAGCCAGGCCCCCGGAGATGTGTCCTCTCGGGACACAGCCCAGCAGTTACTACACCTGCCCTCCAAGTGGCAGGCTCAGCCTCTGCCTATGCGGCCACAGCCCAGCAGGAAGACGTGAAATTCCAGCACCTTCTGTGAGCTCTCAATACTCCCTGGGTGCCTGCTGTTTGGTCTTTCTGTCCAACCCCAGGCCGTGACCCAAGTTCAGCTTAATCCTAAAGCACACACATTCCACCACGCAGTCTCAGGGCCCCTCTCATTCCTTCCAATCCTCCACAGAGAACGTTCTCTTACAAACAAGTCTTTTCCACTAAATGGGCCAAACTTTCTGGTTGTTATGGCAGGGCTTAGGGTGAGCCGGCATTCTCCTTTATCCCAAAGAGTACAGGGAGCCCGAGGGATATCTTGGCATCTAAACTCTGAAGCTCACCCCAAGAACAAATTATCTTTTTCACCTCTTCTCCCCACAAGGCATGGAAATGACAGCAAGTTAAAAATAAAGACATCAGGCTTTCCAGCTAACCTAGAGACCGTCTGTGCAAGAGAGGAATGATGGCTCACAGAACAAGACTCTAAAATGTCCTGCCAGAGAGAATGTTCCAGTGCTCACACAGCAAGGGACAGGCTGCAGCATCGCTTGCCAGGTCAGCTCCTTTTCCCCACACTGAGAATGGCTCCTTGTTTAACATTTATGTTTTCAGGAACACTGAAACTGTAGACATTAAATAAAATAACCTCACCCAGTTTTCAAGCCAGGTAACCACTGAGAGGGTGTTTTCCCCCCAGATGTTGAGTGGAGTGTTAAAAGCAAACAGCTCTACAGATGATTAAATACACAGGAACAGACGGGGGTATACTTGAGACTGGAACAATTAGTGCTTGGGTTTTTAAATATGAAACTGGTGACTTTGTTTGACTAAACTCAGGATAAGGCAGAAATACTGATTTGTTCACTCTTGTTGCCAAACCCAAACCAATATTTACAAACCATTTTGCTGAACAAAGTTCATTTCAGCTGACATCAGAGGCATATGCCACTGATTACAGAGAGTTGCACTTACTAACCGTTGAGTCCAGTAATATTTGTTTTACATACAGGGCAACTTATCCCATAAACATATATAAAAAACACATATATAAAAAAGAAAAGACACGTCATTGTAGATCCTGAGAAAATGTGAAATTTACTTGGAAGAAAATAAGCCTCAGATGATCTCTCTTAGCTATTTCCTGCACCAGTCTTATTTCTTCCTATACGGTTGTTGGATGGGTGTCAGTGAGGGGGCAAAAACAGCCACGTGCACCCTGTGGGACTGGACTTTCTTGCCTTCTAAGATATAAAGTTGAAAAGTACTCACTCCCCACCCCACCCCTTAATTATCACACCTGACACATGCCTGACTTCTGCTGATGTATGATTTTTCCCTTTCATATTTCAAGTCTAATAAAATGGTCTTCAAAGAACTTGCAAATGATAATACTCTCTTGTCACTGAACATCATAGCAGGTGAAACCATTCAAAGAGGACTTATGGCTCGAAAAACGGAAATGTTTGGTTAAACGTGTTTTATAGTCTCCCTCTTTTACTTAAGGCCCACCATGGTGACACGAACGAAATTTCTGAGCTCTGCAGTGAACTATATTCAATTTACTAATATGAGTGGTGCTCTCCTCCCTATCTATGCCAATGACATGGGCCTCTCTACAGAGAACTTTACATTAACTAGAGAGATGTGTGTTTTAGCTTCTCCACGGGGCACCAACAAAATTAACGATTCTTTAAAACAATCCCAGCTTTGTATGTAGCACCTGCTTATAGTAAGGAAAAACAGTTCACCAGCTTTGTCTATGATGCCCTTTTCCGGAATCTCAGTACAATAATGCCATGGAAGCCATTTTTGTAGAGCCCTATTTTCTTTTAAAGAATTTCATTAAAATATGAAATGGTAAGGTGCAATCAAGCCTAAATCTGTATACCTTTGTTAGCACTGCTTGAGTTAATAGCACAGGAAATGGTACACACATGTGCACGAGTGTGTATCCAACTAATAAACATGTAAACATGTATGTGTGTGTAAATGCATGTATATACACAGACAGAAACATATGTTCCGATGATACTTACTACCAATGGCCTAAAAAAAATCAAGTAGCAGGTTCACAAAAGAATGTCCTGTTAGCGTTTATTAGCTCTGCATGTGAATTTTGAGTCTAAAGACAGAATTTGCAGCAAATAAATTTAAAAATATATATGCCCACTTACATTACATGTACACATGTAAGGCTTGGGACTTGGTGGTCTACAGTAAATACAATTATCTCAATTTAGAGAGGAGGAGTGGGCTCAGACACTGGTGACGACAAGTACCTTGGGATAAGAATCTAGTTCCCTTGACTCCAATTTCCATATTATTTTCGCTACGAATAGAGAATACTTAAGTCAGTATACAAACTGAGCCAGGATGAACAGGAAATGAATTGAAAGTAGGGCTTAAGAAATGATAAAGTCGAAACAGGAAATTTAAAGCGAATGCATACAGAGAAGTCTAGACTGGGAGAAAATGTTGAGAGGTTGGGAAATCAGATGGATATAAGGTATTAGTGGTAGGCACACTCAAGAATCACGTAAGATTAAGATGTTGGCAGCAATTAAATGAAGTGGTGAAATAAGCAAAATATGCAGCACAGGATGTAGCACGTGGGGACTCATTCCACACTTATCACATCTCCTCAAATCTCAGGCCACACTGTCACTGGCAAGCAAGTACTGAACTGCTAAATCCCAACTATAGCCTTATGGAAAAACAGCTCACCTTGTCACTAAAATTACTCATGTCTATCTTTAGTTTTATGGGAGAAACTTTCTTCTACAAGCACTCCTTTAGTAAATGTCCCAGTTATCCAAAACTAACCATCAGGATTAACAAAATACAAAACAATAATTCTAAAGATAAAAACTTTTAAACTTTGAATCGTATCAGTGAACCTCAAAATAAAGCAGAATTAGGATAAAAATAGCCACTGTTCTCTCATTAAGTCACTTTGTTTTCACTTATCCTCTCCTTTGATAATGCCACCCAGAGATGAAGTCTGCAGCTTTGACATCTAGTTAAAACCTTCAGCCATCCCACTTACCCAGGGAAAGCCCTCAGTGACGTCACTAATTAGCAAGTACCATCTTTCCTTCCTGCCTTGATTGTTGCTCTATATCAAAAATCAATTACTTCATTTTGTATTAATAAAGCATCTTTCTATCCAATACCTATCATATAGAGTTTCAATAACTGATGAATGGACGGATGTTTGAGTTAACTATGGCAGCTCCTAGTTATTCCCTTACTATAAGCAGGTATTGTGCCTGGTACTCCACGTACATTATCTACCATACGGAATATTATTTACTACCAATTTTCAGATTGGAAAGTGTGACGCAAATAGGTTTACTAAGTCATCTATGGTTACACAGCCAGTAAATAATCGAGCTGGAATCCAGTCCACAGAACATAAACCCAAGGGGTCATGTTCTTTCCTCTGTGCCTTAGCACTTAGGATATGAGATTAGCTGATAGCATCCAGCACTCTATCAGCCACATTCTACATCTTCTTATAGAGAGCAAAGTACACACTCTTGATCCATTTCTTTCCTCCAACAACCATGACATGATACCTAATGAAGCCTGACAGAACAGACCTGTTGATCTAGCAGAACACTCGTTTAAAAGCCTTATAATGGTTATTGTTGTGTGAAGCTATCTAATTCCACTTTAATAGAAAAGCGGGGTTTCTATGTGGAAATTCATGAAATTTTGCTAAATTTTTAGGGTAATGACCAGATTTTCAGCCAAGTCTTATTGGCTGTCTCATCGAATAGATCAATAATCTGAGGAAATTAACATTGGTAAAAAGTCAGAAGATGGAGAACTTAAAAAAGATTAACCTTTATATAGCCTTTTCTTAGCTCATATCTGATAGAATTTCATAGCATAAACTTGTAGGTAATGTAATTGGAAATACTTTAAAATGGAAAACAAATACAAAATATCTATAATGGGTTGAACTCCTCTGTTTCTTCAAGGTTGAATTAGGCATCACCTCACAAAGACAGGAGATGAGGAAGAAGTATCAAACTCAAAGGACATTTAAACTCAAAGGACATTTAAACTCATAACCACAAGCTTAACTCTCTGAGCAGAGAGAAATATCTCTTGGAAACTTTGGAGCTATGTGTGGTAGGGACTGTTCTCTTCTAGACCTTGGTGCACCTAAGACAACCTGCAAGGAGACCAGAGCAGTGAGCCGAGTGAATGCAATACCCACCACAATGGTGCTCCCAGGACGAACTCAACATTCTCTGCTTTCGACTTCCTTTCCACACCCAATGAAGGTTCTGAATAATTGGGCCATAGAACCTTCGCACAGGAGCACAAATAAGATACCATCTCTGGGGCCACCTGATTTTGCCACAGAACTCTCCACAGTCAATGCCCACAATTTTACGTATATTTCTTTTTTTAAAAAAAAAAAACATATTTTAGATTAGCCTCTAAGAGGAGACAATATATTATATCTCTCTAATATAAATGACAGTAGAAATATTTAAAGTATCAGTTTTGCCACATTCTTTTCAGTATTATTTTACTTTTTAAAAAATAAGTGAAAAATGGTATCTTGAGGATTTAATTTCCATTTCTTTTATTAACAGAACAAGTTTAAATGTTTTCTATGTTTATCTGTTTCAACTGCTTCCTCTTTTAAAAATTATTTTAAATTGAGTTGTCTAACCTTGCTGAGACTCAGTGTCGTCACCTGTAAAGTGAAAACAATACCACACACTGCACACCGTTGCTGTGAAAATCAAATACAATCAATTAAGTGAAAATACTGAAGAAGCCTGGCATGTAGCAGTTGCTCAATTTGTAGTTAAATGAATAAATCAAAGAACAAGTGATCAGTTACACAGAACTTAAACAACGGCCAAAAATATTAATCTAATATTCATGTAGAATCCAGGCACAAAACGTGTGATGGGGAGAAAGTACAGTTTTTAATCAACATCCAAATGATGTCAGATGTCACTGCCATTACCTTTTCCCCATCAACACCTGCCTTACCTTGAAAACAGACTTACAAAGAGGCATTACAATGTAGTACAACCTTGACAAGCCTAGGTGTAAAAGTAATTCCGTCTACCTCTCTACCTCCCTCTCAGTGATCTCCCCAACACCAAGGATGCCCCGGGAGATTTTTATCTCCACATCTGATAACAATTTCTTTGGCCTTGGAAAGAGCCTATTCCAGGCTCTTCTAGTGACTGTTTCAATTTTAAAAAAGAAAAACACACTATAGGACATCTTTTTCTTATTTGAGGAAAAAAACCACTATCTATATGATTAAAAGGGAAGCTACTGTGGAAAGCACTCAATAAATTATAAAAGCACAAACGTAACTGAAAGGCATCATTATGATATCATACCACAAAACAGTCTGATTTAGAACTCATAGATCAAACTTAAAACTAAATCAGCTCCAGCTCTACAAAAGGACCTACACAGAATGTGAACTTGGTCCTAGATTTCAGTTTCTGATGAAATATCTTAAAGCTCTTGCTCACAGATAGAAGTATTTGCAGCCAGAATGCAGTTATTCTCCTCTGTTATTCAGAATCTATTCTGATATCAATAATAGTGGTAAAAAAAAAAAAAAAAAAGTGAAGAAAATAATCATGAATGAAATGCACTAGTCCTCTTCCTATCAAGTGACCAGCAGTCAAATATCTTTGATGCCAAGGACAGCTGTTCGGAGGAGAAAAACCTCGGAAAGTGGGTCTGATTGCATCACTTCATTAGCTGGGGCTTCCTGGTGGTTTATAATTTACTTGGTAAAAACACATAGTCAAACATTGGTCAAGTCCCCTGAAAGGCATCCAGAAAGTTGTCCTTGCTTATTTCACTGACACAGAGCTAGAAAAGTGATGCGGAAGTCCCATGAAACAGAGAAGAGACTGCCCTCTGGAACTCGGTCAGTGCGCATGTCCTTTAGAAATAGTGAGTCAGACCATAGGTATAAGGTCAAGAGAAATGGTTCCTAATAAGAAACCAAATCAATGCTAATTTAAAAACTAAAGTCAAAGTGATATAAGCACTCTTTGGAGCTACTTTCTGCATAAAAGAAAATGTATGTTCTCGAAAGTCAGCTTATGAAATTACTAAATGAAAAATACAAAGCATAGCAACCTAAATTTTTTTTTTTTTTTAGGCGAGGTAACCCTTGCTTGACCTCACAGATTGCGAGGACCTTGTCAGCTTACAATCCCTTATTTTTTAATGCATTTTATTTTTACGCCTACAGCACCTGGTCTTCCTAGGTGGTCTCCCATCCAAGTACTAACCAACTAGGCCTGACCCTGTTTAGCTTCTGAGAGCAGACAGGATCAGGCTTGCTCAGGGTAGCATGGCTGTAGACCTAAATTTTTTTTAATGATTCTGATCATGACGAACATTCTTCATATTAAAGTCAGACTACCCTTTCAATAACAATATCAAGTGAGTCCAATTTTTTGACACCTAAAAAGCAAATTGCCCGTGATAATCTCCAAAGGTTTAAGAAGCTCAGTCATGCCCAGGTATCGTCATTATGACCTGAGATGTGGCAAATTTCCTGTGGAAGTAAGATGAAGATAGATCTGGGGCCATGATTTTTTCAGATGCAGAAAGAAATTTTTTCTAACCATTCAAATGCTCACTGTTAAAGGTTTGCAACCAGGGGCATCAAATTGTTGATTTACAGGCTGTCACAGCTGCAAGGAATCATTACAGTCCAATTCTCTCATTTTACAGTAGGTAACAAATAAGGGAATTGATGCGCTCGAAGTTTCACAATGACTAAGATAACGCAGGGAATCCAGGGAATCCAGGAAAGAGGATGGAAATTAGTTCTATCTGTGACATCAAGCCTCTCCAGCCCCATCGCTAGGCTCTCACTACATCCTGTTGTTCTGATTAAGCAGAGAACTGCCTAAGTCACTGAGAGCAAATGTGTATCCTGGAAAAAAAAAAAATCATTCAGCACTTTCTTTGTCCCTCTTCTTTCCAGACCCCACATTTCCTATTCAGACAGCCCCTTCCCTGCCACTCAGCTCCATCTCTTGAGGGCTTTTCCTCCAAGTGCAAGTTCAGCATTTACAGCCTCTCTAGGTTCCCATGGCACAAATCTCCTCTTTCACTTTGGTTTCCACTACAGCCAGAAGTGGTGGACTGTGGCAACAGATTCCTCCTTGGACCTTTAGAATCACAAGGGACATAAGCAGGTTTTGCTTGAAATGCAGAATTTCTGCTAATCAGCTTATGGCTGGTTTGGCCACATGAATGATTCTTCTGTGCTACCTAATCCATCTCTGTAATTTCCTTTCCGGTGAGTATGTCAGTCTGTGTGTGTCTAGTGGTGCACGTGGCTGTGGGGTGGATAGGGGTGGGTTTATGTGTCGTTGCTGCTGTTTAGAAATGAGAATCATCCTCCCTTCTAATGGCCATTTAGCCACTCAGATTCAGTTTACGAACCTCGTCTCCCTACAAGGTTGTTGCTTTAACTGTAGGACTGCTTTATCTCCAAATGGCCTTGAATGTGGATCAAGCTAATAATATGAGAGAGAAAGAAAAACTATCCCTGTGCACCTTTATCTCAGATGTTAAGAATTACTGGAGTGCCTGACTGCTAACCAAGTGACAAAACCAGTTCACGGTGACACAAAAAATAAGAGAAAGGCTGTTAAATGTTTAAAGAGTCACTGCAATAAGATATCCTTCCCAACTGACTCCACCGTTGTAAATAGCGTCATTGTAAAAATACAATTTTAAAATTAAAAGACTATCTTATTTTGTTTTGGCATCAAAACATTTAACTGCATCTTTTTAATGCTGTGTGTAAGAAAATGGTTTACCTTCCAGCATTTTCTGCAGACTGTTTCTCATGACATGGATGTTCTCTATCCCAATAAACTGAAACTTGATGTTAGAATAATTGTCTTCGTTCTCATAGCCTTTCCCTGCAGCACGATTTGCCATGGCATTAAGCTGCAGGGGTCAGCAAAACAGAACAGTCACCAATTATATTCAGAACATGAAACGACCAAAACATTTTATGGATATCCATAAAAACATTCAAAATGATATGCAGAAATATAACATTTTTTAAATTACTGAAACATGTACTGAACTACGTAGTCTCAGACACACATGCTGAGCTTGTATTCAATGACATAAATTCATTGACGTGAGGAACATTTTCTGAGCTGGTAAGAAGCTTTCTGTGGATAAACCTTTCTGAAGATGTCTCTCACAGTTCCCTGACACAGATGTCAAAGTGAATACAGGATTCTGTGACAGCGACAGGTTGCCCAAATATAATACTAAACATTAAAACCTGTAGGTTGGCAGAAGAATGTCGGCAGACACGACTGTCGACATAAAGCTCTGTAAGTCAAATCATGATATCTTCCAGTATTATACTGCAATTAAGCACATCATCACATAGGAATGGTTGCCTCATTCTAAATTGCCTACGAGAATCCCCAAGACATCTAATTAAATCTTGAGCAGGAACCACTGAATACGATGAAGACAGGGTATGCAGATGATAAGTCTCCAGAGGCATGTCCTCCAGCTACCTTATTTAAATCTAGAGACCTCTTAGGGCTTTTTGATCATTTTCATTACCATCATTTTGTATACAAGAAGTGGGGGTTTCCTAGTGCAAATAAGTTCAATGATAATGAATTTTGAAGAAATTTATTAAATACAGGCTTTTGTCTCAGTCTTGTGTAACTAAAATCAAGAAGGGGAAAAGTCTTGCCTTAGCTAGGAAATATATAGACTTTTAGAATGAATAATTTATTGCTAATACGCCAGTCTTGCTGTTTGGCTAAGTGAGTAATCACAAACTAGAAAACAGTATTCACTGGCCATTCTTGTCCTCTGCCCACAGAGGGCTGGGGGCTCTCGCAGGCAGAGAACTGACACCGAGGAGCCACCACTGGAAAAATTACCAGAGGACGTTAATAAATATTTTTCAAAAAGCTAAGTTTAAAAAGCTAAATTAAGTTAGAAACATACATATTCTTTGACCCGGGTCTCCTACTTGTGAGAATCTGACACAATTAAAAGTGCCAGCACCTAAAGCTAGTTGTCCAAGAATGATGTTTATTGCAACTTTTTTTATACCAGTAAAAAAGTGGACACCTCTGAATCTCTCAATAGGGGTATGACTAGATAAATTATGATATATTCATACCATGTACTACTAAAAGTATCAAGAAAAAAATATATGTATATATATGGAGAGAGAGAGAAGCACAAGAGAGAGACTAACTTGGAATTGGCCCATGACTTGTTAAGTGATTAAGCTATAGAATAATATTCACACTATTATCCCATTTTTTCATAAAACAAACCAACCTACAGATATGCATTTATTTTTATGTGTGTTTTATTAAACAGAATAAAAATGTATGAATTTTTATCCAAGACTATGTGAATTTGGTGGGAGTTTCAGCAGAAAGAGAGGTGGCAAGTGGCAGGGGTACGCTTTATCAATAAAGTGTAGTATTTATCAATACTACTTCGGATATTCCTGTATTTACTGTTACAAAGAAAATATATCAGGCTCATGATTTAAATAATAGAAATAAAATGTATTAGAAGTGAAAAATAAGACATCTGAGTGCAGCCATTGCCATAGGGGCTCAGGCTGGCAGACACGTGATATTTTCACAGCCGTCCTGCCCCACGATTTAGCTCATGTGCCATTAGCTGGGGCACATTAGCCCCTCAGGACGCTGTTTCCAATTTACAAAAGATGATATTTTTCTCCCTGGAATGTTATGAGAATAAACGGTTTGGCCTTAATCAAGAAAAAATATAAAAATGTTATTTTTAAGACAACTTATTTTCATGCTTTAAAATATTTAAGTATTTTTAGGGGAAAATTTTTCTACAATTTAGACACTATTATAAGGAAATTTACTATTATAAAATATCACTGCTTTGTATAATTATTTTCCAAAGAAGTTACAAGCTTTTTACTAGGATACCTGCAAGCATCCTTCTGCTACATGAAGCTTAAGTTTATTCTCTATCTTAAATAATTCACGTAAAGCGAACACACCACATACCACAGAGATACTCTTGTTAAACAGTTCAATGAATAAAACTCATAATACTAGTACTATTATTATTTTAATCTATAAATAGGGTTCTGTCCACATTTTTTAAGTAGTTGGCTACTTATGACCTGGGAGAATTTATTGGTAGTCTTTAAAAGCAAGCAACACAAGATGGCCTCTTGAAAGTCAATGGTACTTCTCATTATGAACAGAAGGTGGCACTATTTAACCTACCATCCAAAGGGTACTTTCTCAAGGTTTCCACATATTTCACAGGGTCTATCGTGATAATGTGGCAAAAGCTGAACCCTCAAAGCAGGAAACACAGTTCTATAATAAATAAAATTCAAGAAGTAATAGTGTCCCTTATACAGACAAAACACTATTAGAAGTCTAATTTGGTCCCCTGTCCCTTTGGTTGAGAAGTCCATTTCACAACCAAAGGTAAAGCTTTTCATTTCAGCTCCCCAAAATTCCCAAATAGATAAAACAATGACGGTAACTGCACACTAGTTTCAATTTCCCTTAAGGAACACGACAGACAAATGAAAGTAGGATTAGAAAGAGTGCCCCATTTTCTAACCCAAGATGACTCTACTGTTGATAATCTCAGCACCTCTGAGTGCAGAAAAGCTTATAAATGAAATAAAAAGAACCCATTCATTTCTCATAAACTCTTCATGAACACCTAGTGTGTGCCAGACACTGAAGAAAATAAAATGATGAATAAGCTGTTCCTGAGGCCATAAGCTCATCACTGCATGTGTAAGGGAAAGCACTAGCACCAAATAAATAGTAATGGACAATGCCCACCAGGACTGGGCAAGAGCTGGGTGACTGGCTGGTAAGAGGCAGTGACAGGAGTTCCAGTCAGAAGCAGCCTCATGTGGCCTAGGGGATCAGGGGTAACGGTTCATGAAAGAAGGAGGACTTGAGATGGACTATAATAATCTGAAAAAATAGAGAGAGAAGGGCAGTCTAGATGAAACAGTGAGGAAGAGGAGAGGTGGACAGACAAAAATCAAAGGAGCAGGTGGGTACTGGAGAGCCAACCAGTGTGAACGGAGTAGAGGGTTCATGTATGGCGTCAGTAGCGCGAGAAGTTAAAAAATATTTAGGTTCCTCTACGAACAGGCTCCATTTAGAAGTTTAGACTTTCTCTGTGTCAGTTGAGAGCAACTGAAAGATTCTGAGCAGGTGTAATTGAAAAATTTGAAATTTAGTGTCCATAACTCCTAAGATCCACTGGAATGGGGTAGAGCATGGAAGCTCCACTGGCGGCTTGTTGGTCTTGCTTATGGCCAAATCCCACACCTCGATCTGGCACGTGACAGGCACTCAATGAAGATTTATTGACCAGCTGACCTATCAAACAAATGACTGAATAACGGAATGAAGGTTAAAGGTGAACAGGCCAAGAATGTTAAGAAATAGAGTCAGAGTCTTCCCTTAACCCTAAACCAATCGATCAGACATATAAAAACCATGAAAACACAGCCAATCTTGATATCAAGTTAAAGGTCAGCCTGGTCACTATCAAGCCCTAGAGTCTAAAATTTCAGCAGAGTACATTCTATACGTGAATGACGATGGGACCTGCTCTGATGTGGCTGGGAAATGAGAACACAAGTTGATCTTGGCAGAAGAGGATCGGCCCTATTGTAGCACAGAGTGTCAAAGAGTCCTCTTCTCTCCCTCCACCTGTAACTGGTGAATTAAATAACCTTAACTTGTGAAATCAACATGGAAATAGAGGATTTCATTTCTTGCAACTACTGTCTACAATGGTGCTGGTCAAAACCCTCCTTTCCTGCCCCCTAAGGACATCTTAGGCAGAACTAAAAGCTTTCAGATTACACTCAAATAGCAAATCATCATCTGGTTTAATTTAAAATTCCAATACCATATTTGATGCAAAATTATCTCTTTCTCTCATTACAGGCTATTTGGACTAGTGAGGGGTCTGCTCTGGTACTCCCTCCTTTTTACTCTTTCTTCTAGGCTCTATCTGGCTCTAGGTAGGAGGGATAAGAAAAGAGGTAAACATCTCTTTAAAAGGCTGGACAAGACTGCAATTCTCTCTCCATTTGTCGCCACCGATTTTTTGGTTAACACATATAGACCATCACTGCTCTCTCTAATGTTTTAAGTTTCTAAACGCTGAATCTCCTAAGGCATGTATGTGGGCTCTTGGGGGAGGAGGAACACAGCTCACTGACGTGGAAGATCCATCTTGGCTTGAGACTATCCAGTCCTCTCAGCTTCCCTTCCCAGCATACAACCCACAGTTACTTGCAGCTGGGAGCCTCCAGTGGGCAAGCACTCATAGGAGGGTATAGCTTCCTTCCTCAGTGTCCACCTGACCCACAGGAAATTCCTCTACCTTGTCCTGCCAAAGAGAGGGAGAACAGACTGCTCCGCTAACATCTCTCTCCAAGTCTTCTTCCCTTGCTCACTGCCAATGGTGGCCATCAGCAGGTTTGCTACACATCCTACTAAGAAATAAGGTCCTAGATGCTCCTCTTTCAGGTACCTCAATCTTTACAACTGATTATCTTAGATCCTCCCTCGCTCAATTCAGTGAGTAAAAACCACCTAATTACTGATTCCTGAAAAAGAAGAAAAACTTCCAATGTAACATACTATTACAGAACTAAAAAATTGATTACACGGTTAAATGAGAAGCAGTAACTGCAGAGCCGTTGGAAAAGGAGCACGAACAAAAGGCTGAGCATTGGCTGGGTCAGGAGCCTGCCTTACCCCACCTCTTCTCTTTACGGCTCCTCACTTCCTCCCACAGTTCTAGTGTCAGAGAACAGCTCAGAGCCGTTCTTGCTCTTCTGGCCCTGGCCTGATTCCAGGTGAGCCTGTGATTGGTTCTTTGGCTATGAGCCTCTAGCTTCACTGGGTATGTGCTTAGAAGGGATCAACCCTCCCAAGCCCAAGAGTGGACATAAGGACCCCCGGGAGATTTTTGTAAACAGACAGCACCATGGTCAAACAGAAGGAGAATGGGCTTTGGCTCAGATAAGCCTGGATTTGCATCTGGGCTCTGCCCTGAACTGTGTGACCCTGGAGGAATGATTTAACCTTTCTAAATCTAAGACCTTATCCATAAGAAGAAAAGAACATCTCCTAATTTGCAAGAATTAAAAGAGAAAGTACCTGGCATTTCTCCAAGTTCGACAAAGTCCCAGAACAAATTGATAGTCATGAATAAGGTTGAGATAAAATGAGATATCTCTCATTTTACCATCCAACAACTGTGGCACCAACATTATTTCATATCTTCTTAATGCACCAAATCCTAGTAGTAATATATGACCTAAAGCATATAGATTTTTTTGAATGGATATTCAATACACGCTGAGGACCTCACTGTCTTTACTCCCCAAGATTTTAATGTCAACAAGCAATTCAGAAGGCTTTCATCCAAACAAGCAGCATTTGGGGTGAGCCTTGTTCAAAGGACAAGAATGATCCAGGTTGCCTCCTAACCCTTCCTCTTTTTAATTAAAACTGTGAGCAAACCTGGGCAGTGCCCCAGTGGCTACTGCCCACCATCTATAACAAACATGAACTCGGTCTCCCGGCTACCAAGGAAGCCTAACGCACTCTGGAACAAAAATCAGCAGACATGATCTTTAAAAGAATGAAAGCTCTAAGCAAACAGTTTAAAACTCATGTGAACTGTGTGTGTGTGCATGGGTAAACACGAGATGAGGGCATCACTTGTACGAGACGCCAATTTTCTTTAACGGATGAAGATCGAACTTCTTATTGCTGAGAGTAAACACACTTAGTGCTAAATATACCCTTCAAATCAAATCCTTTGGATTAATTTATTTTAAATCTGGAATATGTCTGGCTCAACAACTGCCACATTTCCCAGAAGGCTTACATAACAGAGTTCACAGTTGGCTCACTGGCCCTGAAATTAGTAGGTGAATCTGTTTGCCTTTATTTAAATCTAAGAAAACAGCACAGGAGAAGGACATCCCAATTCAGTAAAATCCCTATCTTTCTTTCTTTTTCTTATCTTATCTTCAGTATGTGTGTCCAAGAAGCAGGCACCCACTAAGTCATTTCTTACTATTAGGAAATTCAGAACAGCTCCACTTGACTTACATAAACAGTACAACGAAGAGAAGGAAAAGTAGCCAAGGTTATAAAGAATCAGAAAGAAGAGTACAAATTGAAAGGGAACAGTAAAAGTCAGAGATTTTCTGGCTTCTTTCAGGTGAGAATCTTTAGCAGAGAAGCTGTTCCCCACCCCCAAGTCAGAAGCTCATACCTATATATTGTTCTTTGAGAATTTATCTATAAAGAAGGGAATCCTTTATATATAATCTGCTAGAATGTAGTCTAGCTGCAACATCTCTTTTGTCACATTGATCTAACTCCATGATTGATCAGCTAATGTGGCTTCTGAGAGTAACTCCATCCTCACTGACTCACCCACATCTAGCCCATAGCTGCACTTCTGTCAAAAGCAGAGGGAACTGTCAAGGGTATGATGAGTAAGGCACTGATCTTAGACTAAGAAAACATTAAATTAAGTGATCCAGATCATGAATCACAATATTTAAGGAAATGAGGCTCAGGGAAGCAGTGAAAATTGCCAGGGTCTGAGTGCCTACGCAATAGATAGTATTCAGTTATTATTTCTCACATTACCCATTAGCACAGGCTATGTCTATAATTACCTATTCTTAATATCACTATATACTTTTAAGTGACTTGGGCTGTTGGTCATACTTCCTTCATCTTGCTCTAATATTTCTTATGTCCTTATGTTCTTTTTTAAAATAGCTTCATTGACATATAATTCACATGACATACAAGTCATCCATTTAGTATACGATTTGTTGGTGTTTGGTTGTGCAACCATCACCACAATCTATTTTTAGAACATTTTAATCACCCCCAAAAGAAACTCTCTACCCATTAGCTGTCACTTCCCATTTCTTCTTGTTCCCTTATCCTTAGGCAACCACCAATCTACCGTCTGTCGCTATGGATTTGTCTATTCCAAACATTTCAAATAAATGGAATCATACAATACATGCCCTCTGTAACTGATTTCTTTCACTTAGCATAGCATGTTCGAGGCTTACCCATGTTGGAGCACACATCAGTACTTCATTCCTTTCTATAACCAAATAATATTCCATTGAATTGATACAGTACATTTGATTAAGCCATTCTCAGTTGGTGGACATTTAGTTGTTTCTTCTTTTGGGTTATTATTAATAAAGAATAAATATTCATGTGTAAGTTTTTGTGTGGACATATGTTTTCATTTCTCTTAAGTTAGGAGTGGAATTGCTGGGTCATGTTTAACATTTAAGGTCCTATGTTTAACTATGTTAACTATGTTTAACATTTAAGGTCCTTATACTCTTTTAACCTTTATATGATTAAAAAATTTTGGAACTAAAGTTTATAAAGTAAAGGTTTCTTAAAATCCTCCTATTACCCCACAGTTCAGTGTACATACCCTCAATTTTTTTTCAATGCATAGATAGAACCATATACGATTTTTAGAATATAATTATTATTGTACGAATGGGATGACATTATACATATTTTCTGTTTCTCACTCTTGTTGCTTAATAGTTGTATGGACCCCTTTCCATATCCATATGGAGAGAGAGAGCTGCATGTACCTCTCTCATCAGTCACGGGTCCAAGCACATTTTCATTATTGGCAAGAAATTACAATGCCAATTAAAGGCCATTTCACTCCGTCATCTAATTTTGTGCTATGTATTTCACGAACTTGTTGGTGCTTTTGTTTCCACATATTCACTGGCATATCCCCCTGAGGACTCGATTTGTTGACTGGTTTACACAAAAATGGGTCTAAACAGTGAAATGGGAAATCATATTGGACCTAATGCTAATTAGAGTTAAAATGTAAAGCTAAGAGAGACGTAAGTGTGAGATGGACTTGGTTTATCCCTTGATGACTAGATCTATCATTTCCTGTTGGTTGTTTTTTATAACATTAATATATGAGTACATGCATAATTATAATCTTTTCAAATAAGAAAGTTCTCTACCTCCCCACATCCTCCCTTCTCCACAGAATTTTAATAGATTGGTATTTATCCTTCCAGATCCTTTTCTATTTTAATAAAAATTTTTATGTCCTAGTTTTTATTTTTACAAAACAAAAGTGTATATATTATTTTGTGACTATTTTTTTCTCTCTATAATTCCCCCATATACACACTTTCCCCGCTGACCTATGGATGTTGCCGTTTTCCCTAAGAACTGAATCTCTGAAGGTGGGGTGTCTCCTCCTACATGCTCACAGCATGAACCTGGGGGCTGGCACACCTGGGGCCCGGCGCACCCGGGGCCTGGTGCACCCGGGGTATGGTCCGTGGTTCCACCTGGGGTGCGAACCCAGGACCTTCTGCGTGTAAAGCAGATGTGCTAACCGCTACACTATGGAGCCAACCATTTCATGACTATTTTTTAATTAACATTACAATTTGGAAATCCTTCCAAGTGATAGATAAAGATCACTTCAAGCTGAATTTGAAATAGTATAGCTGAACATCTCATGAAAATTGAACTGCAGGAGCTCCATAGTAAATTTTATATTGTTGAACAGAAAAGGTCATTTTAGAAACAAACCAAGAAAGAATTTGGTGCATTTAGGAGCGTGATCTCCAAAATTAAATCACATGCATTTGATGTGTGCGCTATGTACCCAGCAAATGCTTCAAGCAGGGGAAATATCTAAAGTACCTGACATAGCCAGGAACTTAGGACACCCAGGAAGCAGCCATGCAGGGCGTCCAAATGCTGACTCTGCAAAGAGGAATAGCCCCTTCGCAGATGAAGCAACCTGAGTGGGTGATGGCAGTCATTTAAAAGCTTTGCCTTGTGTACAATCTCATGATTCAGAGCTGCAAAGACATGTATCAGAATGGTGACACCTACTTTAGGTCGAGTGTCAACGACGTAGATGAAGTCGCTTCCTAGATTGGCTTTCCTGATGGCCTGGAGCATCTGCTCATCTTCCAGGCACCGGGCGCTGAAGCCTGACAGGGGCTGGCTGCTCCGGCAGATGGAGGCCTGAGGGGAGAAGCCGTGGAAACATAACGGTGTCAGACAACTGTACAACTAGACCCACCAGAGACCCGCTAGGCTATCTGCACAACAAGGAGCCCGTTGGTTCACTTATGCCCCACAATAGCTTATAAAAGTATCATGCTAATGACTTCTGGAAATCAAGGTTGGTTTCTTTCTAATTCAGGTCAAAGAAACCAACATATGGGCAGGCAGTGTGAAAAAGTACTCTGTGTAAGAAATTAGAATGTGTAAAAATGTTTGACTAGGATCCAAATTATGAAATTTAAAGCCATTTAAATAATCAAATTTCCTTTTACTGGTATTGCTCCATTTTCCTGCTGAAGGTAGAACTATAAAGTAAATAACTATTCTCTTAAATTTATAGGATACTACTAATAGCAAGACTATAGTAAAAAAAATTATTTTTTAATGTTTTCCATCATTTTTATTAGCATATTTAAAAACATCAGAAATACCAAAAAAAAAAAAAAAAACCTATTCTAATCCTAAATGGGGGAGCTTTCACTGTGATGAAAGCCCAGGCTGCTGCTGGCTTTGGTAGCTAAGGACAGCGGCACATACCCAGGCTGGCCCAAGTGTGTTAGAAGCAAGGGGTTTCTTTGAAATCAACCTGGTCTATTCTGCAACTTCCCTATTCTGGAATTCTAACAGGCTGTACTGTATTGTTAGACAATTAAACATTTCCCTGAGTTATTAATAGGCAAGTGTAGATGCAACCTCACAGCTATGAAACTTACACTTTTGTGGCAAGCTATTTTTTATGGATTTAGATTTTAATGTTTAAATTAAACTTAAAGCACCAAATATAACATAGGAATGACTCTTTCAAAGAATCTACACTGAGACTGTAAGTCCACTGTGCAAGAGGATGGAGGCAGCGCGGTCACTGAGGAGAAGAGCCCTCTTGCTCTCAGAAGGCTAAGCAGGGGCAACTTTTACTGAAAACAGTCACAGCACAGCCTGCTCAGGGCACCTGCACTGCAGGGCTCTATCCAGGAAAAGGAACCCCAGCTCTGAATCCAAGCACAGCTTAACTGTCCCTAAAGCTCAGCCCAGGACAAGTTAGCTGGAGTTTGAGTTTCTCCAGAAAAAGTGAGCTCTGGCACTCCTCATCAGAGAAGGTGGGGATGTTTCTCACTAACTATACCATCCTCCCTCAGGAACCAGGTCACCTCATCCTCTTAATACTACGAAGCCCGCCACCCTCAGTCGCTAACGGCTCTCACCCCATTCCTGAGCGCAGCCCTCACGTGGCCCTGCCTGGCATTCAGGGTGTTCCTCCCCTGGGCAGTGAGTACATGTAACTAGTAAACCTAGTGTCAGGTGCCATGTTTTCAGCCATCCCCAGTAATCTCGGAGCAGGAATCGTCACCAATACATTGAATAGGAAGCGATTAAAATACCATGTATGATAAAAGCTGACCAAAGGGAATTATGAACCATCGGCAGGGGCATTTATATCAAAGGACCCTCAACAGGACTTCCGGTTCACGCAGTGACGTTCATGTCAAGCTCCTCTTTAGTCTAATCGCCAGTTCCCACTACCCAAGGTTAACCAAGTCATATCACCATCAAAACCTTAACTGCCCCTTGGCAACAAAGTGATATGTGGGGAACGGTATTTTAACTAAGAAATGTCTTATTCTTATTCATAAGCATAAGTTCTATCAGGGTTGGAATACAGACTCTTAAGTCTAAAATGTCTAACAGCACAAAAGGGAAGGAAGATCAGCAAAGGTACGTGATCTGTATCTGTTCAAGCTTTACAGAAGCCGGCCTGGTTCGCGTGTGGGTTTTGCTGAGCAATCGCAGTGCGGACAGCAATGAAACGCTCTTTGCTGTTCACATGAATCCCATTCAACCCCAGAAATCCACCTTCGATAATATTTCCCTTTATAAAAATCTCGTCACATCAGAAGCATTTACATAATTAACCTTGATGGTAAAACCTAAATGTTGTCCTAAAACACAAATTCGATCATTATTCTACCTGCAGTGTAGATTTTAGTTCATGGGGGTGGGAGAGTGGATCACGCACCTTTAAGAATTTTCCTGGGGTGACAAGATGACTTAGCTAAAACTTGAAGTATTTTTTGCTTCGAAATTTTTAAATACAGGAAATCAATTATTTTAAATTGTAACTGATTGCTGTATGAGTTCATTTTCAGGCCTGGAGATCAAATAAAGAATAGCACATGAGGGCGGGAGTGAAGCAATGAGGGTCTGACACAGTAGATGAAGATGCTGGCCTCTGCAGTCTAATTGCTAAAAATTCGATCCTATACTGAGACATTACACACCTGCCCGTTATAATATTCACACTCACCAAAAAAACAAAACAAAACAAAACAAAACGAAAAAACAACGCCCCCCAAGCCTTCCTCAAGAATATCCAAGAATAGCAAAACAGAAGGAAAAGAAGTAGGATAGCCACCATGCTCACTTTCTAAATACCCAGCCTCCCCCACCTCTTAACAATAAAAGAATAAAGGTCCTCGCTCTCTTACTTCTTTATTGATGGATGCTACGAAAAAGGTAAATGCTGCTGGCATCCTAGTTTCAAGTACAACATCATTTTCTAACCATCATCATTTTTTAAAAAAGATTTACATCTTTCTTTGCCTCTCACCACTGCCCCAGTTCTGTAGAGGTTAAAATATGTTTGAAGTCAAACAATATAGGACGCTAATAATAAAATACTTGGCTTCTTCTGACCCTATTTCAGAGCAGTGAGTGTAACCAAAAATAAGATAATTTAAATCCTTTCAACTAACAGAACTTACACAGCTAAAGAAATATTTGCCTTCAAAGTAGGCAACACAGAAGGCTATGTGCTTACTCTGGTGAAGCTGGAAGTATTTTTGGAAGTCACTTAGAATCGGACACAGACCCTACCCTACTCCCTGCCTATAGGTGCAAGCATGATGGGCATACGAACTCACGCACACACCTGCAGCAATTGTTTACAGCCTCACTTGGCTTTGAATCCAAAACTATATTATCTATCTTGAAAACCAAACTTTTTCACTGGCTAACGTCAAATAACTTCTAAAGTGGGTGGCAAAGACCGTTCTTGTCTTCCCAAATTTGTTTTCTTATCCTCCACAGAAATAGAACCACAACTTTTAGTTGTTCGTGGGGTTACCCATAAAACTGTATCTTTTCACCTGCCCTGTGCAGTTGTGACCAATGGATGTGAACAGAAGTGTCACGTCGCAGTTCTGGAAACCTTCCTCAAAAAGCCGTGAGCGAGCGTACCCCTAGCCCTCCTCCACCTGCTGCTGTGTGGAGCTGGTACTAACGTCATCTCCTACACCATGTGATGAGGACCAAACCCTGGGATGGCAGACCAGACAGGTGCAAGGGGCTTCGGTCCCTGAGGGCTGATGGTGGAGAACCAGGATACCAGGCCTGGACTGCCCACCTCTGGAGTTTCGTACGAGAGAAAATATTCTATCCTATTTAAGTTGCTTTTGTTCTGTCAGTTACAGACAAACCTAATTCTAGATTTTACAAATAATATTTAAAAGATAAAACCCACTCTCC
Organism: Pteropus vampyrus; assembly: GCF_000151845.1. Taxonomy (NCBI): domain Eukaryota; kingdom Metazoa; phylum Chordata; class Mammalia; order Chiroptera; family Pteropodidae; genus Pteropus; species Pteropus vampyrus. The sequence continues at coordinate 2,215,801 of NW_011888889.1, read as the reverse complement.
AAAAACAAAAATTTCTCATGCTGAAGATACTAAAAAAAAGGGCCATTTAAAAAAAAAACAAAAAACGATTAAGAAGCTGGCATGGATTGGCGGGGGGCGGGGGGAGGTTGTGGGGGGGGGGCATGTGGAGGCGCTTTTCTAAAATAGGCTTTGCAAAGGTACTCAGCACTGTTTGAACAAGTGTGGTGCCTCTCCAGGTGACTGACCACTTAGAAGAGGCCAACACTCACTTGGATGATTAAGTTTGGGTATTTTCTGATGCTGTTGCATTACTTTATTGTCAAATAAATGTGGACTGGCAACTCCTACACGAGATAGGGGTTCAAGCACAGCTGTGTTGTTTCATACCACTCACAGCAATATCCACGTACCTTTAAGAATTCAAACATACACGCACGGCAGCTGGCCACTAGAAAATGCCTGTTGATGATAAAAGAAGAAAAGCAAAGCATAAAACAAAAGCATGCCTTGGGACTTACGTCGTTATCTTTATAGTAGTAAGAAAGGGCAGGAAATCGCCGTCTGCTCCGGAATTTGGAACTTCCCACTATGATATGCGCTGTGGCTGATTTGGGAACGTACAGTTCAGTCGGGTAAGAATCACAAACCTGTCACAGAGAACACAAGGGGATTTTTAGGCAATCTAGTAATGCTTTGCGAACTTCCACAAGAAGTTCCATTCATCAGACTTACAAGTTGTATATTTGTTTCCTTAACCAAGTTACGGAGGAGGCTATTTTGAGGAAACGAAAAGAAATGAAGTGCTACTGATTCTATGAAATCATAGTAAAGAAAAGCAAAATAATCTTTAGCGTCCTGTCCTTATACACTGTCTCTTCTCTCTAAGGGCTGTTTGTGTGAGACAAGACAGTGACAAATGAGTATTTCTTTCATCAAAAAGGAAAAATTGCAATTCTGCATTTTGGCAGCTGAGAAAATTTTAGCTGCCTGTTTTGTTTGAAAGATGGCCTGATACTAGAAGACAACTTCTTAAAATGCAACCACCAGTAGTAAAGTCTTCAGGTCATCTTTCTGTCCCTGCACACAGTGTGTGTGCTTCTGCCTCTGAGCTGGCAGTAAAGCCAACGCCCTCCCTGGATACTCCACCCTGATCTTCCCAAATCCCATCCACTCTTCCAGGGCCAACCCCATTCCACCTCCTTCGGGAAGCCTCCACCCTGAGCTTCCGGCTCATGTAAATTTCTCCATCTGACTTCCTACCACACAATATAACAGCTTTATTTTTATTTCTTAAGTATCGATTTTTTAAGTGGTGAGAAATGATTTGCTCTCTTTGTGCATCCCAAGCAGTGGTTCCCACAGTGGAAACTCTGGTGCCTTAGAAAAATCTTGTGATATAGTCAGAAATCAGCTGTTTAGAACCTGGCTCCGATTTGCCAACTTCATCACCTTCTGCAAGTCAAAGTACACTAAGAATTTTGGTTTTCTGATTTCTAAAACTGATATAAAACAGAAATATCATCTCACAGGTTGATATAAAGATCAAATTAGATAACACTCAGGACAAAGGACTTTATAAACCACTAGGTCTGACAAAAATGTTAGTAGTAGCAATAGCAATATCAATTGATTGCTGCTCGACACATATTTTACTTTTAACATCAGCCAATCAATCTTTTTGCAATGTGAAGACGGTTTAGATGGTGGCTCTTTGGGCTTCACCAAACCATCTGTTACTTTCCTGGAAGTCAAGCATCTTCTTGGGCACTTCAAGAGGACTCCTCAAGCAGATGTAGCCACAGGGGAACTGCTTCGCCTGCATGTCCTCTGTCCATCACCCTTTCCACTCTGGAAAGATGAGACCAAAGGGGACAAAACCCACCCCATGCGAGATCCAAGCCTGCAAATCTCATTCTCATTGTTCCATGATGATGCCCTCCCTTGCCTGCTGTCACTGGCTTTGTCACCGGACTGGTGAACATCAAATAGGAGATAAAAGGGCCACAAAAGTGATGTTGCCAGCCCCAAAGTGCAATTTCTGTATTTCTCAAAGACATTTAAAGGAAGATTGCCAAAGACTTTAACATGGGCTCTGGCACTGACACTCTGGAGGAAAATCCCGTTCCAAGAACAGATGGCCCAGATCACTTGGCCCCAGAGAGCTTTTACCAGAATCACTGCCACAAGACATTATCCTTCCTTCCCCATGTGAATCTGGTGTCTGATCCTCTCTTCAGTCAGTCAGCTAGGACATTACTACACAGACCACACCTGCCTGTCTGAAGTTCAAGACATGTAGTCACTGTACCAGACTAAGAACATTTTCTTAAAATAATAGCTTTTACAAGGAAATTGGTAGGCTTTCAGTAAGTTGGGAATTACCTACTTTCTTCCTTATTACAACACCAAGGAATTTCAAAGTTATTTATGATTAAATAAGAAGGAAGTAATGGGTGAGCTTTCTTAACATGCTTATTACATACAGCCTTTTTAAAGAGCAAAGAGGTGAGCTAGTAACTCTGGAGCTCCTGCCAGGTTCTCCTGTGGCCTCCCAAGGCCAAAAGATGCCCAACTTGGCCCCCGTTGTTTGTGGCTCTTATGTATACATATCTGGTATGGCACCAAGAGAGAAGGGAAACAGCCAGAGCCCGCTCTGCTTGATGCTCTCAGCCCCAACCTATTCAGAGAACTCTTTCTTCACAAGGAAAGGGAAGGCCCCTTTGCCCTCTGATAGCACCTGAGCTCTCTCTCTCCACAGAGTAGGAAAAGGCACCCTCTGCGACTGTCATGAGCAGGGACCAAGAGCTCAACAACCCGACCCCAGGGAACAGGGGTCAGGCTCGCACCAGCTGTCATGGCCCTCCCTCAAGGAACACGTCAGTGCCAGGTGCAGGGACCCCTGCTTTCCCCAGAGCACGGGGTACAGGGGAAAAGATTCCAAGGGTCAGAGCTTAAACACAGGGCCTTCTGATAAGCATCTACATGGGAAGCATCTCTTCAGAATCTAAGAGATGCTGAAACATCTTTGGAGAATAGTCAGACTTATGGTGTCAGGTAAGTCGGATTTCAAGATACAACTTCTTAACAAAGCTAAAAAAGAAAAGTAAGTTCATCCTGCTTTCATGAAAGTAGACAGCACTTACAAACGGAAATTAAAATAACAAGCCTGGGTAGCATTGACTGCTGTCATTTTTGCAATAAGCTCAAGCAGTTATAGTCAAAATTCTGCCAATGAATAATGCACAGCACAGTGCAATTTATGCCATCAAATTCTGAAACTATTCGATGCACCTCGCAAAATTTTGTCTGGTTTAGAAAATCACTTAAGAAGATTAGGAGAGAATATAAGAAGTTCAGAAAAGTGAAAAATGTTTTTCTTTTGAATTTTCTTTACACTGACTGCATAAGCCAATGAAAGTGAATTAAATTATAATCATTTCTGCATATATTTTTTTTTATTAATAAGGAAACAATTTTCTTTGTTCTCCACTAAATAAATTAGCCTGCCTGGAGTGCTTGCATGTCTCGGTTGGCCTTGCCAAGTAAGAGGAATCTTTTTTCGTTAATTCTTTCACTCACTAAATAAGTTTTTATTGAATGCTTAGTTTGTGCCAGGCATTATGTTATATGCTATGGCAGTAATAAATACAAAAGAGCTGTTGGCCTCTACGACTTCAGATTCCTAGCACTACAGATCTTTGCTGACCTGGTTATAACCTTCCAGTAAATGTATTTTCCACTGCAGGACAAGATCCATCTAACATGGCATTCAAGGCATTTTAATCTGTATTTACTGAAGACCAACCATTCAACTAAACACTTCAAGATGAGAGTTAGCCGTCAAATACTGAGATATATCTACGTAGAAACTTTCTTCTTAAACATTTAGGACCTAAATTTTATTCAAGGAATTTATGATGTATTGAGGAAAAGAAAGGTATGTATGAGCAGCATAAAATGCTTTATATATAAATAATACATAACACATAAAACACAGCTGTAGAGAACTAAAATAAACATTTTTAAAAAATTACTGGTTTGAATTATACTTTAAATTTTATTCCAAGAGAAACAGATAAAAATTTTAACCTAGTAATGTATGTTAATTATTTTATTTAAATAAAGATAATTCCAAGAGTTAAGCACAAAAGGAAATCTTAGTTTGGAGAGTTAGATTACCATTCACTGTATCTTATAAATAGGGATAATACTAATAATTGAGATATTGATGATGATGATAATAATTAGCCTGCCCAAGATCACATGAATAAAAAATGGCAGAACTGGTTGTAAACTTAAGTTTTTATACTCTATGTATGGTGTTATTTTCCCCACAGGCAATAGCTTCCTCTCCATAAGATGACACCATCGGCCCCACTTATCTCAAAATTTATGAGAATAACTCTTGTAAAAGAAATAAAAAGTAAATGTTTTCTTAACCATGAGGTTAAAAGCCAAAGTAATAAAGGCATAACCTTCTCAATTGGCTATTAGAAATTTTTTGAAAGAACCAACTTTTATTAAATTTCTAAATTGGTAATAAATAAGGATATATCATCTTTCTCCCTGTTTCAATGATATTTGCAAAATCATAAAATTCCCTAGGTTTTCACCTTTTCTATTTCAACACTATTTGTGAATTCTTGGTTTTGGTTTGCTGTGTTACTTTTGAAAAGAAATGCTGCATAACTCATGTTTTGCAGTCTCTACAGTGTAGGACTTAGGTGACTAAATATTGAGTCATGTTTGTGTGGTACTAATTCTAGAAGAAAAACTCATCGAAAATAGGAAAAACCTATGTTCCCAAGAAAATATTATTCCACAAGATTTTCTTCCTCACCCAAGGGTGGGTCATATATTTTTTAAAAAAGGATATCCGATTCCAACTTTCTTTACTAACCTTGGGTTTTCCTTCTTTTAATTTCAAAGCTAAAAAATCACTGCACCGGGTGGCTTCAGTGTGAGAACAAACTATCTGATTCCATTAGTCAGATATTTTATAATGATTGAGACAAAAAGGACTCAAATGTCTACTAACAGTGTAAGATTATGGTTGTTAGACTTAAGTGTAATTATGAAGAATATTCAGTATCATAAAAGCATCTATTCTATTACAAATAATCCGTAAATTTGAAATATTCAGAAGAATAATGTGGAAAGACCTGACCTATAGGATATCAAGATTTATTACAATGCTATAACCATAACTAGTAAAAATGTAGTTATAGAAATTATATAGTGTCAAATTGTATTGTTAGCAAATATACTAGAATTTTTTAAAAAACAATATACTAAAACTTAAAACAAATAGGAAAGATTGACAACTTGAAAGTTCTAAGGATAAAGGTACCCTAGGAACAGTATATCAATACCTCCTGAGTGGAGATATTTGCAACACGTATAAATGATAACGGAGTATGTAAAATATATAAGGAACTTCTAAAAATCAACAGGAAAAAGAAAACCTTATAGAAAAAAATAGGCAATTCATAGAAGAGTCATCCTGAATTGCCAATGAACACAAACTCAAACTTGCTAGTGATGAAAGTGATGCAAATAAAACCACACCGAGACCCATTTCACACTAATAAAATTAGCAGTTTTTCAAATTTAACTGTATGGTTAGTAAATTCACATGGTTGTGAACATGAGTAATCTCAATGACTAATAGTTGAGAATACTGAAGTATATTATGGTACATTCATTTGATGAAATGTTATCTGGTCAGTTAACTGACTGATATGAACACTGTGTTACAATGAGCAATACAGAAAATCCTTATGGTAAGATGAAGAAAATAATAAGGATTCAAAATATGTGACCAGATATGGTTAATTAACAGGAGATATAAATGGTCGATCAGCACATATAAAGCTACAAATCAAGAAATCAAAGCATGCATATTAAATTTTAACGAGAAATCCCATGTCTCACTATCAAACTGTCAAAGACTTTTTTTAAAAAAATGAACTCTTGACTGGTAAGGGTAACAGGAATCAAACATTCTCATACACAACTGCTGAGAATTTATATGAACTGCTACAATCTTTCTGCAATCATTTTTGACAATATTTCCAAAAATTTGTGTCAAACTTTTGACATAGAAGTTCCACCTTTAGGAACCTGTCTTTAAAATAAAAAATTTTAACGTGAGCAAAGGTATAGGTACCAGGATGTTCTCACTGTTATTTAAAATAATGAAAGATAACAATAATCTAAATGTCTAAAAACTGGAGATTAGGTAGACAATATGACATAGCCATATTATGTAATATATAATGTTTTAAATAATATAAAATATATTTATTGACAGGAAAATACAATATGCTATGTGAAGAAAGGCAGAAAAGGTATATGTAGTATGATTCCATTTTTGTTACACATATTTGAACAGTTCCTCCTGTATATTTTCTAACTTTAAATAATAAAATGCATTACTTACATAAGAAAAAGTTATTAAACTACACAGATAAGAAAAAATCTGAAGGAAAATTTTAAAACCTAGTAAGAATGTTAGGACAATGAGATGGTGATTTTTTTTTCCTTTTGTCTCACTTATGTAAATTCTCTGCAATGTTCTTACTTTTATTACTTAAAATATTTTAAAAGTTAATGAGGAAACCAACACTAACTTGTAAGCTCATCATTAGGGAGAATATGGGATTAATTCGGCCACTCCTTTTCCCTTCCTCTCCATATTCCTTTCCACAAGTGTAGACACATTTCTCCACATTTCTCTAGGGAAGCCTCTTGGTGACCTTGTGTACCAATCAAGAGTTCAGTGAGTACAGAGAGGAGCTTGTGCCAAACTGCCATCAGCGTCTCTGTGACTTCCCCACTAATCACTCGCTGTACTATAAAAAGACTTGATGGGAGAAGAGGGCCTGGCCGGCTCTCTCACCAACTGCTTGGCTGTGAGGTCTGTTGATGGGCTTGTGTGGATTTCCATTTCCTCAGCCATGAGAGGAAGAGTGTGGAGGGGATGGTCTCTAAGCTCCCCTTGGTCAAACTCTCTAATTCCAGAAGCTAAGAAATATAGCCAGCAATAACCGAGAGAGACTTAGAAATCCATATATTTGCATCTATAAAGAGCTATAAAAACTTAAGGAGATCAAGCAGAAGTCATGCTCAGCTGTGTGAAATCATGATTTCATTTGGATTAAATATCTGGCTTTCACTCAATGCCTCCACTTACTCTGTAGTCTCTATTCACATCACTGAGCTGCCAATAATCATTTGGGAGGCCCATGCGCTTGTATTCATCACTGAGATCAATCAGCATCCAGCCCTGTTCTCTTTCTTCTTTATCCAGCTTGGGGTTGAATGAAAAGCAGTATAACTCTTCATATTTCACTGCAAGAAAAAGCAGAATAAGTCTAATCAAGCTCAGTCAAAGCCAGAACCAAATCACCCCAAAACAACTCTGTCTGGGCTGGAACACACCAAGAGGCTAGTCCTGCTCCTCACCCCTTTGAAGTTCCCAGAAGCACCCCATCTCTATGGGTAGGATTGCCCACAAAGACCTTACGACAGCTGGACTCGACTTTGCAGGAGCTACTTTCGTTTTATAAACAAGGCCTTCTCCATTTTGTGCTTTTTTTTTTTTTAATGCTTTTGAAAGCAGATATATTTTCCAGATCACATGAAATATGGAGCATAAATATTAATTAAGAATGTTTGCATTCATTAGATATCAAGAATTCAATCTGTTTGCATCTATTGAGTGTGGATTTGGGAAGATCTCTGGGAGGTGGACAGAGGCCCATGTCACTGCTACATTTTGGTGCTTACAGTATTAAGAAAGAAAATAGCTGGAAAAGCAACAGAATATATCTAAGTGTTTGTACTGAAAATATCTGAACTTTTAATGACTACATAAATGTCATAATTTGTACTATTCATACAATATTTATAGGATTCATGAAAAAATATCCATTCACACTGCCTGGTCACATGGGGCAAGTTGAAGGATATATGTGAAAGTCTTCTTTAAACTCTGCCAGGATATCTTTTATTTATGTATCGCTTTTTATGCTTATGAAGCCAGACCCATTAGCCCACCACCCGCAACAAGATGTAAGATTTGGTTTCCTTGCTCTGGTTTTCTTTGTTGCGGGAAGCATCTGGGCCAGAGCTGTCCAACAGAAATACAATCATACATGTCACTTAACATGTCTTTGTAGCCATATTAAAAAACTAAAAAGAAACAATAAAAGTTTATTAATATACTTTATGTAACCCAATATATCCTAAATATTTTCATGTCAGCATGCACATAATATAAAACTTATTCATCGATATTTTATATATGTTGTTTTGTACTGTCTCTGAAATTCCATGTGTATTTCACATTTACCAGCACATCTTAGTTCATTCTAGCCACACTTTAAACTCTCAACAACCACATGTGGCCAGTGGCTAACATACTGGATAGTAAAGATCTAAGCACGTCTGGTGCTAATAGATTGTGGCTGATAGTTCGCTGAACCCTTATTTCATCCCAGATTCTTTCTAATTAAAAGTACTGATCCATCTAGTAGGCACCATGACGGACCTCGTTTTACAAAGGAGAAATCTGAGGCAAAGGGAAGTTGAAGAATGTCCCCAGGGTCACACAGCTGATAAATGGGAGTCTGGATTTCAATCAGGCAGTCTGGCTGTACAGGATACACACATACTGCTCTTCTGAGGCAAGTCCTCTCTCCTTCCCAGATGGACCACTTTTGTACCTTTTCTCTCCTTGTTCTATCCTCCTAATTTTCCTGCTTTTTGCCAACAGATTTCTTTTTCCTCACAATTTTTTTTAGGTCCCCACATTTATTCCTTAATCTGCTGATGGCATTCAGCACGGACAATTTAATGCTTGTGAATGTATCTATCTGGAGGCCCTGTAAAGAATCTCACCAGTGACCAGCAAAAGGCCACAGTAACACACAGGCAGCCTGAGATCAAAACTCAGTTTCCAGTGATTACTACTGAGATGACTCACTTACAAGAAGGAAGATAAGGATCATAACTTGAAGTACCAGACTTTTTCATTATATGTGAAGTATGAAGACTGTGGTATATCAGTGAGATAAGCTACATTCTATTTCAGTCTCTCTTGATGTCATATTTCTTAACTTCAAAATTTAGAACACTGATGATTTCAGCAAATAAGGAAATACACATAAACAGGTACATGCACAAACACAGAGTAGACACTTTCAGTAAAAAGTGTTTCTTGTTATCTTAGCTAATTGAGCAGATGGCGTATAAAATTGAGATTCTGTTCTGGGAACAGCTGCCTTGACACTGACACATCTTTTCTATCTCTAAGTACCAATTTCATGACTCAGGCTTCTGATATCATGTTAACCGCAAAGGCAATTTGTTTAAGATGCCAAAAGTATTTCCTGAGAAAGCCTCAGTTCCCTCCGTGAAAGAAAAGCTAATGAACATGGAATAATAATGAAAGTAAAGTTCCCTTTGTTAAATATTTACAAATAGGTTTAAAGGAAGAAGAATAATTACTTTCTATGACTACTGAGTTTCCTGTGTATGGGCTCATGCTTATTGTCATTGGGAAGAGGCAAGGAAATTACTCAAATTAAAGCAAGAATAATTTATATAACAGGCATTAAGATGATCCCTTGAATTGGGAGACATTAGAATGGGTAGCCACTGAAATTATGAAATATTTTCTTTCAATTATTTTTAAAGAAAAGGGTGATCAACCATACCCTCAGCCCAATTTAAGTAAAGTTGTACTTGAGGGCAGAGAAAACTACATTTTTGTCTGTCAGTGCTCAGTCTTGTTAGTGTGGGCAAGCTTCTAACCCAGAAGCTAGCCCAGGAGAAGCCTATAGCCGAGACCTGCCTACTCAGAGAAACTAAAAAGCCACATGAACATAGACATCAATTTTACTGAATATTTCCCATTCGCCATGTTCTGTTCCCCTCCCCTGCATCTCCTATAAAACACCTAGCAGAATTTTCAGTAATTGTCAGGAAGATAAGTTAAAAACAATAAAAGTAGGGCTAGAGAAATCTCTAGTCTTTACAGAATCTGAACTGAGAGAAAATGTCTGTCTGTGTTAGGAAGGTCAAAGCCCTCGTTTGTCACCCACTCTTAAAACAGATGTGTTAAATACTTCACTGGCTTTTCACATCACAAAGATGGGCCATCACAGTCAACATAAAACACCTTTAGCGGTTCGCGACTGCACGTTTCAACAGGAGGAGCGCTGAAGGTCTCACCCCCAAGAGCTCCTCCAATAAGAAGCAAATATTCAACACGCCATGCACTGGGGAAGTACACTAAATGCGTACCTCTAATTTAAAAAAAAAAAATTTTTTTCAAAAAAAGTTAAGTGGAAATCATTCCAGTATTTACTTTATTGACCTACTTAAATCATATAATTGCTAAACAAAAGTAGACTTGAAGGTTTTTCTATCTGTTCAGAAAGAAAAATGACAATTTCTAAAATACCGCATTAAATTAAGGAGTAGCACTTCGGCTACGTTTCTAGGAAAGCCAGTGTCTCAGAACTGAGCAGACAGCACAAGCTCAACCCAAGCATCGAGAAGCATGTTTTGATGACTTTATTTTATTTTAGCACTGTCGATCACCGTGTGCTCCTCCTTAACACAGGGAAGCATGTGTCACTTCAATTGTTTCAATACGTATTGCTCTCATCAGCTCTATGACTCTCAGATAACCCCACTTCCTAATTCATGAAGAAGGGTTACGCCATCAAGCAAAAAATCTTTCAACTGGGAACCACCAAGCCCACAAATGAGCCTGCCTCTGTACACCACCTCTGCTCCCTTGCTCCTGTAAAAAAGGAAAGGGTGTTCATTTTACCAAACAAGATAGCGACTGAGTAAAACGAAGCAATCAGGGAAGAAAGAAAATTAACCCAGCTTGTTTCCCAGGTATCAGGAGAAAGGTCACAAAAACCGAATGTTTAGGGGGAAAAAAGATGGGGGGATTCTTTCTCATTATAGACTGAGAGAAACCAAAGGTAATTTAATATTAAAATCAAAAGTACTTTAAAAATCAAAAGGAAACTTGTAACAACCAATGTAAAACCTGAGTAATACAATTATATTATTGATTGTTTCCCTTACACGATTTTTTTTAAAAACCTAAAGGAAAAACAAATACAAATCAACATCAGCAGAGTGTGAAGGGTGGGGAGAGAAAGGAAGTGTCATTACAAGGACACAAAATGTGGCATTTTTTAGAACCAAAAGTAACAGTTGAAAGCTAAATTGCTCCAAACCTTCTATTTAATTCAGGCAACTTAAAATAAATGAACTTGAAAACCATTTGAAAAGGGTTGAAAAGGTAACACAGCTATATTGGATTTTGCACAGATAAAAATAATGAGAGCTTCCTGTCTATTTTCAACGAACGAGTGCTCAAATTAAACATTAGGATCGTGGAAGCTAATGCTTCATAAAAAGGGCTACTGGACCCAGAGATTATTATCATAAATAAAAAGGAAATTACCCACTGTAAAAACAGCTGAAGTAGCGATGACTTAGACAAGAACTGTAAAGAGTTAAATTAAACAAATGATGCTACATCAATTATGGGATTTTAAAAATCATAATGAATAGCAGAAGAATTGTAGACTAAGATGAGCTGAAAAAATATTTTAGTAAAAATGGGAAAATAAACAAAACAGATGGTTAAATGTTAAGGACCCAGAAACACTACAGAGGGAAAGATAATTGATACAAAAATAAACAGCAGGAGGCAATTTAGAGGGAGGAGAAAAGAGAAACCATGGGAAAAATGAAAGCCCTCTGAGAAATAGAGGTCTTATAATCATTAAAATGTATATCGTTATTAGTACATCTTTATTAGTACATTAGATTTATGGGGTTAGCTTATTTTCTCATTTGGGCCACACCATTATTTTAACCTAAATTATTTCTTTACTTGGAATTAAGGAGCTCATTGAATTTGGCTATCTTATTTTTTTACTGGGCTCTTTATAGTCCATGACAAATTCTTACCAATCTTAATTCAGACAAAAGGCAAAC
>NW_011888889.1:2185610-2202804 GCF_000151845.1 Pteropus vampyrus | reverse complement strand
TCCCAGAACTGTGTTCCAATTATAGTGGCCCCTCTGAAAAGTTCAACCGCTTTTCTGGCTAACTCGGCAGTTCTTTTCATCACACTAAGATGAAAAAGCTTCAACCAGCTGCTTTGAAAGAGAAGCAAATAAAGTCGAAATCATCAAATTCTGACAGCTCCTGGCATCATTTTCATGCCATAACTTGAGCTCTTAGCAATCTATAGATGATATGACCATTGCATAAGAAAGTGAGGACCCAACCAAATGCCGTGATGAGTTTATAACCAAACTTCTTGTCCCGAATCACAAAGCGTTTAGCAAAGTAACTACAAGCCTACTTCTGGGTAACACTATCACGGATATTACTTTTATATAAATGATCTCTTCTCACTGTATTCTCCCAAGAAACTTAGTTGTGTATTTCTTTTAAGCAAAAGAACCCCACAGCTCACACGAGCCACACACAGAAAGAAGAAACACTTCATCAGAAGCACATAGTAAGTGAGAAATTCGAAGACCCAAGATGAGGGATACAACAAGAGAGTAACTGAAAACACATTTTGAATCAACTGAACGTTCTTCCTGGGACACTTAAGGGGGTTCTGTATAGGAGAACTGGATAGATCCATACTTTGAAGATTCGCTGATGCTAACAAAGGTCTAGTTATACCAATCTTGGGAAACATATATTCCTATCAAAAAGCAACAGAAAACAAACTTTAAAGGCCCCAAGAGGGGGAAAACAGCACCAGAGCTGTTTGAAATCAAGGTTTTCCACACAAAACAATTTGTCAGTTTGGTCTTAGACCTCAATCAAAGTGGCTCGAGTATCCTAGTACCAGAAGGGCATAATTTTAAGATGATTTCACCCCAAAAGGAAACACATTATGACCCCCACTGAGATAAAGGGAATACAAAGAACAATGAAAGAGGTTCATATAGTACACGAGTTACGGAGAGACCCTAAAAGACAAGGAACTATGTCATTCAGATTTCTTGGTCTCGTCTGAGGCCTGGGATAACATCTAATTCCTAAAACACTATATAATTCTCAAGCACTATACAAATTTCTTGAATGTGATTTGTGTTTTCATAAGAGTGGGTCCATATTAATTGCCCTACCTGGCCTTGCAAGGCGGATCAGAGAGATGTACACATCATGGCAGTCTCTCTCCTGCGGTATGATGAGTTGTAATAGCTGAAAGTTCTTGCAACGAATAAGCAGAGGGCATCCAGTAGCAGTTGTTGCCTGTTTTTCAATGGTGGAAATCTGACTGTGAAGAATCTACAACCAAAAATTAATGCGGATAAGCTAAGCACAAATAACTGATAAATATGACAAGGAGTAACACAGATCTCTGAGCCATACACACAGACAAGAAACACTCCCCAACCTTCAGCTAGCCCAGCACCTGCACTCAGATGTTTTTGGGGGAAAAAAAATCCAACTGTCTAAATTTATCATTTCATTTTTTAATGCCAAGCTTTCGGATATCCAGGCTAATTATTTGAAGCCAACTATTCAGTACACAATTTTGTACAAGTCCAGGTATGGGAACATTTTGGTGGTCAAACGTTGATTGCAGTTAATAGCTAAAATTAAATGAGGTCATGAGAAGTTAGTAAAATAAATGTTGCAATCAACAAAAGTTAGAGATGACTCCGCTGGGAAGGGCCACCATGCTCCTGAATTCCACATGGAATGTTCAAGTTCAGTAGCAATTTGAGCTTGTTTTCTAAGCTGTTGGTGGTCAGTCAGGCTGCAGAAGAGATTTATTTTTAATGAAATCATGCTGAAGGGCATCTCTGGTGTTTTAGGAAGGTCTCTGCTTAGTCCTCAATGGCAGCATTTCTTTCTTTAAATTCCTCTTTACTAGTACCTGCCACCTCTGCTAAAAACATAATATCTACAGAATATAGAAAAGGCAAAATCTACAGTTCAGGGACCCAAGCTCTTGGTCATAATGTCATAGTTAGGGGGCTAAATAAAATAAGAAATAGCTAATGGTCTCATTATTAAGAAGCAGAAATACCTGATAGTAGGACTCTTCCCTAGCTTTCCTTTTCTTCTTTTTTTTTTTTTTTAATTATCAAAAAAGTAGAGACAAAATAGTAAAAGAACTGTTATCTGGCATACTGATATTATTGAATTTCTACCTGATGGTTTTAACATGAATCACTTACATCTCTGGCTATTTCTAGGTCTAAGTTTGATGTTGGTCAAATAATTGGTGTTTAAAATGAATAAGAGGATCAAATAGATTTGCCTCTGTACAGAAAAAGGCAAAGGTCACATTCTAAAAACAGTCCTCTGAACACCTGCACACCAAAAGCTCACCCACCTCACCCTGAGTACAAACAAAAGAATGGAGGATCAAACTTTTTACTTCAAACGCGTAAAGCTCAAAATAAGGAATGCATACCCATGTTTCTTTTCTGGTGTCAGGTGAATTTTCCACGAATATGACATGAGTAGCCGTCAAATACAAAGTACCTAGGGCTGCTTTTTTAGAAGATAGTCGATCTACCAAGCGGACATTTTCGACCTAGACAAATCAGTTTGACAGAGTTATAGTAAAGCACAAGAGCTAGTCACAAAAATAAGTAACAAGTAGGTAACCTTGTATTTAATCCTAAAGATAATTTTGAGAATTCTCCCAATGATAAAGACCAAACTCTGCCCCTTTAATTAGATCTCAGAATATAATTCTGTATATCAAAAGATAAAAAGTCACCCATTACTTAAATATAACATTAAATGTACCACAAGATTTACGAACCCTATTTTTTAAGGATGCTCTTTCTGTATTTTAAATAGGTCTGCATTTTTATTTCACTATAATTATGTAATTCTAATTAAAGGTGAGAAGTATATACATCAAAGTTCTGAGTTTACACAATAACTGTGTAGGAATTATTTTCTATTAAAAAGAAAATAATGTACTTTTCTGAGTGTTTCTCAGTTGTAAAAAACAGTCTCAAGGCTGTTTGCTTCCACATAAGTGAGCAGAAAATATAAATATACATCTGGGAGCAAAAGGTATTAGAGAAATCTTCTGCATGTTAATTTGGGAAAATCTCCCAAATTAAGATGCTCACATTCACTTAGAATAAAATCTCTTTAAAAAATAAAATTCTCACCACTGAGCTAATCTGAACTGTTAGGAGAGATTTCAGAAAAAATTTTTCTCAAGCACACACCTCTTATATGCAGAGCAGTTTCAAGAATATGTGCACTGGGATCACTACAACATAAAAGGTAATAGAAATGACAAACAACCTCTACAGGGCAAGTGAAAACTGAAGAGATGAAGTCTCTGATAAGGTAGAGCTGCCACAGTCAACAAATGAACATTCCTGAAATGACAGCAGGCTTAGCAGTGCTACTTGCTACTGCCAAAGATCAATGACCTACAGACATCTAGATACTCGCTCAATCCTCATCTCTCATCAGGATGGTTTCTTGCTTCCATGAGGTTGCTTAGGATTAGTGAGTTGTATCTACTCCATTCTTTAGCCTCATGTAGAAGCTAGGGTCCTGGTGTAATTGGAGAGCCCACAGCTTCTCAATTGCTCCAGGGAAGACCTAGTGGGGTATCCGACCTAAGGAACAGTCCTCAGGACAACTCCAAGGTCAAAGAGCACTCAGGACAACCATCACTTCGATTTCCTCTGATCATTTTGAATCAAACCATACTTTGGGAAATAGCACTTAAGTATCCTATCCCACTTCTTCCCACTTTCCAAGGACCTAATGAGGTAAATAAAGAATTAGGTATTTAAAATATTTCCTTTCGTCATGTCATTTACTCTGAGGTGGTTGCATAATTCCTGAGGCCTTGTATGCTATGAAGGGCTACATATGTTAAAGATGCTCGATCAAGAACAGTGTCCTTAACCTGTTGGTTCACGGTTTTAAAAGTTTCTTTTGTTACTGATGTGTTCCACATTCACGTGGTCATTCATCACTGTCTCTTTTGTAAATGGTCTTCATATCATTGGTTTACTTTCCTACTAGGTGACCATAATTTCTTACATATTCATAAGAACCGTTTATATAGTCAGGACAGTAGCCTATGGCTTAATTCATATGTGTGTTTTAAACTGTCTCTTTACCAAACTTTTTTTTAAAGGTTCTAATAATTTTTTCAATAAAGTCTCTTGGATGTTCAGAGTAGAGAAAAATATTTTCTGTAATAATTTGTCTCTTCTTCTCCAGTATTTGTACTTCTTTTTCCCCCTTGTTTAATGACATTAACTAGAACCTTCAGAATAGCAGTAAATAACAGCAGTAACAGTGGTCACTTGTGTTGTTTTCATTTTTTAATAACAGTTTTATTGAGCCATAATTTACCTTTCATATAATTCATTCATTGAAAGTGTAATATTGAATGGTTTTAAGTATACTCGCAGTGTTGTGAATATCATTACTATGCAACCATTATCATATCAATTTTAAAACATTTTTATCAACCCAAAAAGAAACCTTGTACCCATTAGCAGTCACCCCTCACTTCTCCCCCAAACACCTCGGCACTAGGTAACCATCATTCTACTTTCTATCTCTATGGATTTGCCTATTTCGGATATCTCATATAAATAGAATCGCACAATATGTTGTACTTTGTGACTGATTTCTTTCAATTAGCTTCATGTTCTCAATTTATGTTTTAATTCAAGTTCATCCATTTTTAGATTTTATCAGTATTGCATTTCTTTTTATTGCCAAGGAATATTCTATTATATGGATATATCACTTTTATTTATTCATCTGTCAGCCGATGGACATTTGGGTTGTTTCTACTTTTTGGATATTGTGAATAATGTTGCAATGAATATTCTTGTGTGTTTGTGAGGACATATGTTTTCATTTATCTTGGGTATACATATATATATATACACATAGGAACAGAATTGCTGGGCCAGATGGTAACTGTTTGTTTAACCTTTTGAGGTACTCCCAGACTGTTTTCCAAAGTGGCTGTACCATTTACCCACCATGAGGGTTCCAATTTTCCCATATCTTTGTCAACACTTGTTATACTCTCTTTTTGACAACAGCCATCCTACTAGGTATGAGATGGTATCTCATTGTGATATTGATTTGCATTTCCCTGATGGCTCATGTTGTTGAACATCTTTTCACCCGCACCCATTTTTAATAGGAGCACTTCCAATATTTCACCATTGAGCCTGATGTTGACGTTTTTTTTTAATTGCATTATGGAAATGACCTAGTCTTAGTTTATTACGAGTTTTGATTTTTTGAAAATCAGGAATGAACAATATGTCTTTTTAATATGTATTTAGATAAATATTTGCTTTTCTTATTCCTACATTATCAATAATAATGGATTTCTTAATTTTTAAAGAAGTCTTAGATTCTTGGTACATGACCGACTTGGAACTGGTGCATTGGTGCTTTAATATTCCTTATATTTTATATGCTATAATTGTTTTGTTTTTATTTTTATTTTTATTTTTTTACATCTATGCTTATTTTTTTACATCTATGCTTATTTTTTTATTTTTATTTTTATTTTTTTACATCTATGCTTTTAAGAGAGACTATCATGTACTAGCCTATTTGTGCTACTTTTAACAGTGAATTCATCACTGTTATCATTACATCAACAAATTGGAAAGATTTCAACATACGAATTATTGATTATTTGAAACAAATATAGGAACTTCTTTACATAGAAATAATTCTTTAATAATTATTTCAATTTCTTGCATGGTTATAAATCTGTTCAATGTTTCCACCTTTTACTAAACATCATTTTGACATCTATTTTCTTTATAAATTATCTACTAATTGATTTTTAAATTCTCACAATCTTTCAATTCATATCTGTGGTTAAATCCTTCTCTCTTTATCCCTCACTCCTAATATTGTAAATTATGTTCTTATATTTTCATGGTTAGATAGACAAAAGTTTTTCTTTGAAGTAACAGGTACTAAGTTTATCAATTTAAAAGTTTTCTTTTCTCTAATTGTTAATTTCTGCTCATGTTTGTTAATAAATGTTTTAACTTGCTTTCCTTGGGTATATTATGTGGTTTTTGTTTTCTTGTTGTTCATTTCCAAATTCTCAGGTTTAATAGTCAGCTCATTAATTTTCATTCTTTTTGTTTAATAACAAGTTTTTAAGTCCATTTTCCTCCAAGTAAATCTTTGGCTGCATCTTATGACTTTTGTTTGCAGTATTATCATTCTTCTTACTTTATAGATAGTGTATAACTGGAGTGTTTATTTCTTCTTTGATCTAAGAGTTTTTCAAAAGAATATTTTTCAATTTCCACATGACTGGATTATTTTATTTAAACTTTTGTCATTCAACATTTTATTTTTAATTACAAGAAAGACATTATGAAAAGAGTTGTGGGAAGAAAGAAGCAAGGGAATATATTATTTCTGAAACATTTCTATGGGAAAAAAACTCACTTGCATGCTAAAATGTGCTTAGCTAAATTAAGCAGAAGTCCAGGGGTGATATTCGATATACCAGTTAATAATATCTAAAGATGGAATGCAAACGATGTTCCCTGCACTTATGATTAATGAAACAAAACTTTATTGGGATAATGGTATTGAACATAACATACCATTTTGAGGCAAAAAAATTTACCACGAATCGTTCTCCCTATAGAAGTGAAAGAAGCCATACAACTTTAATTAATTTTAGAAAACCTGAGTGAGAACTGAACAAGGTTTGCAGATGATGGTAGATTAGAATAGTCAATGAGATTTTTCCATGTCTTCTTGTTAACTTTGGATACTGCTGAGGAAAATTATATTTCAAAATCTGGCAATAGTTCTTACAAGTCCCACAGCAATCAAAAGTAATTCTGAAGTAGAGGGAGGAAAAAAGAAACAAATGACAATTAGGGAAACACCAACAGCAAGATTTCCCAGTGATGCGTAACAACAAATGAAATTAGTATCAAAAATTAAAATTTAGTTGTCTGAGAAATTCTGTGAAGACAGGGAGCCCTGGTCAGTTCCACCACATGGTTTACACTCAGGTAGCCAGAACATTCTTGACTGTGACACTAAAGTCAGTCAACTCTAGATAAAATGACACAAATCTCAAGAGTTTTGGCAACATTTTGAAGACCCACTGGTTCAATAACTCCACCTCATTTCTTCTTTGACTAGCTAAATTAATTCCACCTCATCTACATATATAATAAGTCATATGGTAATAAGGCCTCTTTCCTACTTGAAGAGATATGACTCTTCAGAAATTACCAGTTTATCTAGACAGAGTTATTGCAAGCATTTGCATGCTCCTAGGAACACCATGCTTAAGACATACTAGGTATTCATGCTCTGCAAATGGCAGCTCATCTATGTAAAACACATTACAATATATCATTAGTACTTGCGTGTACATTTTTCACATCTGACACTTCTGAAAATGGAATGTATCTTATGATTAATGTGGCAAGAAGCCATAGCATCATTTAATTGTCAGTGCTTTTGTCTTTCTTTGTGGTACACAAAATCTCAGTGCATCTTACAATCATGATGTCTTAGATGTGCTGAAATGCATTTGAGATTGTAGTCATTGGCATATAAATGATATCTGAAACCATGAGACCAAAAGAGGTTACTAGGGAGTGCATGTAGAGAAGAGAAGAGATCTGAGAAAAGCCAACATTTAAAGGTTGGATGGAAGGAAAGGAATCAGAAAAGCAAACTAAGAAGGAATGGCCAGTTAGGAGAAACATCAGAAGAGCCCACTGTCAAGGAAGGGTGTGCAGATGCAGTGGTTTGAGAGACAGGGAATGCTGATGTCAAACACTGCTGAGAGATCAAGTAAGGCAAGAACTGTAAAAAGCCCATTGAATTCAGTAACATGGAAGACTCTGATGACTTCAGCAGGAGTGGTGCTGGGAGCACTGGCATCAGAAGCCATAACACAACAGCTGGAGGAATGAGCTAAAGGGAGCTGAGAAAGTAAGGGTTTGTCTGCTCCTCGTAAAAGGTTAGAACTGGGCAGAAGCCAGAGGGGGACAGCCTGGCCACTCAAACTCCACCCAGAGCAGCAAACAGCCAAAGCATACAAAGAGCTTTCCAGAAGCAACTGGCATGTCAAGACATTTTCAAGAAGGAAGACTATTAATATTGCCAACAAGGAGGCATCTCAAGTTGTGATTCACACAGGAAAAAAAAATAACTCCCATCAGGAGGAATTTGTGAGAAATACGTTTTAAAGGATTAGGAAAAGGAGGTAAGGATCACTGGGCAAGGATTTATTCTGCTTATGGTGAAGTCTCCCCACTCCTATGAAGCTTTTTACCCCAGCTTTAAAAACTGGTCTTTTTAAAAATTATGAAGCATATACTTACTTAGTAATGTTTGTTTTAAGATTCAGAAATATAGAAAGCAGGAAAGAAAATCACCAAACACTTAATCTTTTGGTGGATTTTAGAAAATGTTTATACATCATTTTAAGTATTGTTGGATTAGGTAGAGAAGTGCCGTGGGCAATAACCCCAGGGATGGGGAGCAAGAGTCCAATCTCTGTCTTCTGCTTTATGAATCTTTCCTTTGCCCAAATCGTCAGGGGAGTTGACTATATACCATATTGCCTTGAGGAGCTAAAGAGGGCTACGGAATCAAGGGAAGGTTCTAATTCTCCATAGCTGTGTCGTGGAACCAAGATGCATAAATGTATGCTGAAACAATGTGTACCCTGAACAAATTCAGTGGGATCAGAAGATTAAGCCAAAGGTGACTACGAAAATGCAAACCTCCAGGGAAGCCGGCAGAAATTGGCGGGGAGGGGAGGGAAGGAGAGAGCTCTGGACTTCCGAAGGGAATAGAATGAGGGTGTTCAAAATAACTTTAC
Organism: Pteropus vampyrus; assembly: GCF_000151845.1. Classification (NCBI taxonomy): domain Eukaryota; kingdom Metazoa; phylum Chordata; class Mammalia; order Chiroptera; family Pteropodidae; genus Pteropus; species Pteropus vampyrus. Next base: position 2,193,961 of record NW_011888889.1, on the reverse strand, counting down.
CAATATCTCATGGATCAGGCCAATCCCAGTTGTCATTTGGTATATGGAAACATTAACCAAATAATAATAAAAAATAACAAATATTTTTAGAGTATTTACTCTATACCATGCTCTGTGCTATCACTTTGCATATCTGACCTCAGTGAATCTCCCTAATAACCCAAGGAGTTAGGTCCTTACATAATCCCCATTTCACAGTTATGTTTAAAATCTGACAAATTTCTCCATCCTGGAGCTAAGGTCTGTCTAACTCTGAAGCCTCAACTCGTTTGCCGAGGTGCTGAGCTCTGGCGAATTCCTGTGAGGTCGTTTTAGGCCTATTATTCAAAATTAATACATTTAGGATAAGCAATTAACAATTATTTTAAACAACTTTATACATAAAATCAGTATTTGAAAACAGAATGCTTCTAGACAAAATCATACTCTAAAACTAAATTCACAAACCACTATGAGAATGTGCTTTGAGATAAAACCCAAAGACATAAAGCCTGGGAATAAGGTACAAGGGCCCAAACACTGGCCAAGGAAACGTTTGGGATTCTCAGGACTAATAAAAGTAAGAACACCAAACATCCAATTCCATTCCACAAAACGCCTACATGAAACACTGTGTTAGGTTCTGAGAAGAACAAAAGGGTAGATAAGATAGAATCTCTGTGTATCCTCAAGACTCCCACAGACTCAATGGAGAGCTCTGTGCCCCAGTTTAAGGGTCGTTTCATTCCCATCTCTGCTTGGTTGGGGTTAGATTGAGAGGGAAAAAAAAAAAGTTTCATCAGCTTTTCTAGGCCAAGGCTGAAAAACTTCAGTGAAAATACCGGGCCCCACCAGGACAGTGCCAGGCCTGGAACCGGACACCATGCTTGCGGAACACAAGTTCAGCTTGACCCTTCCCTCGTGGCTTGGAATCAGAAGGACCCTATAAATCACTGAGAGACAGTCTGTCTTAGCCATTCCCCAGTACGCCACCTTCTAACTACAACCTTAATAGAATATGAGCCTTTACTTTCTACCCTGCAGGCTGCCTACCGGACTGCTAAACATCTCAGGTTCCAGAATCATCTATCTGGAAAAGCAAAACTGGTCTGCAGAACAAAGAACCCAAAGCACAAGGTAGGGTTATCTTTTCTTGAAAAAGACAAAAGAAAAATGAATGGCACTAGCCACTGGCTTTGCTTGGGCCAAAGACACTCAGTACCATATAAATTAGGCTGTAGGTCACCACCATTTGGGGGAAGAGATTCAGAAGTTGTTGAACAGGGAGAAATCAAAATGTCTGCAGCAGCCAAAACCTAAGACAAGTTTATGTTCTAATCTAAGAAAAGCAGCTAGATAAATAGTTTGTCATGCTAAATTTGGTATCATGACATTTTCTAACTCTACCAACATGAAAAGTAAAGAATTTGTGAGTCAGGAGGCCTGAGCTCTGGTTCTGGTTCTGATTTTGAAATGGAACTGTTGGGCGTAGGCAGTTGAGTTACTATCTCTGGGTTTTGACTTCTGTAAAGGACCTAATGGGCATTTAATGACTTCTCCATTCTAACAGGCTGCAGTTCCAACTCAGTGGTATCACATAGAAAAGCTAGAAAGCACACAAAACAGCAAGTGTGGAAATACACCCACAGTAACTCAATAGTAAATTGTCCAGAAATTCAGTCACTCAGTAACGTGGTTAGCACACAAAACTTAAGATTCCCTAAGGAAAGGAAGCACCAGCCTCAGCAAAATCAGATGCTGCAAGAGTCTCTGGAATTGGCCCAAGGCTACATTGATATCCAGTGTTTGAAGCCCAACAGAGAGAAATGAACACACCACACCCAAGTACACCACCCGCCAGCCTGGTGAGAAGCAGCCGGGGCCACACTGGCTCTTGTTCCGTCCCCAGGCTCCTTTCTCCAGCTTAACTTCCTCTCTTTTTCCCTCCTTTTGCAGTATCAGGAAATGGCTGCCTGGGGATCTTGGAGTACTTATTAACGTGTCCAGAGTCATTTCTACCTCTGATAATTAAATATCACTTGGTTTTAAGTCTGAATTAATGAAGTGTCTTATTGTAGTGTTAACACAAAGTATTCTGGTTGCCTTTAACAAAGATCAGATAGCATCTTTTTAAAGTATTATATATGATCTTAATGCTTATAAAATTCTATACGATAAAGTGAAAGAAAACGTTATGTGAAATATATGTTTACATGAGAATGCTAACCTGATTTCTGAAAACATATTTTAAAATCCTTCTATCTAGCCATTCAACTATCTTTCTGCAATCTTTGATGGTGACATTCAGGATGCTTGGGTGGCACACAGACTGATCTGGCTCCTTAGAGCCCACCCGTCAAATTTCCACACCACTGGGCAGAAAGTGGTTCAGTAACAAGGAGGACTTTCTCAGAAACCAAACTTGGGACCATTACAACAATGAGAAGTTAAAAGTAAAGGCAGAGTCCATTCTTCCTAAAATGTTCTTCTGGTATAAGGAGAACCCATCATAAGAGCCATAAAACATGAAGTTGTACAACACAAAAATGTACATTAATACGGCAGTTGAAAACGCACGATAATTAACGTAGGTTCATTACCACGTGCAGTGATTACACGGTGCTGAGGACACAGCGCTGAGGGTTCCACGGCTGGGCCATGGAAGCTCCCAGGGAAGGAAGCCATTGTGGGTATCCAGCCTTGGGTGTGGAGTCTGTTCTGGCTTTAAGTAGTGCCCACCAACACACCCCCCACTAACTAACTGCTGAGAATCACAACCAGGCCAATCCAGAACTAATTTCCCAGAAAAGCTGATGGTAAAGATGGAAGCACAACAGTGACAGATCCCTTCCAACTTCTCCCTTGAGCAGAGGGGGCAAAAGAAGGAAGGGTAATAATAGTAACGATACTTACTCCCTTTTCCTAAGCAACTACCAATTGTCAGGTATTACCCAAACAGTATTTCTAACCCTAGCTGGAACGTAGACACCATTATCCCATTTTACAAGTGATAAAATAGAAGTGCCCAAAGTCTCACAGCTAGAAAATGACAGAGCCAGATTTCAAACTGGAAGTGTCTGAATCCCACATCTGCTTCCCTAGACCTCTCCCATACTTTACCTCTTCAGTCCAGGCCTAATACGGTAGATTAAAGAAGGACATCATGGCTCAAAAACTATTCTTCATTTTCCCTAAATTTCAATTAGAGAATAATATGGCTGACAAGGAAAAAGCTCTGGCTAAAACCAAAGTGTTGATAATTCTGTACAGAGCAGCTTGGTGGGGCATTTTAAGTCTCTGCCTGTTCACTTCATCTCGTCTAGAGGGGCAGATGCCCACAGTACTGAGGTCAGCCTGGAGAGCCTGGTTTCCCAGACTAGCTGGCCAGAATCTTCAAATGTACGCTGCTGTGTTTCAGGTAAGAAGATGCAATAACCTACAGCATGAGGAGAACTCCTTCAGGAATCAAGTTTCACTTCTAATCAGCCATGCACTAACTATAGAAACGTCCACCCTGTTAGAAATTCCAAATGGTCTTATTTATGGTAGGTGTCCCTGTGTTGCTCTAAGTTTGAATCCAGATGTTTTAAGAATTAAGATGTTTTAAGTTTGAATCCAGAGCTCCTAGACAATGAATGATTCCACCTGTGAATACCTGCATGTGTGAGAGAAAAAGTGTACAACTCAGTAGTCACTAGTAAACAGTAATTATTGATAAATAAATCCACAACGAACACTTCAGAGGTTTAATTCTTGCTCCCACTGGATGATAACCTCATGTCTGCGACTTCGTTTCCCCCGTGAAAGTAGTGGTAACAACGGAGTATGCAAGAAAGAAGGACTATCCAACTACAGCTGCGAAGTACCTTGACACAGAAGAAAAAGTAAAGCAATAAAAAATTCCTCAATCAGAGTTGTTATAATCTCTTACAAGAGCAGAAAAAAAAAGCATTTGATTTTTCCAATTTAAAAAGAAGCACTTTCAGTACTGTACTATATATCTGAAAGTTGTTCAGAACATAGATCTTCAAAGTTCTCATCCAAAGAGAAAAAAAATTGACTATGTGAGGTGATGGATGTTAACAAAATTTCTTGTGATAACCATTTTGTAATATATACATATATCAAATCATTATGTTGTACACACTTTAATATATCTCAATAAAACTGGGAAAATAAAAGCATACTATAAAATTTACATAATAAACTTTATTGCAAAAAAAATTAAAAATTAAAAAAATTAAAAGTACTTTTTTTTTACTTGCATAAACAAATAAAAGGGGGTGGTAATGAAGCTTCAAGAGTTTTCTAATCCAGCTATTTGGAAGAAAAATTAGGAACACCATCCTTCTCCCAAAAGGCAGATTTAATCCGTTTAAAACTATAAAACCATTGAAAATATTTTCCCAGGACCATTTTATTCAGAGGTCAGATATTGGAGAAGAACTGAGGGAAAAGCAAGAATCACCAAGTATAATCCAAGAAAATCTATGACATGTAACCAGAAGACATGTAAGATTCCGCCTTTCATAAAATCCATATTGGTGATATAACAGACAAATGCTCATGAGATACACACACTGAGAATGCATGAAAATAATCCTATTTTCAAGCTGCCTGAAAACTTAACTCTTAAAAATTCGTCCTTCTATGAAGCTAAATTATGTTTAAAGCATAGTTAATATAGTCAGATACGATACACGTTGCTGAGGACTCAGTGCTGAGGGTTCCACTCTGGGGCATGGAAGCTCTCAGGGAGGGAAGCCATCGTGGGTATCCAGCCTTGGAAAGAAGATCCTGGAATTGTATGCACATTAGAAGAATATGTAGTGCGTCAGCCTCCAAAGTGAAGAATCTACATATTTCTCAATCTGCTAGGAAATTTAAATTCTTTCTGCACATAGGAAAACAGGGTACTTAACATACATATGTCTATAGATTTTTGAGCCATTAACAGATCTTCAAATAATTCCAATAAGGTTATACTCTGTGAAAGATGTAAGCTTTGTGAAATTTGCTTTTAAAAGAAGAAAAAAATGAAATTTTCTATATAGATAAGGATATTTCTATCCATCTTAGGTCAAGGTGAAGAAATATCCTGATGATCTCAGATAGCCTTGAATGCCTATAAATGGGCAGGTTGTTGAATTCCACCTATCTACACAATTGTTAAAACAGTAGATTTGACTAATATTTAACTATACTTAAAAAAGAAATCCCTGAGAGGGATAACAGAGCTAAAATAGTTAGTGAAACAGAGCCATAGCTACTTAGGAAATGAGAGTGCTACGAATTCTTGGAAAAGGCAGAGAAAAAAAAAAAGGAGCCCATTTTTGCTCAGAGGAAACTATAAACGTTATGCCAGCAGCCAACTGTCATAAATAAGGAGTCAGGCACTTGAGAGTCTTGCACAGAGCTCGTATAATTTATTTTGGTAGGATGACCCTGGATGTGTAAGCTTCAAAGAACATGCCCTGTTGAACAAGAAGACAATCCCAGGATTTATTTCAATACCACCTTAAAATAACCTCAACCAAAAATACCATTTCCAACAAGCACAAATAAGAGATAAAGAGGAAAGAAGATGTTAAGAGGAAAATAAATGAAGAACAGATGCTGGGCCCATTGTTATTCAAAGAATAAATGTATGGAGTGACCTATTAACGATAGCTGGCTTAAAAACAATGGTCATTTTAAAAAATAAAATAGTATGAGAGAATAAGACCTTGCCTTGAAGCAATACAGAAAGTCAAAGGTTTACTTTATGATGATGATGATTTTCCTATAAAAATATTTCTAAAATTCTAAAATACTTCTGAAGTTGACATATTTTGACAAAGTTGCTAACAGCGAAGTCTAAATCACCTACTTATATAGCTCTTTGGGAACCAAAGGAAAACATTTTTCCAAGGGCAGGTTGTGCCAAATAGAACTTACTGCTGGTCCAAAGAGAAGAGATATCTTGCACACACAGAGAACCAAGACGCATACACCTCGCTCACAACAGCTCTGGCAAGTACAGTGCTAGAGGACAGAGTGGGACAGCCTGTCCACCCAGGGCGAGGCCAGGTTCCAGCACATTTACACAGTCTCATGCCTCACCTCGGGACTCCAAGCCCTCAAGGGCAGACTCCATAACTGGCACCACATCTTTCTCCATATCCTCTTACGGTACAGCCCTCTGGAGCCCGTCAGTCCCACTCTGGGAACGAGTATGAAGCAGAATGCCTTGCAGACAAAGATGGGAGGGAGGCCTCTTCCGAGACTCAATGAGGCTATGCTACTGCCATGTCACCAGGAGCCCTGAGGTTACTGAGAACAGTGAGGACTCCAATCACCCAGCACAGCGTGTTCCCTCCAGCCTAATTCTCAGGCTCTGCCTCCTTAATATCACCTTCCCTCAACCACTCCAGCCCACAGTAATCACTCTTCATCCTTTGAATTTCTATGACATCTCTGGTCATAACTATTCATTTCCCATTTACTCTACAGTGCCTATTACATGCTATTTTTATTGTACTACTCTCGTTGTTTCCAAGAAATATTTCTAATATTTCCTGCAGAAGCACGAACAATGCTAGGCCCACACTTACATTAGAAATTACATTAGAAGAAGGAAACAGGAAACAAAATCTTTGGCTTATTGGCTTCCTGAAACAATAGACTGCTACGATGATTTCAGAGCAATATAGCAACCTTCTATGGGATCCTTAAGGACAGGCACTAAGTTTTATTTGTTTGTTTGTTTGTTTGTTTCCTTTTGGTATCGTAATGCTTAGCACATGTACATACTAAAATACCTGTCCAGCGAATGAAAATGAACAACATTATGGTAAAAATAAAGTACGTGAGGGCTTGTAGATAGAATCAGGTATGATTAACCAGGGATGCTTTATTATTGAATTTGAATTTCCAAACAAGAAGGTTAGTAACATTCAGTTGTGAAATATGTTGCAAATACAAGAAACAGAGATGAAAAAAATAGTTTCATCTGCAAAAGTGAAAACTAAATGCCATGTAACTAAAATGGAACTAAGACCTTTACTTTTTTCCATAACTGGGTTATAATATGCAGCTGCAATTGAACAAACAGTCTTTAAAAGCTGCCGTGAACTCAAGCCAGCAGGTAAAAATAAAAGCTGCACCGTTAAACTAGATTGGAGGGGTTTTTTTCTTTTTTTTTCAATCTAATGAGTCTTCACACTGGGTAGAGTTTGCCCAGTTGGAGTAGAATCTGAGAAGTTTCAAGAAAGTTAGTCTGTCTTTGCTCTAGGTCATAAGATCCTTGTGTGGTTGCTGTATATGAATACATAGCTCTTCATAACATTCTTTATTTAGAAATTTAAGACTCTTCAAGATATCAATGTCCTGCCAGTTAAAGGGTACACTGTGGGGCTGAACTTTGAGTTACTGTGCAAAGTTTTTTTTTCATGCTGTCAGCTGTAATAAGTATTGTGAGAATCTTTGGGATTAAAGTTTTGGTGACAATGTTTTAAACTTTAAAGCCTGGGTTTCCTTGCAAAACTAAAATCTGTAAGCTTGGACCAAGTCCAGGGATAACATTCTTATTGGAAGCTATACTTATATTTCCTTGTAAAGTGCTTTTGAATCAATAAAATATTAGCAAAACTGTGTTTAAAAAAAAAAAGGAAAAAGAAGAATAAGAAACAAGGCTATTGAAAAATACTGAAGCTTAGACACAACATCACATTAAACCATGTCTTTTATTCATTTATTCAAGGAATGTTCGCTGTGCACCTGTCCTCAGTGCCAGGCCCAGTGTGGGTGCTAGAGTACAGCTGTGGACAGGACAAAGCCACTGTCACATCAAGCTTGCTCTCTGTGTGAGGGTGGCTGAGCAAGGGTATAGGCAATAAACAAAAAACCAACTTAAAAAAAACCAACCAAACAAAAAAACATGCCAGAAAGTGTGAGAAAGGAAAAGAAAGCAGGATAAGCAGTTGGGTGTGGAGGCTATCTGCATGCCCAGGAAGTCCTTTCTAATAAAATGACTGGATCTTTCTGTCGAGAACCAAAGTAAGTGGGAGAGCCAACCATGAAGAACTCTGAGAAAGGAGCATTCCAGGCACAGGAAACAGCACATGAAAGGAACTGAGCAGGAACTGCGTTGACATGTTCAAGGGTCTATGGGAAGGTAGGGCACTGGACCAGAGTGTGAGTGGAGGGAGTAGGAGGTGAGGTGCCAAAGGCAGCCAGGGTGACCTGCGGGGCCTTTCAGGACAATGTTAGGACTTTGGCTTTCTCTCCGCAGAACACAGGAAGCAACTGGAAGGTTCACAGGTGAAGGGCAGCAGGATCTAGCAATGTCATCTTCTAAAAATGGAAAACTTTCTAAGGTCTTGGCTTACAGG
>NW_011888889.1:2183624-2185560 GCF_000151845.1 Pteropus vampyrus | reverse complement strand
AAGTATTGTGAGAATCTTTGGGATTAAAGTTTTGGTGACAATGTTTTAAACTTTAAAGCCTGGGTTTCCTTGCAAAACTAAAATCTGTAAGCTTGGACCAAGTCCAGGGATAACATTCTTATTGGAAGCTATACTTATATTTCCTTGTAAAGTGCTTTTGAATCAATAAAATATTAGCAAAACTGTGTTTAAAAAAAAAAAGGAAAAAGAAGAATAAGAAACAAGGCTATTGAAAAATACTGAAGCTTAGACACAACATCACATTAAACCATGTCTTTTATTCATTTATTCAAGGAATGTTCGCTGTGCACCTGTCCTCAGTGCCAGGCCCAGTGTGGGTGCTAGAGTACAGCTGTGGACAGGACAAAGCCACTGTCACATCAAGCTTGCTCTCTGTGTGAGGGTGGCTGAGCAAGGGTATAGGCAATAAACAAAAAACCAACTTAAAAAAAACCAACCAAACAAAAAAACATGCCAGAAAGTGTGAGAAAGGAAAAGAAAGCAGGATAAGCAGTTGGGTGTGGAGGCTATCTGCATGCCCAGGAAGTCCTTTCTAATAAAATGACTGGATCTTTCTGTCGAGAACCAAAGTAAGTGGGAGAGCCAACCATGAAGAACTCTGAGAAAGGAGCATTCCAGGCACAGGAAACAGCACATGAAAGGAACTGAGCAGGAACTGCGTTGACATGTTCAAGGGTCTATGGGAAGGTAGGGCACTGGACCAGAGTGTGAGTGGAGGGAGTAGGAGGTGAGGTGCCAAAGGCAGCCAGGGTGACCTGCGGGGCCTTTCAGGACAATGTTAGGACTTTGGCTTTCTCTCCGCAGAACACAGGAAGCAACTGGAAGGTTCACAGGTGAAGGGCAGCAGGATCTAGCAATGTCATCTTCTAAAAATGGAAAACTTTCTAAGGTCTTGGCTTACAGGGAAAAAAATATATGTAGTACTTTTTTAAATAGTATTTTTTGTTGCTTAATTCTTTCCTAGAATATAAGTTCTATGAAACTAGGGACCCTGTCTGTCTTGTTCACCATTGGATCTCCAGGGCCTAAAACAGTACCTGGCATACAGGAAGCATTCGAGGAACATTTGTTTAAGGTACAAGTAAGTAAGTGCATGGGTAGTGTCTCTGAATCTACCCATTTAGCTCAAGAAGGCAGAATCCCCTCCTTAAACCACCACTACTCACAGTGGCCGGACAGTTCACCTCAATGCCCACGGCACCTGCAGCACTCTCGATGACTGTGTTTCGCTACATGCCCTAAGGAATGAAGCTTTCTTTCACAGCTTGGCAATAAATTTATTTCTCCGGGAATCTCTGATAAAAAATGTTTTAATAAATGAAAAAAGGAGAAAAGTAAACATACAATTTTTGTAAAGTTGTCATAGCTTGCCACAAAATTTTAAGTGGAGGTTATTTTTAAACAATTTTAAATGGCTATGAGAGGAAGGGTTGGGTTTATGTCCTGGGAAGTACTTTTACTCCCAAAGGCTTCAACTAGCTGTCCAGCAGGGGAAAGGGCACTAGAAAAAAAATAGTTTAGACTGTTCCTGGCCTAAGAAATACGGTACAAAATGAGCTTCTTGGACTCCCTCTGAGTGCAATATAATAAAAAACTGAACCATCGCATGGGACAAAGTCACGGAATCCTGGGTGTTTGCTCAAGAGGTTTAATTTCATGCATACTTCACAGCTTGTCCTGTTCAGAATGGAAAAACCAATAAAAATAAGCTTTAAATACAGATGAGAAAATATATGTTATCTATTCTGTGAAAACAAGCATTTCAGACACTGTTTTGCATGCAGAGATGTGACAGAAGTGATAACCAAACTGAATCACTTAATAATGTAAATTCGATGGGAAATGTTAAAAAATTACTAATTTACTAATAAGTAAATCAAGTGTACATACATAAGAGGTTACAGTTTCCTGTCGT
>NW_011888889.1:2178225-2182739 GCF_000151845.1 Pteropus vampyrus | reverse complement strand
CACTGTGACCTGGATTCAGTAATGTTTTTTGTTTGTTCGTTTGCTTTTTTGTTTTTGTTTGATATGGCACCTGAAAGCACAAGCAACCAAAGGAAAAATGAAGACATGGAGGAAACTTAAATGTATATGACTAAGTTAAAGAAGCCAATTTGGAAAGGCTACATAATGTATGGTTCCAACCATATGACCTCCTAGAAAAGGCAAAACTATGAGGACACTATAAAGGTCAGTGGTTGCCAAGGGTTAGGGGACACAGAGGGGTGAAGAGGGGGAACATCGGATTTTTAGGGCAGTGAAACTACTCTGTATGATACTATAATTGTGGGCACATGATATTATAAATTTGTCCAACCCCACAGAATGTAGTACATCAAGAGTGAACCCTAATGTAAACTATGGATTTTGGATATTAATGATGGGTCATTGCAGGTTCAGCAATTGTAACAAATGCACCACTCAGGTGCAAGATGTCGATAATGGGGAAGGCTACATCTGTGGGGAGGCAGGAGGTATATGGGAAATTTCTGTACCTTCTGCGCAATATTGTTGTGAACCCAAAACTGCCCTAAAAAGTCTATTAAAAATATGCAAAGAATCTGAATAGACATTTCTGCAAAGAAGATATACAAATAGCTACTTAACACATAAAAAGATGCTCATCATCAGCGATCAGGTAAATGCAAGTCACACAATAAGATATCGCTTTGCCCATTTTGATAGTTATTAATAAAAAAAAAACAGACAACAAGTGCTGGCAAGGATATGCAGAAATTAGAACCCTCATACATTGCTGTTGGGACTAAAAATGGTGCATCCTCTTTGGAAAACAGTTTGTTAGTTTCTCAAAAGATTAAACATGTAGTTTCCATTTGACCCCACAATTCCAACCCTGGTTACATAACCGAGAGAACTGTAAACATGTTTAAACACACAATAAAAACTTGCACATAACTGTTCATAAAAGCATCATAAAAGCATTATTCTAGTAAACAAAAAGTGGAAACAACCCATATATCAAATAATAAACAGATAAACAAATGTGGGTGTAGCCAAACAATGGAATATTACTTAGCAATAAAAGAAATGACATTCTCATAAGCTGCAACATAGATGAATCTTGACATTGTTATGATAAGTGAAAGAAGCCAGTCACAATGGCACATATTATGTGATTTCATTTATGTAAAATGCGCAGAATAGGAAAATCTGTAGAGAGAGAAAGTAAATTGGTGGTTTCCAGGAGTGGGGAGAGAGAGAAATGGGCACTGACTGCTAATGGGTATGAAGTTTATCTTGGGGGTGATAAAAATGTTGTAAAATTAGATAGTAATGATGTGTATACAACATGTAACAAAACTCACTTAACTGTACATTTTAAAAGAGTGAATTTCATGACATGTGAACTATTTCTCATTTTTAAAAATTATGCCAAAAGTAAAAAAGAAACAAGGTATCTAATAAGTAAGTGGCAAAGTATGAATTTAAACTCTGGGCACTTGATTTCAGAGCCACATTGCCTCCCACTGTCATGTTAATAGTTGATGTACATTTGCCAAATTAAGCATAGTTGGAATTCATTCATTCATTCATTCATTCATTCAACAAACTCACTCACTCACTCACTCAATACTAACTGAGCCCTGGTTACATGCCAGGTAATGTATTTGTTTGCTTTTTTTTATTGTGGCAAAATATACACAACATAAATTTTATCATTTTAACCATTTTTAGCATGTAACTGAGTGACAGAAAAGTACATTCATAATGTTGTATGACCACCACCACTAATTCCAACTTTTTCATCACCTGAAACAGAAATTCTACAACTATTAATAGCAATAACTCTCATTTTCCTTAATCCCCATCCCTGGTAACCTTTATTCTATTTCTATCTCTAAGAATTTGCTCATTTTGGATACATCACATAAATGGAATCATATAATATTTGTCCTTTTTTGTCTATTTTGTTTCACTCAGCAAAATGTCTTAAGGTTTCATCCATCTTGTAGTATGTATCAGAACTTCATTCCTTTTTGTGACTGAATAATATTCCATTGTATGTATATATCACATTTTGTTTATTCCTTCATCTGTTACTGGATGCTTTGATTGTTTCTCCCCTTTAACTACTGTGAATAATGCAGCTATGAACATGGGCATATAAGTATCTGTGAATATCCCTGTTTTTAATTCTTTTTGGCATACACCTAGGAGTGGCATTGCTGGGTCATATGGTAGTTCTATGTTTAACTTTTTAGGAACTGCCAAGCTGTTTTCCATAGCAGCTGCACCATTTTACATTCCCACCAGCAATGTCTTAAGAGTTCCAATTTCTCCACATCCTTGCCAATACTTATTTTCCGTTTTTTGTTTGTTTGTTTGTTTTGGTTTTTGTTGTTGTTGTCGTTTTTACAACAGCTATCGTAATGGGTATGAAATGAAATCTCACCATGGTTTAAATTTGCATTTCCTTCACAGCTAGTGATAGTGGGCATCTTTTCATGTGCCTATTGCTCATATCTTCTTTGGAGAAATGTCTATTCAAGTCCTTTGCTCATTTTCGAACTGAGTTGCTGGATTTTTCTTTGTTATTGTTGAGTTTTAAGTGTTTATGTTGCTTTTTGAAAACAGATGCAAATACCTGACCCAGAGCAAACATAGAAAAGCAGGATCTTTCATATTACAAAGGAACCACCCCGCATGCCTTTACATATTATACTCCTCTCATGCCGGAAAATGTATTTGTTTACAGTCCATCTTGATAGGTGATAGATGGAAGTGGTAAAGAACAAAGATTAAACTATTGGAAAGAAATACATAATAAAATATTCAATATTCAATAGTTCTTGAAAACAATGAAATCCATAGGAAACTGTGACCTAACATACAAATAGTTTAAGAGAACATTTTCCAGAATTTGTGTTTATTGACTGAATTTATTACATCGGACTATTTTCTAAAGGATTTGAGACCTTTATAAAATATATATGATATTAAAGAAATAGCCCTATTAAAAAAAAAGTATGTCATTCTTATATTGCTATTCTGTAGTTCCTCAAGGGAATACACAGATCTTATTAAAGAAATCACCTGTGTATCTAATAGGCATCTCAAATTCCTGTGTCCCAAACTGAGCTCCAGATTCCCTTTCACCCCATTCCCAATCTTCTCTCCTAGTCGTTCCAATCTCAACAAGTCATCGTTCCAGTGCTGGAGCCAATAACCCTGGCATTATCCTTGCCTCCTCTTTTTCTCTCCTATCTACTCCATCCGTAAATCCCCACCACTCTACTTTGAAAATATATGCGGTTTATGCCCTACCTCCATTGCTATTATTCCCTTGGTTCCCTCTTTCCCTCTTTGGCTACCCTCCCATCTCCACCCTGAGATCCTGTTAGTCAGAGCTCTGATCCTTCCCGCGGATCTCTTCACGCCCAGAGTGGAAGTCTACATATAATCTCCCCTGCTCCTTCTCAAACGTCATTTCTCGTAACTACTCCACTCCTTGCTCTGCTCCACGCTGTCTTTCTGCTATTCCTTGAAGACTCCGAGCACGCTTCTACTTGAGGACCTTCGCACTAGGTGTTCCCTTTACTTTCCTTAGATATGCAGTGGCTTGCTGCCCGGCTTTTTCAGGTTTCTGCTCAACAGTCATGTCATAAGGAAGGCCGTATTATCATCATAAGCAAAATAAAAATCTTCACTCACTCCAACTCACATCCTTCCTCTCCCCTTGTATCTCACTATTTTTCTTAATAGCATTTTCTCTACCACACACAAACCTACCACACATACAGTCTATATCCCCCTAATTAGAAAGCCATCTGGCGGCTACCTGCATTTATATATAAACCTTGAATATGTGAATGAATGAATATGGATTCTTAAGTTCCACGACACACTATATGTTCTATACACCCACACCATGCTCGACAACCAGACTTTAAACTTTTGCTAAATTTACTAGAAGTAAGGAATTCAAGAAGTGTGGATGATTTATGAGGAATGCTTAAGCACGATTCCTGTAATTTTTTATTAAGACAATTATTTCTTACTTGGAAAATAAAGAAAATATAACTGCCATGGCTATACTTCTAAGTGGATTATTTTACTACAATAAACTTATCTGCCTTGTTTTTGAAGTGTTAGATACTGGGCGATGAAATACTCTCTCACAACCTGGCAATAATCTGTCTTTAGACAGATCGAAATCCAAACAAAAGGCTGAGCTCGGTTCTTCTGATAAAATCAAATTGCAAAAATAAGAAAAATGAGACTGTTTGATAATACAGAGGCAGCCCATTCATCTCTGGCAAGAATATAAGCCAAACAGCAGAAGGCCTGAACTGGGACTTAAACCACTGAGAACCCAAAGGGCATTCTGTCTCCCACTCTCAACATCAAAACACAAGATAGTGTAGTTGTTGAGAACACAAACCTTGGAGCTTGAAACCATATTGTCTGTTCCCCAGCACCCCACTGAAATTGATTTTATTGAAACAGTTCTCAGATTG
>NW_011888889.1:2172197-2177301 GCF_000151845.1 Pteropus vampyrus | reverse complement strand
GATGTTTATCACAGTTATTTATTATAGTGACAAAACAGAGAGACTAAATATCAAATACTAGGGGATTAACTGTCAAGAGCTATGCAGTATCTGAGAATTTATCCTGCTTGCAACACAACAAGTTAGCCTCCCTCTCTTTCTTGATGCTGACAGAACACAGAGGACTCCTGAGTCAGAAACCAAGGACTTTATTACTCACAGTGCACAAGGAACATGAGCTCCATGTTCGCATCAGCTCCCCCACACCTTCTGAGTTTAAGAGCAACGTGGAGCAGCCCAGATGGCTGCTGGACGCAGACCCGATCTCTCTCACTGGCGAGGAAACTTAGAGTTCAGGGTTTAAGAAAAGCTAGTCTTATAAGAGATCTGCTTATAAGCAACCCTGACCAATCTCCGTCCCCAAAGAAAATGTTATCTTTATCATCCTGGACAGCAAACAGATCTGTCCTCTGCTCTTGATAGAGAAACTATTTCTATCTTTCAAGATTGTTCATTATAAAATCATCATTGAAAATACAGTTCAGAACAAAAGTGCAGAAACATTTAAGACCCACAGAGAATTGTCTCCCAACACTAAATAACGGACGATGCATCCGTACAGTGTGAGACCATGTAGTTATGACAAATCACTTTTAAGAAGACTGTTTAATAAAGTGAAAAAAAAAATTAAGGTATGACATATAAAACTTGGGTTCTCACCCCCTAAAATTATGTATACACACATGTAGAGAGAAAGAGAGAAAACAGCCCTAATTTTCTATTTATATGTAAAGAAAAAAGCTGGCAATACAAAGTTAACAGCAGTTTTTCCTGGGTGTTGAAATTATGCATGATTTATTTTCTTTCTTTTCTTTTGAACTACATTTTCTGTAATACAGTACTTTTATAATCAGAAAAATTCTTTTAAAAATATATACACAGATATGGCACCAAAAGCACAGTGACAAAAGAAAAAATGGGTAAGTTGGACTATATCACAATTAAAAACTTTTGTGCTTCAGAAGACAATATCAAGAGAGTACAAAGAAAACCGACAGAATGGGAGAAGACATTGGCAAGTCATATACATGATTAGCAACTTGCGTCCAGAATATATAAAGAACTTTTCAACTCAATAATTAAAAAACAAATGACCCAATTAAAAAATGGAAAAAAAAAACTGAATAGACAGTTCTCCAAGAAAATATACAAATGGTCAGTAAGCACATGAGAAGATATTCAGCATAATTAGTCAGTAGAGAAACGAAAATCAAAACCCAACAAATACCGCTTCACATCCACTAGGATGAACAAAATAAAACACACAGACAATAACAAGTGTTGGCAAGAAAATGGAAAAATTGGAACATTCCTACATTGTTGGGGAGATTTTTTAAATGGTGCAACCACTTTGGAAAACAATTTGGCAGTTCCTCAAAATGTTAAACTTTGGATTGCCATATGATTCAGCAATTCCACTCTTAGAGAAGTGAAATTCCACCTAAGAGAAATAACAACATATGCCCACGCAAAAACTTGTACACAAAAGTTCATAGCAACACTATTCATAATAGTCAAAAAGCAGAAACGACACAAATGTCCACCAACTGATAAATGGATACTAAAATGGCATAGTCATAGAATGGATAAAAAGGAACAAAGTATTAATACATGCCACAACTTGGATGAACCTTGAAAACATTATGCTAAGTGAAAAAAGCAAGTCACAAACGACCCCCATAATGTGTGATTCGATGTATATGAAATCAGATAAGGCAAAAACATAGAGACAGAGAGCAAGTTAGTGGTCGCTGGGAGTGGTGCAACGGGGAGCAACGGGGAGTGACTGTTAATGGGCCTAGGGTTTCTTTTCCGAGTGAGCACATGTTCTGAAATTAGATAATTATGATGGCTGTATAACTCTGTGACTATATGAAAAAGCACAGAATTGAATACTTTAAGGGTTACTTTTATTGCATGTGAATTCTCTCTCAGAAAAGCTGTTATTAAATATATGTGCATACTATACACATAAAAATGACCAATTATTAAAATGGGAAAAGATAGACAATTCACAAAAGTAACAAAATAGTCAATAAATGTATTTTTGGAAACAAATAAACCTCACTGGTAATTTTAAAAATACAATAAAATAACAAGAGGTTATGTCTGCTTTTAAATCAGCAAACCTTTTTTGAATAATAAGGCAATGGTACAGTGAGAAAGATGCTATACCCTGTTTATGAAAATTGATATAATGTTCTTGGAAAGTCATTTGGCAGTGTACATCAACCATAAACTTGTTCATCTTTTGTGACACAGGAACATCAAGGATTCACTCATTCAGGCTCTATTCTAATCACACATGCATATAATAATTAATAAACAAGATATTCATCATAACATTATTGTAATAGCCTTATGGAGAAATGATTAATGTTATAAAGACATTTCCATAGGATTAAAAAATCACATAGTCCTCTAAGAGCATATTTTCAAAGGCTACAATATGGTAAGTTAAAAGAGGCATACTACAAAATTGAACTGCGTGATCCTAAATTTCTACACAAACAAATAAAAAGTTTGAGTGTTCATGTGAAAAAAAAAAGCCAGAAGGAAATATACTCAAATATTAAGTGGTAATTTCTACATTGATTTTAATATAGAATCAAAATTAATATACATTTATAACCTGAAATTATTTGTTACATGAAGATAAAGAGAGAACACAGTGCAGATGGTATACTGGCAGTGAACGACAAAGAGCCAATCTTCTCAGGACTCGACTGCACTCTATCGCAGAGAGAACTTGCACACGAGATCACTATTTTCAAATGGGGGGTATGGAATTTTGTAATTTTAAGTTGGTGAGTTTGACATTAATTCTAGGCAAGATTCTAAAATGGTTTATTTAATGGAATTTTGTATGGACCTAGAAAAGGAAACTCTCAGTCAGCAAGAACATCATGGATTCACTCAGTCATCATTGCATTTCTTCGAAGGAGCTCGTTGGAGAGATGATGGAGGGCGAGTTCATCAAATGGTAGATTGCATCAAACTGAGAGAACTAGTCAATCTACTACCAGAATCAAGATCCTGGGAAATGAGGGCAAGTGGCTTAAGTCACTAAGAAATCACATCTCCCTATCTTTCTGGGATAAGTTCACAGATGAGGTAATAGAGGGCAAGCTCATTAGCGAATGATTCCAAACTGAGAGGAATAACAGATGTGTATCAGGATCCAAAACCAGAGCAATAAGCTAAATCCAGTGAGATAATATTCAACAAAGATAAGTGTAAGATACTTCACGTCCAAAGAAATGGCCGAGGAAACATAACTTCACAGCACAATGTGTGGGGACAGCTAGGGCTTCTTTTCCATAGCAGGCTCACCAGACCACTGAGATGGGGCGTGATGATATATACAATTAAAAAATAGCTATCAAACTTTACTCTCTTACGATTCAACCAACTCTAAGGTAACCATATGTTTGTGTAACTCCTTGAGTAAAATAAGAGAGATGGTAAAGGGATTTAAAAACAAGCCACTGTTTGGTTGCCAGAGCAGACGATGCTAATAAGCTAACGACTTAGGTCGGAGGAGAGGGTTAGGGAGATAGCAGCATTGAATGAAATACTTGAAGGGCCACTTCTTGGAAGGAGGGTTGATGTATTGGGCAATATCCCAAGGGACAGGCATAGATCCAATTTCTAAAAACTACAGTGAGACAGATTTTGACTACATATAAGGAAAAGTTAATGATTAGAGCTGTCCATGGTCATAGTGGACTATCAAGGGTCACAGTGAGTTCTCTGCATCCTAAGTATGAATCACAGGGCAGCTGGACACTTGGCTGAGAGGAAATTCACACACAATTCTAACTCATTGTCCCCTCGGATGCCTGATCCATTCTTCTCTGATGAATCATCCAGCCTCTGCTTAGACACCTCTATTCTTTAAGAGATAAACTAATTTCTCTTATACAAACACACATAATTGTGGGAAAGAACTTCTCTATGTTGAGCCAAGACACTTTCCTTTGCAATCCCTACCCTTTACTTCTGCTCTCTGGGACTCTTACAAATTTGCCTAAACCCAAGGCCATATGAGAGGCTTTCAAATCTAAAAGATATTTTGTAATAAGAACCCTTATAAGACTGTCCCTACTCTCAGTCATTCCGCTCTAGGAGATATACAATAAGAAGACTGTTGCAGGGACTTTCACAAATCCCTAATAGTTAGTCAAATGAATAACATGCAATAGTTAAAACAATGAAAGGTGGATGACTTCTGAATATAAAATATATACGCAGAATAATGCTGGGCAAAAGCTCAAAAAGAGGAAAAAGCATGCTATTTATGACTATGCAAAAAGGGCATAGCACAAATTAGATGTGAATTTGGAGTGATAAAAGTATAACTTCATGCTCACTGGGTTGTTTTTCTATGAAATTATATAACAATAGAAATCTACATTCTCTTTTGATGTAGTCCTATCTATTCATACTACTTAAACAATTATTTCCAAAGTACCTAGGTTCTGGAAAGATATAATCACTATTTCCTCAAAAATTAAACATAGAGTTACTTACTATGTGACCCAGTAATTCCACCTCTAGGGTACACCTAAGAGAATTGAAAAATTATGTTCATACAAAAAACAAGTATATGAGTGTTCATAACTGTCAATAACGATCGAAATTTGTCAACAACTTAGATGCCCATCGATTGATGAATGGATAAACAGAAAGTGGTATATTCATAGAATGGAATATTATTCTGCAGTAAAAAGGAATTAAGTACCAACACATGCTATAATGTGGATGAGCCTAGAAAACATTATGCTAAGTGACAGAAAAAAAGCAAGTCACAAAAGGCCACATATTCTATTATTCCACTTATATGAAATGTCCAGAAGAGGCAAATCTAATAGAGACTGAAAGTAGCCTAGTGGTTTCCATGGGCTGGAGGAGGGAATGAGAAATGACTACAAATAGACTCTGGGTTTCTTTTGGGAGTGATGAAATGTTCTGAATTAGGCAGTGGTGACAGTTGCACAAAATGGTAAATGCACTAAAAAAACACTGAATTGTACACTTACAATGACTGAAATGGTGAATGTTA
>NW_011888889.1:2168571-2170832 GCF_000151845.1 Pteropus vampyrus | reverse complement strand
ATGAGTTCAGGTAATGCTTGGTGTCCTCACTTCAAACCAATTGCAAACTAGCTTGTCCTTGGAATATTTTTTTTTCTATAGAGGAACCATTCTGGGAGAGAAATACCCTGCTTAGCATACTCTGTTATAACCTTCAATTAAACACGCACACACACAGAGAAAGAAATATGTGCAAAGCATTACAGATTATTCGTGTACATCTGTCTCCTTAAACTGTCCTCCCAAGACTGAAGCAGAACACAGAGGCTGTGATGGGTATCACACAGTTTACAATGTGTAAATGAATGACTTTCACTCGAGTAGGAAAGCAATTGTACATGCATTCATTTCTCTGCCTCTTAAAATAAAACCCTGTTATCCACATGGTAAATACCACTTTAAACCCACAGTGGATATACTTCTTATAAGCCGCTCAGAACATGAAATCATGAAGTCTAAGGCAAGCTACCTATTCAGCACCCCCATAGTATAATAGAAGCAAATAATACAGATGAATATGACCATCAATAATTATACATGTTGCAATGCATGCTCTGTAAGAGGTCTCGTTCTCCTTTAATTATACTGTGAAAATTAGTTTTATACTTAAACATGTAAAATGAAGAGATGTTTAGCCTCAAGAAATCATTTCTATCTATCGCTGTTAAGGTTTTCAGCTTCTTTGAGTCTGTAGTTCATTTATTACAATACATCATATTTATATAAGTGCATGACAGCTGTCAAATGCTCTTGATCCTCCTTGACTCCTTGCATGTTAAGATTCAGCTCTTCTAAGAAGGCTTGCCTCACTCTTTATGGTAGAACTTATTTTCCATCCATTCTCCTCTCCCTGCTTGCTGTCCCTTGGACATGTCTCTAGATATACAACTGCCCCACCTACCAGAGAGGGAGCTCCTTGATGCTTTGTGCTCCCAGGACCTAACACAGAGCCTGGCATGTGAAAGATTCTCAAATGCTTGCAGGATGAAATGAATGAATAAATGAATTGCATTCACCTAAACTCTGTAGTTTTTTTCCCACCTGTATTACCCTAAATGTTAATGACCCTCAATTCGATGACATTTCAGACAATTCTCCATTTCCCCACCCCCATTCCTTTCCATTTCCTGATAGGAGATTTCTGATTTGAAGTTCTGCACTGCTTAGAAGGTATTTATGGAAAATAGTTGAAGAATAAGTGAGAATATTGCTTGTCGCTCAGGTTTACACACATGGCTTTGCACAGAGTAAGTTTGAATATGGACTAGAAAATGCATTTACTCCTCGAAATCATATTCTATAGGAAAATAGCATCCAGCGCCATGTCCCCCTATCATTCTTGCTATTGACATTCACATCAGATATCATTCTTATAAAGGGCTCCCTTCATCATGACAAAGGAAGGATGCCCTTAACAAGGGCAGAGAGAATCCATGAGTTAAATTCATCATTCCGGAATAAATTATTTAGCACCACTTAAACCCTGAAAGCTTTGAGCCACCTACCTTGTGGTTTATGGCACTCTCTTTAACGTTTACAATTTCCCAATTGTGAAGCAACAATTTAATTCCATCGTGCAAAAGCAATACAATTTAAATTTACTGTTAAAATTGACACTCTCTAGCAAACTAAAAGATTTATTCTTCCACTGACATCAGAGAATAATAAAGCTGCTTTTACAAAGAGGTACTTAGGAACCAATCCAGTATTTAAAAATGAATTCTTCTTACTGGACTTACAGCAAAGTAATGCACCCCTTCCCCCAAGGGCTGAGTGGGATCCCTGGGGCTATCTAATTTCTGACCATGCAGACCCAGCTTCGACTTAACTCTGTCAAGGGCCTAAATTTTTAGCATGAGATCATCCTGGAAACCAAGGAGCTGTGGTGGTAGAGACAGGAAATAGCCAATAGGCTTTTAAATACATTCTTTCAATAGTTTAGAGTTTTTATTAGACAAGAATGCTGATCATCCTTTTCACTCTAAAGAATATCATTAGTACAACTAGGAGGGGAAAGTTTGGTACAGCGGTGGTTTCCAAGGTTATTTAACTGGAATGATCAGGGACCAGTCGCTTTCGAGTGGCAAAATCTGGTGTTGTTTAAAGCACACCAGAGGATGAATCTATAAGCTGCATCCTTCTCTCCAAAGAAAGGAATAGGCTGGATAAAACAATGAGATGGAAAGATTGATAATACCATTCAACCTACAGAGATTATTGATCATTTGCCCCGTGTAAGGTCCCCTGCGGCTGATAGCCTGATGATACGGAAGCGGAAGGGA
>NW_011888889.1:2166020-2168521 GCF_000151845.1 Pteropus vampyrus | reverse complement strand
CAAGGGCAGAGAGAATCCATGAGTTAAATTCATCATTCCGGAATAAATTATTTAGCACCACTTAAACCCTGAAAGCTTTGAGCCACCTACCTTGTGGTTTATGGCACTCTCTTTAACGTTTACAATTTCCCAATTGTGAAGCAACAATTTAATTCCATCGTGCAAAAGCAATACAATTTAAATTTACTGTTAAAATTGACACTCTCTAGCAAACTAAAAGATTTATTCTTCCACTGACATCAGAGAATAATAAAGCTGCTTTTACAAAGAGGTACTTAGGAACCAATCCAGTATTTAAAAATGAATTCTTCTTACTGGACTTACAGCAAAGTAATGCACCCCTTCCCCCAAGGGCTGAGTGGGATCCCTGGGGCTATCTAATTTCTGACCATGCAGACCCAGCTTCGACTTAACTCTGTCAAGGGCCTAAATTTTTAGCATGAGATCATCCTGGAAACCAAGGAGCTGTGGTGGTAGAGACAGGAAATAGCCAATAGGCTTTTAAATACATTCTTTCAATAGTTTAGAGTTTTTATTAGACAAGAATGCTGATCATCCTTTTCACTCTAAAGAATATCATTAGTACAACTAGGAGGGGAAAGTTTGGTACAGCGGTGGTTTCCAAGGTTATTTAACTGGAATGATCAGGGACCAGTCGCTTTTGAGTGGCAAAATCTGGTGTTGTTTAAAGCACACCAGAGGATGAATCTATAAGCTGCATCCTTCTCTCCAAAGAAAGGAATAGGCTGGATAAAACAATGAGATGGAAAGATTGATAATACCATTCAACCTACAGAGATTATTGATCATTTGCCCCGTGTAAGGTCCCCTGCGGCTGATAGCCTGATGATACGGAAGCGGAAGGGAAAGTTGGGCGGGTTTGAACCCTTAGATTCAACGAACTTCCCGTGTGCATTCAATCCACCTGCACATAAGTCGATTCCCTGCACCTGACATTAGAAAGGTTTGTTTCTCTTTCAACTACTAAAATTGGAGGAAAAAAAAAAAAAAAAGCAGTAGCAACATAGTGCAAGACCAGAAGGGAGTGTTTATCAGCAGATCAGCAGCCCCGCTGCTTAACAGATAATTGGGTTTCTCTCCTGTCCACCCCTATGTCCACTGCGCACCCCAAGGACATGAGGTTAGATGCAGCAGCAGTCAAGGCTACTAGGCCTGTGAGGCAGCAGCAGAAATATGAGGCTCACAGCGAACCAGGAGATGCTCAGACGCTGCTTCCTTTTGCCTCGCTCCTGGTGCTGACTCGGCCAGCGCCCCGCAGGGAAGCCAGGCCTCCCGCTCGCTCAGCATCCCACCTCCTGCTCCCTCCTCCGCCCGCGCGGGTACCACCAACCTTGGGTGTGCGGATGTGCTCCATGGCGGGCCCCCGTCTGCAAGGTACTGGGCAACGCGCTTTCACGCACCTGCGCGCATGCACAGCGTGGCGGGAGGAGCGCGGGGAGGGGACTTCGCTACCGGGAGCCGGTGGCTGCGGGGCTTGGCTCCGCCTCCAGGTGCGGCGGCGTCCGCGCAAGGCGGGCACGTGGGCATGAGGCGCCCGAGCGGCCCTAGAGCGTGAGTCTCTGAGCTCCTGCCACCTGCCCTGCCTGCAGCCTCCTCGCCTCCTCTCTGGCTGAGGTCACTGGCGCGAGAGCCGCTCGCTCCTTTTTAAAGGGGGCAGCCATCGCAACACTGTGGGGAGTCTGTTCCTCCAGACACAATAGAGGCCTTGTATTGGGTGTGGCCTTTTGGAGGAGAGATAGGGAATACGCGCTGCTCCAGACGCCGGTCGGCTTCCCTCCAGAGCCTCCCAGCCTAGGTGGGACTTCAGGGTAGAGCTGAAAAAAGGCTGTCGCATGCACTCCAGATCCAGCACGGCCTAGTGGGCTGTCTGCATATTTCAGCACATGAGCAGCCGGCATAGCATTTGGAATGAGGGTGGAAATAACAGCAACGGTGTTTGCCCCTTAGGAGATGCGCTATTAAGTCAAGCATCTCTCATCAACCTGCAACGACAATGTTGGAACTGTTGAAAGAGACGCTTTTCCTTGGCACCGTGCTGGCTGCTCATTTGCAGTCTTCACTTAGCTCTAACTGAACTGGAAGATATAGAGACAAACCATCCATTATATGGTATCGTATTTACATTTATGTTATTAATAGTAGTTTTTGCCATTATTAGTATTAAGCCATTGGGAAAAGCCAAAGAGAATACATGCCTCACACTCACACACTCACACGCGCGCGCGCACACACACACACACACACACACACACACACACCGTTTTCCTTGCAACGGTAGGTGTACAACACTCCACCATAACTAAAAATTCTTAAAACTGTACATAGTTCTTAGAATTTAATCAATTTTTTTCCTAGCTCTTACCTGTCTTTCTGGCTGGATTGTAAATTCTTTGGCTATAAAGACTGATTTTTTTCTCTCTTTTTGTTCGGTGCCTGGCAGGCACATCGCAGCCTTCCAAATAAATGTTACACTTTTAAAT
>NW_011888889.1:2159290-2165970 GCF_000151845.1 Pteropus vampyrus | reverse complement strand
TCCTGCCACCTGCCCTGCCTGCAGCCTCCTCGCCTCCTCTCTGGCTGAGGTCACTGGCGCGAGAGCCGCTCGCTCCTTTTTAAAGGGGGCAGCCATCGCAACACTGTGGGGAGTCTGTTCCTCCAGACACAATAGAGGCCTTGTATTGGGTGTGGCCTTTTGGAGGAGAGATAGGGAATACGCGCTGCTCCAGACGCCGGTCGGCTTCCCTCCAGAGCCTCCCAGCCTAGGTGGGACTTCAGGGTAGAGCTGAAAAAAGGCTGTCGCATGCACTCCAGATCCAGCACGGCCTAGTGGGCTGTCTGCATATTTCAGCACATGAGCAGCCGGCATAGCATTTGGAATGAGGGTGGAAATAACAGCAACGGTGTTTGCCCCTTAGGAGATGCGCTATTAAGTCAAGCATCTCTCATCAACCTGCAACGACAATGTTGGAACTGTTGAAAGAGACGCTTTTCCTTGGCACCGTGCTGGCTGCTCATTTGCAGTCTTCACTTAGCTCTAACTGAACTGGAAGATATAGAGACAAACCATCCATTATATGGTATCGTATTTACATTTATGTTATTAATAGTAGTTTTTGCCATTATTAGTATTAAGCCATTGGGAAAAGCCAAAGAGAATACATGCCTCACACTCACACACTCACACGCGCGCGCGCACACACACACACACACACACACACACACACACCGTTTTCCTTGCAACGGTAGGTGTACAACACTCCACCATAACTAAAAATTCTTAAAACTGTACATAGTTCTTAGAATTTAATCAATTTTTTTCCTAGCTCTTACCTGTCTTTCTGGCTGGATTGTAAATTCTTTGGCTATAAAGACTGATTTTTTTCTCTCTTTTTGTTCGGTGCCTGGCAGGCACATCGCAGCCTTCCAAATAAATGTTACACTTTTAAATTCCCAGACCTCCTTCACATATTTTCTATCATTTCATCCTCCTATCACTCTGCGAGGCAATTAAGTCCCATCAACTGACATATGACAAAATTGACCTAAGGCTCTAATTTCTTCCTTACTAAAGAACGCCAGGAATAGAGTCTGGAGCACTCTGATCCCTACTCAACACTGGTCTCAAAGGTAGCTTGTCTTCAAATTCCATCAGTACTATGAATCCTATATCTATTTGGAGGGATACAGTTTGAGTAGTTGAATAATACTTGAATAATGTGCTTTCAGGGCTCTTCCATCCCTCTACTGGTGGACTAATCAAGAATTTACTTGGTGAATAATTGCATAAAGTATTTCTGACCTATTGCACATTAGCATACACTTTGTTTTTTAAGCACCCAAAACAGTAATTGGTAGGTAAAAAGACAGAAGTCCAAAAAACTTAAACAGCCTAATGATAAGAAAAATTTCCCAGATTAGTTAAAAAATACATCTGTTAATCATAGCTATAAAATCAACATTAGGTTAAAACGAGTCAAGAATTATATTTAGATTATTAGTATAAATTAACATACAACAAACCAGAAATAAAATAGCAATAGGGAAAGAAATCTCTATAAACATTGTAGTTTGATCTAATGTTTTTTGAGAAATCCTCCTTAACTTGTCTCCCAGTTCCCATCACTATTCAGGATATTAGATCACAAATTGTGTCTTCTGACAGCCATTCTGTACTTTCTGATATTTACACTGCCTCAGATCCCCAAATTTCACTGCTTCTCCAAATCACCACCCAGCAGGGTAAGAGATTGAACAAAGCAGCAAAAGTTGGAGAGCCAGTGAAGTGAAGAGACTTGGAGTACATTGAAATGGCTAAAAAAATTGATCCCAAGTAGGGTAAAAAGTGAAACTAGACATTTATTTACCTAAGAAACATTGATATTAATTGACCGATGGTCATATCCAAGGTACGATGGCAGATGCTGGGCGATTGAAGGGACACTTGGAGGAAAAAGATACTGAGTCCTATGATTGTGATAGAGATAACACCAAAGAAATGAAAAGTAAACTAGGATGACAACAGAGCATGTGGAAATGCCAAGAGAAGCCTCAAAGAGATTGATCCACCTCTTAGTTTTTCCATATTAATTACACAGAAAATAATGGGTAGACTCAGATTCATATACTTAATTCTTGAAGTTTGATATCTGGTGTGCCTGGAATGAACCAGGGGACATTTCCATGGATGCTCAGTCTTCACAGAGCAGAAATCTTTCCATCCGGCCCCAGAAATAAGAAGTGAGAAGGGGAGAAAAAACTTATTCTTCTAACACTACTTAATTTGCAGATGTATCCACACCCAGATTTACACTACCTAGTGTGTTGGAAATGGCTATTTTTATTTGGTATTTGTGAATCCTGGACGGAAAATAGGTATACTTCAACAAAACTATTTTCACTATCAGCAAAATAGGTTTAGGACCTCGTTACCTGCATATTCATCATATGACTGCCCTTGCCAAGAAACATCATGGTTGTCCTCATTTTGTCATCAGCATCGCAAGTTTCATTGATTTTCACCTTTATGAAGATGGTAGATATGACTGTATATGTCAATGTTTAATCCTCCTATCCTTCACAGGCACACAGGAGATAGTCTTTTTAACCCTGTTATTCTTGGGTAGGGCCGTGTGACTAGTTCTGGCCAGTGGACTGTGAGAAGTAACGTTACTTTTTCACCACGCTCTGTGTAGGGCCCTTTAGCTTTCTCTTTCCTGGTCTCGGTATTTGGAGGACAACTCTTGAGGCAATAGAGAATATAATGATGGTAAATCACCTTAAATACATCACATGACTATGGTCTAAAATTAATCAGCATTAGGTTGAAATGAATGAAGAAATAGACTATTTCCGCTAGTCATTCCTTGGAAGGGAGCAGTCACAGCAGATTCCTCTGAATGAAAGAACACCTTTGTGGTGGTTGTTGCATGAAAGCCACTGAGATTTAAAGGTTAATTAAGTTTAATATCTAGCCTTGTCTGTCATGACTTTATAGAGGAGAATCTGAGTCAAAATAATATACTGTATCTACTTGTGTTTCTGATCTTTTTCAAAGGAGTCGATAATGTTGTTAAAAAGCTCTAAGTACACATCATATGCCAAGACATAATTTACATTATTGTATATTACCAAACTTCTTCTGAAGAATACTTTTTAAAGAAATCTTTATCACACAGATATTCTAGTTGTAAATAAGATTGGTATAGGACCTTTTAAATAAAAACTTGATATTAACTGAGAACTTTCCCAAAATCCTGTAATCTTCAGTGGCCTGAGGAAATTTGGATACTTATCAAAAACTTGCAAGACTTTTTCTGGAATACTTACTTTTCTCCTGAGGCATCTAAAACTTCTGATCTGGCATTGAAGCCAAGAAATGTTCCTTTAGGGGGTAGTATTGCTAATGGTTACAAAACAATAAATCCTGTTCAGTACTAGTAAACCTCAGTGGTCCATGTTCTGTGTAAAAGAGGGTACACATCTCCGAATGAGCCCAGTCTCAGCTAGAAAATGTTAGATATCCACTATGATAGGGTCAGAGCTGCATTTGGGATTCTGCCTGGGAAAAAATAGCATCGTCACCTTCAGGATTTTTATAAACCCAATGATGAAAAGTACGATGTCTTCTTTGGCCTAGCCCTATGCCAAATATACCAAAGGAGAACTCCATGGACTGTAGGCAGCTCTGCCTTTTTTCTAGGAACCAAAAGGGACTCTCTAGGCCAGCATTTAAAACCCTACTCTGTGAACAGGCAAAGTTTTAAAGTTGTTTCTTATATTTTGTTCTCCCTTCAAGAAGATGCGTCGCTCAAGCCCACGTCTCTGTCCTTAGACCATTAATATTATTTACTACCTTTTGACAGCCCTCCCTTCAAACATCACCTTTATGCCCATAATTCCTTTATTAATATTTCTAGTCCTAAATTATATCACATATTGTATTTCCCTCTACCTGCTGAGTACCCCCACTCAGATCTGCCATCAATGTCACAAACAAGGTGTGGTTGAGAACAGGAGCTCTGGAGGCAGCCAGGCCTACATTCAAATCACAGCTCTGGGATGTGTTAGCTGTGACCTTGAACACATTTTTAAACCACTGTTAGCCTCAGGTTTCTCACTTGTAAAATGGAGATAATAATAATATCTGTATTGCTTTGTTTCTCCAGCTGAGGTATTCTCTGCATATGAATGTTTATTATATTATTCCCTGCATTTAATATATGCCTGAGGTAGTTCAAAATAAAAAATAGAATTGATAGCAAAAAATGGGGGATAATTATACCTTCTTAGGGTGGATATGACAATTCAGTCACATCTAGAATTATGTTTTGTTACAGATATTTATTAAGTACTCACCTTGTGCCAAGCACTGGGCATAAATGTGTGAACCAAAGCAATCGCAGTCCCTGCCCTCAAAGTGCTTCAATCTAATAACATCAGCTATTATTATTATTACCTTTCTCCAAATACCAAGTCCTCCTCTTGACTTCATAATTTCTCTTATTGATCTCAATCACTCAAACTCAAAATGTGGAGTTTTGTCTCTTGACTCCAAACCATTTCTTCTTGATCTTTTCCCTTCCTTCTTCACTGTCATTACTCTAGTTCAGATTCTCAGTGCTTCTTCCTGGCTGGAATATTAGCCTCTGCTGCCAGATTAATCTTCATCAAAAGCAACTCTAATTATATTACTGTCCAGCTTAAAAACCTTCAAGTGGTTTACAATCGCCTTCAGAATGAAGTATCATTTTCTTATTCTGTCCTTTAAGACTCAGCCACATCTTACCACTCTCTTTCACGAACTCAGCAAAGTAAGTTTAATAGGTGCTCAACAAATATTTTTGAATGTATCAGTTAGTCAACCAATCACTTTCTATATCCTGCATTTGCTTATCTCTATGGCTTTGCTCAGAGTGTTCTCATCCATCAAATCCTTTGAGGTTCATTCCTCCAGATGGAATTCTTCCAGAATAACTCTTGTCTGTTCATTCCAATAAGCAGAGATCATTCATAGCCAGTTTATTTTCATCTGGAAGTGTAATTTTATGTGTCTCTGTCACAACTTGTCCACAGGGGCCTTCATCAGTCCACTATCCCAAGAATACCATGCTGGGCTACTACACTGACAACATCATAGATCTGATGAGCAGAAAGTAGCAGGTGATCACGATACCCAAGTGAGGGTGGGAGATGCATTCTGGAGAAATTCATGATCCTGCCATCTTTATCATTTTTAGATATATAGTTTAGTGGTGCTCGCAACAAAATTACAAGCCAAAAAGCCAGATATAAACTATATATACAATATGATTTGAATTGTGTTTCAAAATGTGTGTGCACATGCGTGTGTATATATGTGAAAGTAAAGAGACAGAAAACAGAGGAAAGAAATATACAGATATAACAATTATATCTGGGTGGTAGGTTTGTGGGTGATTTTCATTCTTTATGTTCTTTCATATTTTACAAATATTCACATTGCATATTTAAACAATTATAAAGACCATTGTATTTTAAAAGGTCTTTTTAATAAAAACAAGTCAGAATCTCTAATCATTATATAGTGTTATGAGTCGAAGCAAACAGATTTGTGGAGGATACATTTAATTTATTTATTTTTTAAAGCAAAACATGAGTGGGATAGTGAATAGTTGAGAGACCTTCAAAGTATATACTTCCTAAAATTTCCATTCAAATATAATCTTTTGAGAAGTAATCCTTTTTCAAGGATAAAATCAGGCTTATATTCCATGAGGAAACCATAAAAGCAAATATTCCAAATGTATAACAATAGAAAAGATAATGGAGAGGAGGGTGCTCCCTCCTGAGTTGGAAAGATCTTGGCAATGCTGTTTTTACAACCAAAAAAAAAAAAAAAAATCCAAAAATCTTTCTGTGAAGTTCAGTCAAGTTTGAAGGAATGTGCTGTGGTGCTTTAATGCCAATGTTTTGTAAAAACTACTTAATTGATCTTTTCATAAAAATCTGGAATGCATTTTCCACATTTGGGTAATAGAATGAGAAAATAGAATTCACACAATTAATAAAACCTTAAGTTAATCTCCCTCTTTTTTTTTTTTTTTTTATTTAGATACAGATGCTAAACATTGGCAAAATGCATATGAACATGGATCTCATAGCCAGGACAATTTGAGATTTCTAATAGACAGATGTAAGAGTTCTTGGGTTACATTAGGATTTCTTGTGGAGATAATGAGTAATTTTGAATGCTGGCTCTGCAAGAAAATTCCTTTTTTCTTTTCTTTGGCAGAGAGAATATTTTTGTAAACAAAAGCAATGAACAAAATTTGTTCAAAATGGTGAACTAGCAAGGGTTTGATCTGCCTCTAACTTGTCGAGAAACACCTGGGTCTGTTTGGATTTGGCAGTCATTCCCCACTGTTTCACTACTGCAAAAACTTAAAGAGCTTGGACCCAGCACAAAATAAGAATCCAATTATTTGCAGGTAGAACAAATCAAATTTATTTTATATTTTGTTCCTGATTATTCTACAATTTTGCAGGGAGTCTCCATGGATAATCACTAATTTAGGAATGAATCGTAGTCCAGAAATCATATCATAAACAGGCTATTTAGTGCTCAGATTTCACAAATAATGATTAAATTTCTGGGCCATTCCTCAGAAGGTTATGCAAACAATGGTACTAGTTGTGCTACTACTTACGTGATATCGAAGTCCCACTTGTAAAATT
>NW_011888889.1:2157821-2159105 GCF_000151845.1 Pteropus vampyrus | reverse complement strand
GCTGTTCCTGAATTTTATGGAAATATTTGTTAGCAATTTGTTCATTCATTTTGGTCTTGGGAACAGCCAAGACAAAATATCTTAAGAAAATTTATAGAAAAGTAGTTAGAGATAATGTTAATATCTTTCTGAAAACTGAAAAAAACTGATCTAATTTCATTTAAAAATACATGGTATCTTGGTCCAACTTTTAGAAGCATTGTTTAAACTCTAAAAGTTGTGAATAAAAGAACCGAGGTAGAGGAGGGAGGGGTAGGGACTGACTCCACAATGGCCTTATATTTAGTGTATGTCCAGGATCCCTGAAAACCAAAGTACAACAATAAACTCACAATAGACCAAACAAAAGAGATTCCCTTACTAGAAAATTTTAAAATATTACAAAATCCTTAATAGTGGTATAAATGGATATTTGTCTCTTTGCAGGATACATAATGCATACACTAAACACCAAAAAATAGGGCAAATACAAAGAAACAAAAAATAATTTTCTAAAGTAATTTCTTATCGCAATTCTATTTCACTCAGCTTACTGGAAGTAGCATTGAAATGAAACAAAAGCAATTTAGCAATTTTGTTTTAACCTTAGGAGAGGAAGTCTACTAGAAAAAAAAATTGCATAGGATTGAGCATGAGAACGTGATGATGCTCAGTAACTGTATTGAAATACTTATTAAGTGAAAATTTGAACACCTGACTCCTTTCTGCTTTGAGAGTGGAAGCTGCTGCAAAGCTTTATTGCTTGCAGTGGCTCTGGGAACTTCCCTGAGTCTTTGGATCTCTAGAGTGTTTTCAGTGATAATTCCCAATCCTTAATTTAAGGATTTTCCCATTTCCACCATTAGTGCACTCCACCTATCAGCTGTGAGCTTCAACAATCTAGTTCTAGCATTTTGGATTTTTTTTCTTTTCCTTCATAATCTATACAGACTTGACAGACTGAAGCTCAAAAGTACATGGTTGCAACTAAAGCTAAGTACCTGATCATGACTAATTATTTGCATCTGCTAAAATTGTAGCACTAGTATCATTTTTCTATTACTAATTATTTAAAATAATGGAAAAATGCAATAAAATATTCAACAAATATTCAAGTATTTATACAAACATTTCAGGACAAACCAGAAGGCATAGTTTAAAATAATATGTTGACTGGCCAGCAGATTCATCATGAGATACTTTTATAAGTATCATCATGAGATACTTATATAAAAGTACAGGTTGTTTAAAGTCATGCAGGTTATTTGTAAGTTAAGAAATTACCTTTACTTCTTTACCATCCTA
>NW_011888889.1:2150617-2157316 GCF_000151845.1 Pteropus vampyrus | reverse complement strand
CTCACTTGTAAAATGGGAATTAATAACTGGATTTTTGCAAGGAATCAAGGAGTAGTGAATTCAAAGCAATTAGAACAGGCCTGTCTCATGTAAGCCTTCATACACCCTTCTCCTGGCCTCCACTACTCCTCCGTTTCATTTCTCTTTTCTAGCTTAAAATAGGTAAAATGACAACACAGTGTTTCTTCTTAATGGGCACTAGAGGTGTTTTGGATGAGACAATTAATTCATAGTACAAGACTGACTTACAAATTGCAAGATATTTATTGTCCTTAATCCCTGGACACTAAATACCAGTTGAGTCCCCCTGCCATTGTGACATCCAAAAAACAGTGCCCCCCAAAAACAACATTTCCAAATGCCCACCCTGGTTAAGAACCATAGTAGATGTTTAACACTTTCATTGATGTCAGCTAAAGATTAAGGCGGGGAAATGGAAGTAGTGGCAGATGAAGTAGACAATAATAACAGTAACAACTACCATTTGTTGAGTCCGTACTATATGCCAGAGCTTGTAACAGACCTGTAAGGAGAGGAAGGAACTAAGACTTAAGCATTAAATAACTAATCCAAGTCACAAAGGTGTCAACATGGTACCGGAATTTGAATTCACGTTTATCTTACCCCACATCTTGTGCTCTTGCTCATCAAACCAGATAGGCAACTGTCTTAAGTTAATTAAACTAAGTCAGATGACCTTCAGACCAGCTCTGTCAGTTTGACCAAAGACAAGATTTTGTGCAAAGTTAACACCTTTTTTATATATCTGTAAAGCATAGCTTGAACAGAGCTCGTTTTGCTCACCTGGAGCCTTGGACTCTTGACTTTAATAATTAGATAGAGTTCAAGCAGTTTATAGATAATATAACAATGAGTACAGTGTGTAAAGTGACAAGAATATAACCCAGAAGTCTCTGGGTCTTTCTAGCCTGTGGATATGGCTTCTACTGGCTCATTGTCTCAACTTGCTCAGACAGAAATTCCTGTCTCCAGAAATGTTTCCCTAGGGCATGGCTAGGCATTCCTAGAAGCTTGCCCAGATATGCCCAGGAACACCTGTTTCTCTCAAACTTTCCTCCAACCTCTGTCTTATGAAAAACCCACATGGAGGATCCCTCATTATTGTCATCTGTACTGGAGCCTTCAATGAGAAGATCAACGTCTGTGCCAAAGGAGCTATTTCTGGCACTTCCAGGCTGAACATGCCGAAGGGCCAGAGCCATGCTGAGTTTCCCAGAGAAGTGGGGAGAATGCCTGTCCCCCAACTCTGGGTCACATTTTTCTGAGCCATCTATAAAGCAGCTTTGCTTGGGCCCTGAGTCCACAGAATTTCTCATGAAGCAGATTTAGTTTGGGGCTTCCTCGTCTTTCTGCTGGTGCTCAAACCTGTCTGATGAAACAGACAGAGTAAACAGTATATCAGTTATGCTTTCCACTCTCCTTGTCTCTAAAGAAAATAAAAGAAAAACTTCTTATTCTGGTGGTTAACTTTATGTGTCAGCTTGATTAGGCTATGGAACTTAGCTCTTGAGTATAATGCCAGTCCAGACGTTGCTGTGAAAGTATTTTTTTAGATATGATTAACATTTAAATCAATAGAGTTTGAGTAAAGCAGATTACCCTTTATAACGTAGGTGGGCCCCATTCAATCAATTGGAGGCCTTAAGAGAAAAGACTGAGGTCCTTGAAGGGAGGAATTCTGCCTCCAGACCATCTTTGGATTCAAGACTGCAATGTTAGCTCCAGCTGGAAGTTACAGTCTGCCATCCTGCCCCACACATTTTGGACTTGCTGGCCCTTACAGTTGTATAAGCTAATCCTAAAATCAATCTAGATCTAAATATAGAGGTTAGATAAATATGTAGATATAGGGCAGATATATAAAAAACATATAGTATAATAGGATATCCTAAGAAGATTTAGAATAATTAGCATATATGATAATAGAATACATACGATAATAAAATAAGATTATAGAAATACATATATATCATAATGTCTCCTATGCCTCCTATGAATATCTATGTCTCTCTATATAATTATATAGAGATATAATTATGTAATCTATAATGTGTATATATAATGAATATATAATGTACATATAATCTATGTATAGATAGATATAGATATAGATACATATTGCCTATTGGTTCTATTTCTCTGGAGAACCCTAATACACTTATCCTATCCTCTTTCAGACAACCCAAAAGTACTCAATGAGATGCCCACAGACATCATCTGCTTGCAAAGTCAGCAACCGGACATCGATCGATTACCATTTTGAGGTCCTCCTGAGAACCATTTTATGCTGTGGATAATGATTTATAGGAGATACAAGGTAGGTTAGGATATCAGCTTCAGTTTCTCTCACCTAGGACTCTAAATAAGTGTTGCTAAGGGGATACCTACTGTGCTGGTCTTGCCTCATGTTGTTCTTTCCCCAGCCAGTTGGCACTGGGATATCTGTTTCTTCAAGAACATTCCTACCACCACAATTTCTATTTCTACTACTGCTATAATTAGCTAACATTTATTGACCATTTCCTCTTTAACCTAGATGTCAGCTGAGATATACTCACTCTCTGAGATAAAATTAGCTTGAATCCACAGTCCACGGCCCATGTAAGTCCAACTTTCTGCAGATTTTTAAATGAGAAGTAAAGTCAACACGGGCTCTAGTGTCCTGTTGCCTCTCTTCGATGGTATGTCATCTTAGACTTACAATTCAACTTTTTTCTCTATTTCTCTATAAAATACCTCAAGCCAAATATTTGAGAATATATATACAATACCGAAGATTTTTTAATGATTTTTAGAATTGCTTATGTTGCAGTACCAAACACAATACTACCAATCTAAAAGCATATTAGCATAGTGAATAATATTTGAAATATTAATTGATGTTCCCTTTCTTTATATTTCCTTTTACCATTATTTTTCCTCCCACTATTGAAGCAGCTATAACATCTTTTAGTACCGTTCAGAGGAGGTCAGATATAAGCTAGAACCAAAAAGCCTTTGAGCAGCAGAGAGCTGAGCTGAGAGCCACAACACCTGGAAAAAAAAAAAAAATGTTTTCTGGATTCTATAAACTTAGCTCGAGCCAAAAGCCTGAAAAAAAAAAAAGAAATAAAGTTTACCCTCAAACAGTAAATGGGGAGGAGAAAGATGAAGAGCCTATTTTCAACCACACAAGAAGAGGATAAAAGACTTTTGTTGGGTCCCCAGCCAAAGAGCCTCAAAGGAAAGAAGAAAGCAAGAGAGGGTTTGTGAGTGTTTCTGATGCCTGGCCCCACTCCCAGCCTAGGCTAAGTCTAGGTAGGGAACTAGAAATCCAATATGGGTTTAGGGGACCCAAGGCAGAAAAGAACTGGACTTTTCTTTTTAGAATGTAGCCCAGGAAGACTGTGAATCTCTTAGAGGAGCTGCATACATCCTGGCGCCAGCAAAATCTGAGAGATGCCCAGACATCTGGCCCAAGGGTAGCCTCATGGGCTCCCCAAGTGATATGGTGACAGCAATAGAAAGTTACTGTGGCCTGAGAGAGGCATGGGGATGACACCCAGGCCAGTGGATGTGGAGGAAGCTAGGATATGCCCCAGTATACAGGACCCAGAGTAGCCTGCATTGAACAGATCATGAGGAGGGCTATTAGGAGGACAGTGATAATTTCAGCACACACAGTAGGACGTGCATCCAGAGGCTGGTGGGATAAGTTGCAGTTCAGTGGCTGCCAGAGGTATACCCAAAGTAATTGAAGGGCCAGGCTTCCTCTTCTTTTGATATGAATAATAGTTAAATACTTTTCATTTTGGAACTCCTGTCACCCCCTGGGCAAAAAAAAAAAGGAAAAACTTGAGGGGGAACAGGAAATGATTGAGCATATAGCCATCATCTACAGAATTTCAGACACTAAGTATCTGAGCTAACCTTAAATCAGAAGATTACTTTTGCTACTACCCATTAAAAAGGGGAACTCAAAATTTAGTTCAATTGTAAATAAATGAATAAAGTTCCATTTCTGCTTACCTGTGCACTATATGGGAAAGGTCTATAAAATTTTCACTCAAAACATCATATCGTTCCTGCTTTTAAAGTGCCGTTGCCCTCACCTGCCATGTTTCTCACCAGCCTTTCAGCCAGCCTTTCTTCTACTCTCTGACTCTATACTCATAGGCACTTCTCTGCTCCTTTTCCACCAGAATTGCCTTGAAAACTACAAATTCTCTTTCTGTAATGAGCAGGACAAGTCAGTGCTCCTCAGCTCCTACTCTTATCTCCTACCAAACAGTTAAGTTTTCAGCAACTCAAAGCACTTTTCCGTTGAACAGAACCTGTCCATAAAAGTCACTTAGAGTTGTGAATTGCATCTTTCTCCTTTCACGACTGTGTACCAGTAATGTGCTAGTTGTTCACCTCACAATAACACAAAAAAGAAAATTGTCGGGGTCTTAAAAGAAAATGGAGGGAGACATGGTCAGAAATTGTGCAGGCAGTACTCAGACCCAGATCTCTCTATCTCCAAATCCTACGTTATTACCCACTGTATTGCAAAAACTTCTAGTCTTTGCCTATAGGCTTGCTTAACATCTTTGAGTATTAAGTTTTGATTTTCTTTCTTCTGAAGGCTTGGATTTCTTCCAGTCTGCTTTGCCTGATTTACTGGTTAATGAAACGCTTGATGGCTGGTTGGCTCTGTCTCTCCAACTCAAGAGCTCATTATCTGCCTCCTCACTTTGGCAACTTTCTCAGTAGTGCAATCAGCCTGGCTGCTTTCTGAGGCCTGGGGGAACCTTTTATTCCCCTTTGATGAGACTAGTCATTTCCTGCCCTAAGTTTCAACTGAAATTTGATCATGAACATTTCCTGTACATGTCTCTAGGAGCAGTAGCTAGTGGGTTGTATTATAGTTAAATTCTTTCTGTCCTCCTCTGTGAACTACCAGGTTCACTCAAAGCAGTATTCCTGCAACCTCCTTTGAGGAAAATGCCTCCAAACAGCAGCTGACTTATACTAGTTCCCAGCTAATGTTCTCACAAGACGAAGGGAGAAAAGAGAGTTGGATAAACACGGAACCACACAAAATCTTTGCCCTAGACTGGAAAATTAGTTCATGAAAAATAGTTCATGAAAAGTAGACACTTCAGATATTTTCTCATTTCTATAAAGACTGAAGAAAAGAGTGCATTGCATTTAACCTTGGCAAACCAATTATCATTATGAATTTTATCTATTTTTAGATTATTTCACTCTTAAAAATTAACAATCTTTAATATTTGTTGAAAACAATCATAACTAGAAAAATAACCTTTCATGAGCTGATGAACTGTGCTGTCATAACTAAGTAGTCAAGTAGATTAAACTCAGATTTAACTTGATGAATTTCTGTTTTAAAAAATATGTCCCAAGTATGCAGATTGCTTTATCAATTTAAAATCAATGTACTTCACCATATTATGAGACTAAAAAAAGTCCATATAATTACCTCAGTAGATGCAGAAAAATAATTTGACAAAAATCCAACATCCATTGTTGGTTAAAAAAAAAAAACTCTCAGCAAACTAGGAATAGAAAGGAACTTACTCCATCTGATAAAGGGCATCTACAAAATCTACAGTTAACATCATACTCAATGATGAAAAGCTGAAAGCTTTTTCCCTCAGATGAGAAGTCAAGGATGTCCACTCTCACCACAATTACCCAACATTGTACCAGAGATTCTAGCCAGTGCAATAAGGCATGGACAAGAATGAAAAAATATCCAGGTTGAAAAAGAACTGACATAATTCTATACACAGATAATCATATGGAAATTACAAAAAAAAAAAACGTGCTATTAGAACTAGCAAGGAAACTTAGCAAAGATACAGGATATAAATTAATACAAAAATAAATTTTATTTCTGTATACTAGCAACTAATAATTAGATATTTAAAATAATACCATTTATAGTAACATTAAAAATGTGAAGTAGGGATAACTCTAACAAAAAACGTAACCCCTGTTTACTGCAAACTATAAACATCACTGAGAGAAATTTAAAGAAGACCTATATAAATAGAAAGTTATACTGTCTTCACGCATTGGAAAACCCAATATTATTATGATGTTGCTCCCCAAATTTATTTCTATATTTAGTGCAATCCCAGTCAAAATTCTAGCGTTTTTGCGTAATTGACAAACTGATTTTATAATCCACATGGAAATGCAAAGAAAATAGATTATCCAAAACCATTTTGAAAAATGAGAACAGATTTGGGGGATTTACAGGGTCTAACTTCAAAGTTGTTAAACTACAATAATCAAGACAGTGTTGGATTGGCTTAAGAATAGACAACTAGAGTAACTAAACAAAATATGGAGTCCAGAAATAGACTCATACATGTATGGTCAATTGATTTTCAACAAAAGTACAAAAGCAAGTCAATAGAGAAAGTATAGTCTTCAATAAAAGGTGCTAGAAAAATTGGATATCCACATGCAAAAGATAAAACGTGGTCCATAGTTCACACCATTCAACTCAAAATGTATCAAAGATCTAAATGTAAAACCGAAAACTATAAAACTTCTAGAAGAAAACACAGCAAAAAATCTTTGTGACTTTGAGAAAAGTTTTCTTACATGTAACACAAAAGCCTGATCCATATAAAAAACATTGTAGATCGGGCTTTAGCAAAATCAAGAAACTTCTGCTGTTTA
>NW_011888889.1:2137625-2150567 GCF_000151845.1 Pteropus vampyrus | reverse complement strand
TTGATGAATTTCTGTTTTAAAAAATATGTCCCAAGTATGCAGATTGCTTTATCAATTTAAAATCAATGTACTTCACCATATTATGAGACTAAAAAAAGTCCATATAATTACCTCAGTAGATGCAGAAAAATAATTTGACAAAAATCCAACATCCATTGTTGGTTAAAAAAAAAAAAAAACTCTCAGCAAACTAGGAATAGAAAGGAACTTACTCCATCTGATAAAGGGCATCTACAAAATCTACAGTTAACATCATACTCAATGATGAAAAGCTGAAAGCTTTTTCCCTCAGATGAGAAGTCAAGGATGTCCACTCTCACCACAATTACCCAACATTGTACCAGAGATTCTAGCCAGTGCAATAAGGCATGGACAAGAATGAAAAAATATCCAGGTTGAAAAAGAACTGACATAATTCTATACACAGATAATCATATGGAAATTACAAAAAAAAAAAAAGTGCTATTAGAACTAGCAAGGAAACTTAGCAAAGATACAGGATATAAATTAATACAAAAATAAATTTTATTTCTGTATACTAGCAACTAATAATTAGATATTTAAAATAATACCATTTATAGTAACATTAAAAATGTGAAGTAGGGATAACTCTAACAAAAAACGTAACCCCTGTTTACTGCAAACTATAAACATCACTGAGAGAAATTTAAAGAAGACCTATATAAATAGAAAGTTATACTGTCTTCACGCATTGGAAAACCCAATATTATTATGATGTTGCTCCCCAAATTTATTTCTATATTTAGTGCAATCCCAGTCAAAATTCTAGCGTTTTTGCGTAATTGACAAACTGATTTTATAATCCACATGGAAATGCAAAGAAAATAGATTATCCAAAACCATTTTGAAAAATGAGAACAGATTTGGGGGATTTACAGGGTCTAACTTCAAAGTTGTTAAACTACAATAATCAAGACAGTGTTGGATTGGCTTAAGAATAGACAACTAGAGTAACTAAACAAAATATGGAGTCCAGAAATAGACTCATACATGTATGGTCAATTGATTTTCAACAAAAGTACAAAAGCAAGTCAATAGAGAAAGTATAGTCTTCAATAAAAGGTGCTAGAAAAATTGGATATCCACATGCAAAAGATAAAACGTGGTCCATAGTTCACACCATTCAACTCAAAATGTATCAAAGATCTAAATGTAAAACCGAAAACTATAAAACTTCTAGAAGAAAACACAGCAAAAAATCTTTGTGACTTTGAGAAAAGTTTTCTTACATGTAACACAAAAGCCTGATCCATATAAAAAACATTGTAGATCGGGCTTTAGCAAAATCAAGAAACTTCTGCTGTTTAAAAGACATCTTAAGAGAGTGGAAAGACAAGCCAGTGACTGCAAGAAAATATTTACAAATCACATATCTGATAAAGGACTTGTACCCAGGAGTTGTATATAAAGTACTCTCAAAACTCAGTAATATGAAAACAAACTACACAGTTTTCAAAAATGGGCAAATAAGACATGGAAACAACCTATATATCCATTGATGAATAAATGGATAAAGAAAATGTGGTATATATACACAGTGAAATATTATTCAGCCTTAAAAAATGAAAGTTTGCCATTTGTGACAACATAGTTGGAACTTGAGGGTATTATGCTAAAGGAAATAAGTCAGACAGATAAAGACAAATATTATATAATCTCACTTATATGTGGGATCAAAAGCATCAAACTCATACAAATAGAGTGTAGTTGTCAGGAACTGAGGGGTGGAAGAAATGGGGAGATGTTATTCAAAGGGTACAAACTTACAATTATAAAATGAATAAGTTCTAGGTATCTAAGATACAGCACAGTGACCATAGGATTGGATAGAAGTGGAGGGTTTGTTGGAAGAGGTAGAGAGGAATAGAGTAAGGGATTATAGAGGGCACATGGAAATTTTTCGTGGTGATTTGTCATCTTGGTTGTGGGTGAGTTATTATATACGTCAAAACCTACCAAATTGTATACTTGAAACATGGAAGTATATCAATTACACCTCAATAAATCACTTGTACGAAAACCTTTTTAGTGATTTATTTTCATTATTTTTTTACCTGTTTTTAATGATGTCATTGGTTAATGAAATCCAGTAACTTTCAAGTGTACAATTCAACAATAAGTCATGTATTTTTTGCATTGTATGTTCACTGCCCATAGTTAGATTTCTTTCTGTCACCACACATTTGACTCTTTTTACCCCGTCTACCTCCCCGCCACACTCCTTTTTAGTGATTTAAATTTATTCTGTTAAGAGAAATCTGAATTATTTCTATACTCTATATCTCAAAATAAAAATTGTTATTTTTGGAAGTGCTTCAAGCAGTTTTTTTTAATAAGAACATTTATACATTTCAGGGGCTTGACTGAAGAAGTAAAACTGTATAGTAAGATCTCTAAAAGTCACATTTGTGTGAATGAATGATCTGATGTCATTCAGCATAAGTGCTGTGTAGAGTGCTATAGGCGAAGTATGCAAGGCCTTGTCTCTAGGGACATAGGAGATTTGTACTTGCCAAAGGGGTTGGCATCCTAACTCTCCTGCTCACGCACAGAGCAAGGAATAATGTCTGACAAAGTGTGTGTTTGGCTCTTCTTTTTAACTTCTGGGAAGGCAACCACAAAGCACTATTCTTGGGAATGAAAAGGCCACAATGCAGAGATCCTTCGCGTTCTCCATCCCCAGAGAATTTGAGAAGAGCAAAGGAGACCAAGGCGATCTGAGTGTATTCTCTGGGCCTGATTTTTGTGTTTCTGCCAATTTCAATAAAAGATTCAATGTGTTATAGTTAATAATACTGTATTATAAACTTCCAAATTGCTAAGAGACTAGATTTTAAGTGTTTTCACCACAAAATGAAGTGATAATTACAACAGGTGATAGAGATGTTAGCTAAGGCTAACATGGCAATTCTATTGCAATGTATAAATGTATCAAATCAACCTCTTGTACATTTTAAACTTGCTAATATGATGGCAATTCTATTGCAATGTATAAATGTATCAAATCAACCTCTTGTACATTTTAAACTTACACAATGTTATATGTCAATTATATCTCAATTTTTTAAAGAAAGAGATTCAGTGTGATTGTTGTACTAGCCATGGTGGCAGTGGAAAGGGCCTCTGTGTGTCTGTGGTCCCAGCAGCAGTGACCAGGAGCAAATTACTTTGGCTCCAACCAGACATACACAATAGGGCTGCCTGTAGCGAGCAGTGCCAGGCCAGTGATCAAGATTATGTTGAGAGGGAACATTCTGCTTCGATAGGAGAGGGAGCTGACCAAATACTGACTGCTTGCTGGAGAGAGACACTCTGAAGTCTAGCCACATAGAACTCAACTGTAACACTAGGATATGACAGCTAACAACAGTAGCCACTGAAAAGTATTCAGCCAACCTTATAAACCTGGGAGTCATCTAGATACTAACAAGAGAAAGGTAAAAAGTTGTGAACTTTTCTCTGTAACCTCCTCATGATTTGCTTTTACCTAAGTTATCTTACCTGTGATGTTTTCAGAAATCTGATCTGTGATAAAATTCTAGAAATAAATAAAATAGTTTAAACTATTGTAGCACAAGAGAATATCCTACCATAATAGAAATATCCTTCATCTACACTGTCCAACGTGTTAACCACTTGTGTCCACTGAGTACTTGAAATGTGGCAAATGAGAATTAGTTACTAAATTTTTAACTTATTTAATTTTAATTTGTATTTGAATAGTGACGTGTGGCTAATTGCTATGGTATTGAACATTTTTATTTTTTCTGAAACAGTCTGCATTTTAGTTGGTGGTATGTAATGTTGCCGTGTATGAGTGAAGTTTAAGAAATTAATTAAACTGCTACAAAGAAAAAGCACCAATACTTTTATATTCTGTGTTTGAGAGCATCTCAAAACTGACACATTTTTTTCTTCTTCCTATTATGTTTTTTAGTAAATACTAAAAGAAAAATCTAAACAAAACAGCATAGACGTTTCTTTTCTTAAAGGAAACCCATTAATTTCATTAAGTTAAAGATTAGGTTCTATTGACTTCTATATGGTGAGCAAGAGAGTTATAGTAGACATGTCATTTTGCTACTCATCATTCATTCACATTTCTCCTGGTAACAGAACAATGGTTTGTTTTTCTGAATAACTATCAATACCACCCCAACCCACTTACCTTGTCCCATCACATAAACGTAAGTGGGGGGAGAGAGGTAGTTGGGTTAGGAACTTTTTCATCATCTAGTCGGAACCAATGAGATTTTTGTAGGACTGTAGAAGGAAAGACTGCTCATTTTGACAGGACTACTGGGAAATGAGAATAATGTGAACCTGGAGGGTCCATGTGGAGCCTGATGGGGTCACCAACAAAAAGGAAGGCAGAACCAAGAAACGGAGCAAAACTGAGTCTAATGATGAAGTTTGAAACCCAACATCCAGTCACAGATGAAACCGGCCCTGATGATTAATAATAGTAATAATAACAGCTTTACTGATGTATAATTCACATACCATACAGTTCACCTTTTTAAAGTGTACAAGTCAGTGGTTTTTAGCATGTTCACATAGTTATATAACCACCACCACAATCACTTTTAGAAAATTTTCACCCCCCCCAACCAAAAAAAGAAAAAAAAAAAACCCATCTCCATTAGCAGTCACTCCCCTTTCTTCTCTGCCTCTAGCCCTAGGCAACCACGTCCTCTTTCTGTCTCTATGAAACTGCCTGTTCTGGACATTTCATATAAATGGAATCATACATACATACTTATGTACATACATACAGCCTTTTGGAACTTGTTTTTTTCACGTAGCAACGTTTTCAAGGTTTATACAGATTGTAGCATGTATCAGTACCTTCTTCCTTTTTATTGCCAAATATGACATTTTTTTTCTAAATAAACTTTTTATTTTGGCATAATTTTACATCTACAGAAAAGTTGTAAAGATAGTACACTTACTCTTCACTCAGTTTCTCCTAATGTTAACATATTACATAACATGGTACATTTTAATAACACAATTAATTAAACTACAGACTTTATTTGGATTTTTTTTTTAACAAATATCTTTTTTTCTGTTTCAGGGTACCAAATTGCATTTAGTTGTTATG
Organism: Pteropus vampyrus; assembly: GCF_000151845.1. Lineage (NCBI taxonomy): Eukaryota > Metazoa > Chordata > Mammalia > Chiroptera > Pteropodidae > Pteropus > Pteropus vampyrus. The sequence goes on along the minus strand of NW_011888889.1, from coordinate 2,145,442 downwards.
TCTCCTTAGTCTCTCCTCTGATCTATATCAATTGTTCGTGTTATTCATACCTTGACATTTTTAAAGAGTATAGGTTAGATTTTTTGTAGAATTTCTCTAAATTTGAGTCAGTTCCATGATTTTTTTTCTTGATCACACTGGAGTTTATGTGATTTGATAAGAATACCATAGCGATAAGGTGTTGTTCTCTTTCCGTCGTATCATGGGGTGGGCGATATCCACATGGTAATGTTAATCTTGATCACGTGGTTAAGGTGTTGTCTACCAAGTGTCTTTTCTATTAAGTTAGTATTTTCCCTTTGCATTCTCTGTTTTTTTGGAAATGAGTCTTTAAATCTAGCACACTCAAGGGTAAGGAAGTTAAGCTCTACTTTCTGAAGGGCGGAGTGTCTACATATATTATTTGGTATTCATATGTAAGAAGATTTGTCTCTTCTCATTCAGTCATTCATTCATTCGTTTATTCAATCATTCTTTGTACCAGTATGGACTAATCGATATATATTATAATTCAATATTGTAATTATTTATTTGGTTGCTTAAATTGTCCACAGGGAGCTCTTTCAGGATGGCACCTATGTCCTTTGATATGCCCACTCCTCTTCCTTCTCTTCTCTCCCATTCTCCTCCTCTTCCCTCATCTTCTTCTTAGCCCTTAGTTTCTGGAACCACAGAATACCCCACGCTTATCTGTGTTTCTTTCCCCAGTGCTAGAATCGACTATTTTTCCAAGGAGCCCTGCTTCCCTTTATTGGAGAGTGATATTTAAAAATCAAAATCTGGACACTGAGTGTGCTTATTGCTATTGGGGTGTTACTGCCACTGAACCAATATTTGTATATATACTCATTTGAGTATATACACCTATCTAAAATTATTTCTAGTTCTATCTATTTGCATTTATATTAAACAGGAGTTCATACTAATATCTCTGACTTTAATTCAGAATCACGGGGTTCATTCTAGTTTTCCCTTTTACTTAATTTTTACTTTTTATTTGACAGTGAGAAATCTGTCTTCCACTATCAACAATTTATTTACTTACTTATTTGACCCTAGTATGCATGTAAAGTAGTTTCAGAACTGGTAACTTTCACTTCTGTGAGAAAGAAATTTATCAGCTTGGGTATAGTGTTTAGGCACAGTTCTTTTTGTTTCTAGCCTTTCATTACCAGATAAATATATTCCTTTTTTAGATTGCAAGGTTTGAATTGGCTGGTGTGATACCTTAATCTCCAATAGCATAACTTATAGTTATTACAAACTGTTATTTTTTTTAAATACAGTAAATTTTCTCTGTTTCACAATGGGTTTTTTCAATATATTTTGTGATGACATTTGAAGTTAATTGTAAGAAATGTAAGTCCACAATTAAATCTTTGCAACCTTACTTAAAATATGAGAAAATGAAAGAGCCAGAGCTCCCCTCCATATAGCTTTAAAAAACACTCATCTAAAAGGAACAAAACAAAATCATGTGGTAATATTGATTTGATTGTTGTGATTAGTTGATTTTCAAAATCCTAATATGTACAATGGGAAAATATATGGTTAGTGGCCCGTGACGTGGTTAATATTTACTGAATGAATAGTGGAGAATTGATGGGCCACTGTGACATCTGTAATCATAACTAAAAGCGCTGTATAGTTTGCAGATGCCTTTCCAACGACACTTAAGTCCTTTAATTTTTACACCAACACTATGAAGACAGACATTATTATAATTATCATGATAATTATCCCCAGTTTTCCAAGGAGAACTAAAGCTGAGTAACTAAGTGTTGGAGGAAGTCCTCGAGGATGTGATCACCAGCTGACCCTCAAGCTGGACCTAGGTAGTTAGAGGCTCCTCATTGCCTCCCTGTCCTTGGAACGTACATTCTGCCCATTGTTCCTGCACCAGGAGCTACTCCAAGGATTCAGCCTTGAGAGAGCAATGTGTCATTGAGACCCTCTGGACTGCATACGCAACTGAACCTAGTTAAGGCCTGTTCATGAACTCTTAAGATTCTGGCAGCAGGGGTGGAGAACTACCCATCTTGTGACTGCCCAAAACGAGCCTAATATGTAAGTTCTCTTGTTTATTAAAGCTGCCACCTACCAATGTGGAGTCGTCTGCCTCTTTCTTCCATCTATCCTTGCCCTCCATATACAGGGGCCAGCTTTGAATTTCATGGGGGAACCCCTGAGTTTGCAGACCAATGCTAAGCAATACAGCTAGATTCAAAACAGGTTATCTAACTCTAATTGCCATTTTCTGTCCTTTCTACTAGATTATTGATAAGGTCATCATGGTAATGGGGATACTGACATATTGACATCATACAGATCACTGGGCTTTTATAGACAGAGGTGCACATCTGGTTCCAGAGAGCCATGAGAGGTTCCTGAGTCCTGAGTTCAGAGCATTAGCATACATCCCTTTTGTCTTCACACCATTAGCCATAAATCTATGACGTAAATAGGAATGCTGTTAAAGAGATAGAAAAATATATAAACATTTAGGTTTTTTAAGCACCACAAATATTTCAATGTCTCCTCCTCCTTTTTCTCCTTCTTTGTGCCAGATAAAAATTCTCAGATTATTAATTTATAGAAATAATCAACTCATCAAGAAGAGTTGAAAATTTTTACATTTAACTGACTTTCCACTTACTGTCAACCTTCATGACAAATTTGGGAAAAGACGCAGGGTCTATGTTAGTTCATTTCACAGCGCAGCTGCCTGGTAAATGTTTGTTGAATTGACCAATTATTAAAATTACCAAATATTTACTGAGCTAAACTCTTTAGAGGCTTCAAGAAGAAAATGTCTCTGTCTTTTTCAAGGAGCAATGACCTTGTTGAGGAGACTAGGCACAAACACCTGCTCACACTGAGAGTCAACAATACAAGAGTTTAGGACATAAGGGCTAGCACGCAATTAATTGCTGATAAAATAAAATAGGTAATTGATAGTGAAGAATTTCTGATCAGAAAACAATTATTTAAGTAGAGATGATTAAGTGGGCATTTTACATGAGAGATGGTTTGAATTTGTTGAATTCGATCTTACAGGGTAACTAAACTGTGGGTGGATGAAGGGATTAGGGAAGGGTGACAGGAAAGACTGAGAATAGGGAAATGCAAAGATTTCCTATCTGAGAGCCTGTTTTTCCATTAAAGATAGAGTGCAAGGGTATTGGAGTGAAGTTGTTTATGTCAGAGCAATCAATAGTCTTTAATTATTGATGTCAAAGAAGCAAAACTTCTCAAGTACTCTTTAGGACTTTGGAGACTAAACAAAAGAAATTAGATAAAATTCAGGATTTTAAAAATCAGATACTTTGTTCTGATTTTCTTTAGCTACTTTTAAAACTATACTCTAAAGAAATATCATTTGTAAAAGTGATGATCTTTTCCTAGAGTTTAAATGTTTAGTTACCATCTCAGTGTTTATGAGTTAAAGTTCAATTATTTAAATAACCGATGAATTTGTTTCTTCCCCATAAATATGAGTGCTCATAGTAATTTCCAATATGCTGTGTTTTAAAAAATCCAAACTGTTTTTGTCTTTTATAAGCCATGTTATTTTTTATTTTTTCAACTGTCATACTTTTAATTGAGATTATGTGCTATGTGGAGAATAGTTTTCTGTTTATTTCTTTTTCATTCATTAGCAGCATATCAGTTTTACAGGTCGTTTTCTTTTCCCAATAACTTGAGGTCAGAACCCTGCAAAAAAAATTGTCAAAAAAACAGGAGTTCATACTAATATCTCTGACTTTAATTCAGAATCACAGGGTTCATTCTAGTTTTCCCTTTTACTTAATTTTTACTTTTTATTTGACAGTGAGAAATCTGTCTTCCACTATCAACAATTTATTTACTTACTTATTTGACCCTAGTATGCATGTAAAGTAGTTTCAGAACTGGTAACTTTCACTTCTGTGAGAAAGAAATTTATCAGCTTGGGTATAGTGTTTAGGCACAGTTCTTTTTGTTTCTAGCCTTTCATTACCAGATAAATATATTCCTTTTTTAGATTGCAAGGTTTGAATTGGCTGGTGTGATACCTTAATCTCCAATAGCATAACTTATAGTTATTACAAACTGTTATTTTTTTTAAATACAGTAAATTTTCTCTGTTTCACAATGGGTTTTTTCAATATATTTTGTGATGACATTTGAAGTTAATTGTAAGAAATGTAAGTCCACAATTAAATCTTTGCAACCTTACTTAAAATATGAGAAAATGAAAGAGCCAGAGCTCCCCTCCATATAGCTTTAAAAAACACTCATCTAAAAGGAACAAAACAAAATCATGTGGTAATATTGATTTGATTGTTGTGATTAGTTGATTTTCAAAATCCTAATATGTACAATGGGAAAATATATGGTTAGTGGCCCGTGACGTGGTTAATATTTACTGAATGAATAGTGGAGAATTGATGGGCCACTGTGACATCTGTAATCATAACTAAAAGCGCTGTATAGTTTGCAGATGCCTTTCCAACGACACTTAAGTCCTTTAATTTTTACACCAACACTATGAAGACAGACATTATTATAATTATCATGATAATTATCCCCAGTTTTCCAAGGAGAACTAAAGCTGAGTAACTAAGTGTTGGAGGAAGTCCTCGAGGATGTGATCACCAGCTGACCCTCAAGCTGGACCTAGGTAGTTAGAGGCTCCTCATTGCCTCCCTGTCCTTGGAACGTACATTCTGCCCATTGTTCCTGCACCAGGAGCTACTCCAAGGATTCAGCCTTGAGAGAGCAATGTGTCATTGAGACCCTCTGGACTGCATACGCAACTGAACCTAGTTAAGGCCTGTTCATGAACTCTTAAGATTCTGGCAGCAGGGGTGGAGAACTACCCATCTTGTGACTGCCCAAAACGAGCCTAATATGTAAGTTCTCTTGTTTATTAAAGCTGCCACCTACCAATGTGGAGTCGTCTGCCTCTTTCTTCCATCTATCCTTGCCCTCCATATACAGGGGCCAGCTTTGAATTTCATGGGGGAACCCCTGAGTTTGCAGACCAATGCTAAGCAATACAGCTAGATTCAAAACAGGTTATCTAACTCTAATTGCCATTTTCTGTCCTTTCTACTAGATTATTGATAAGGTCATCATGGTAATGGGGATACTGACATATTGACATCATACAGATCACTGGGCTTTTATAGACAGAGGTGCACATCTGGTTCCAGAGAGCCATGAGAGGTTCCTGAGTCCTGAGTTCAGAGCATTAGCATACATCCCTTTTGTCTTCACACCATTAGCCATAAATCTATGACGTAAATAGGAATGCTGTTAAAGAGATAGAAAAATATATAAACATTTAGGTTTTTTAAGCACCACAAATATTTCAATGTCTCCTCCTCCTTTTTCTCCTTCTTTGTGCCAGATAAAAATTCTCAGATTATTAATTTATAGAAATAATCAACTCATCAAGAAGAGTTGAAAATTTTTACATTTAACTGACTTTCCACTTACTGTCAACCTTCATGACAAATTTGGGAAAAGACGCAGGGTCTATGTTAGTTCATTTCGCAGAGCAGCTGCCTGGTAAATGTTTGTTGAATTGACCAATTATTAAAATTACCAAATATTTACTGAGCTAAACTCTCTAGAGGCTTTAAGAAGAAAATGTCTCTGTCTTTTTCAAGGAGCAATGACCTTGTTGAGGAGACTAGGCACAAACACCTGCTCACACTGAGAGTCAACAATACAAGAGTTTAGGACATAAGGGCTAGCACGCAATTAATTGCTGATAAAATAAAATAGGTAATTGATAGTGAAGAATTTCTGAGCAGAAAACAATTATTTAAGTAGAGATGATTAAGTGGGCATTTTACATGAGAGATGGTTTGAATTTGTTGAATTCGATCTTACAGGGGAACTAAACTGTGGGTGGATGAAGGGATTAGGGAAGGGTGACAGGAAAGACTGAGAATAGGGAAATGCAAAGATTTCCTATCTGAGAGCCTGTTTTTCCATTAAAGATAGAGTGCAAGGGTATTGGAGTGAAGTTGTTTATGTCAGAGCAATCAATAGTCTTTAATTATTGATGTCAAAGAAGCAAAACTTCTCAAGTACTCTTTAGGACTTTGGAGACTAAACAAAAGAAATTAGATAAAATTCAGGATTTTAAAAATCAGATACTTTGTTCTGATTTTCTTTAGCTACTTTTAAAACTATACTCTAAAGAAATATCATTTGTAAAAGTGATGATCTTTTCCTAGAGTTTAAATGTTTAGTTACCATCTCAGTGTTTATGAGTTAAAGTTCAATTATTTAAATAACCGATGAATTTGTTTCTTCCCCATAAATATGAGTGCTCATAGTAATTTCCAATATGCTGTGTTTTAAAAAATCCAAACTGTTTTTGTCTTTTATAAGCCATGTTATTTTTTATTTTTTCAACTGTCATACTTTTAATTGAGATTATGTGCTATGTGGAGAATAGTTTTCTGTTTATTTCTTTTTCATTCATTAGCAGCATATCAGTTTTACAGGTCGTTTTCTTTTCCCAATAACTTGAGGTCAGAACCCTGCAAAAAAAATTGTCAAAAGGCAGTTCCTCCCAGAACTTGGACCCTGAAATCCCTGCATATGTGCCTATCTGTACACAACAACAAATTGATTCTTAGAAGTAGGTTGCCTGGTTCTGAAATACGTACTTTCTGTCTATGAGTAAGACCAGGACAAAAACGTTTCATCTGCCCAGTGAGTCTAATAAAAGAAAATGAGAAGAAATGCATCTACTATTTAAGGAAAAATTGTCATCTTCTTTCCAACAGCGTCAGAGGCACATGTCAAAGTCTATTAAGAATAGAAAAAGTCTTTTTTTTTTTTTAATGTTAATGTAGCTTGTGGGAGGCAGCTGCAAATCTTTACTTTTGTGGAAACAATCCCATACCCTTGTTCACCCCAAAGAGTTATTTTCTTCCAACCGAGAACAGATTTTTTTCTTTCATAGGGTCATAGAATTTCAAAACTTAGAGATTAGTCTAATTTTATTAACTAAATGAACAGAAAAGGGTAATGCAGGAAAATAATAGGAGAATTTACCGACCTATCCCATCTTCCACCTTTGTACTCTCCTACAAGCTAACTACACTCCAGCAGCACTGAGCTTGTCTAAAAGATCTGGTGATTCAAGGACTACATATGTTGGCACAGGCAGCTCCCTTTGCCTGGAGTGACCAGCTCCTTCCTCATAAGGAACATGCCAGCCCATCCTTCAAGACCCAATGCAAAAGTCATCTCCTCCATGGAGTCTTTCCCAGTTCTTTGAGTCAAGCGCTGTCTTCTGACCCCTGTGTTTTCCTAGAGTACCTGTTATTACCTTTATCATGGAACTTGTCACAGTGTCTTATGATAATCTGTTATATGTTCAAACACTCACTGGATCATGAGTAACCCAGTTTCAGCTCTTCATTTTTATATATCCATTGCTTAGCATAGTACTTGCCACATTAAAAGATAATTAATAGCTGATGATCGAATGATTGGCTAGAACTTGCGTGCAGCTCTCCTCACATCCCATAGATAGGTTCTACATTCTCAGACCTGTTTCTGAGCTAAATTGAAATCATACTTTTTGGATAATAAACTAAATTAGCATAGTGTTTGTTTTTGTTTTTGTTTTTTAAGCTTCTGTAATACGTTTGTTGGATAAATTATTAACCACAACCCACTATTCATTAAATCGAAAGAGTATAGCGTCATTCATACTTCACCCTAGAAAAATTTTATCAATGGACTCAGAAAATTTAAAATAAAATTAGAGTTTGATTATTTTTGCCTTTTTGTAAGAATTTTTT
>NW_011888889.1:2131138-2137355 GCF_000151845.1 Pteropus vampyrus | reverse complement strand
ACATATATATATAATATTGCCAAGTATAAGATGTCAATTTTTCCAGTATAGTAGTAAAATAGAAATTATTTATTCTGGGAACCCTGACTGCCTTACTGACAAATCATTCCTGCTGTGACATGAGGCCCTAGCTCTAGGTTGCTGTGTATGACATCCATTGCTATCATTGGTTTTATATATTTACTTAAAATGAGCCAAACTGGTGCACACATTTCAGCCCTGAAGGAAAGGCCGCTAACCTGTCTGAAAGGGGAACTCATTAGGAGTATTGGACAAAAATTTTGGATAAAAATCAAAGGCTACATAAAGCTTGGTATAAGCAAACTCTGTAAGCACACATGGAGCCAAAAATAAATGTTGTGTGTTGGCAAAGTTTCAGGGCTCAGAAGTTAGGCTTTCAAACTTCTGGTTTAAGCTCCAAACTTTCCCTGTAAACTGAAAATATTAGTATTTTCAATTTGTTACAGTACTAAGTAGTTGTTCCCTGCAGAAAAATACAGAAATTCTGAATGTTTTTCTTATCTATTTTTTCCTCCATTAAGCCAGTTGGTATATTCATTTTTTATATATAGAAAATACAATTTTTAAAATCTGACTTATAATTTCCTAATAGTGAGTTTTGCTAAAGGTAAAATGATGTCTCCTATATCATGCTACCACATTTTTTCCCCTAAAACACAAAAAAATTGTGGTACTTATATTTTCCTATCTCTGGACACCAAAATGTTTTGCCCTCTTTCTTATTTTTTACAAATAAAGAAACGGACAAATATCTGTGTGCATGTATGCCTGTGTTGTACATGTATGTATATATAGTTGTATGTATACACAAACGTGTATATATGTACAAGTATATATGTGGAGAGAGAATTCTATTAGAATTACATTTTAAACATTATCAGACAGATCTTATTGACTACTAAAGGCCTATGATAGAAGCTATGGAAATAATCATCTAATAATAACATGTGAAGTATATTTTCTCGTACTGCGTCCCAATCGTACCCACACATCCCATTTCACCTGGAAACAAATGTGGAGACATACTGGGAAAAGATATTTATACATATACATCCTGATCAGAGCAGGAAGTAACTCTGAAAAATCTCATGAGAGCCTTTCTTGAGATCAAGCCAGGACAGTTTGTTAGATTCCAGATGTTTATGAGCTTATTATAAACTTTGAATTGTTATCTGAACCCTGACACTCACTGTTATTTCATCTCTCCCCTACCCCCACTGGAAGATCTGAGGTGATATGTCTTTATATCTTAGATTTAGAGAAGGGGGAAAAAACGAACCACCCATTACCCTGGCAAAACGCTTAACCAAACCCCTCTCCTATCCATCTCCTCACCTTCTCCTTAAACCAAGAAAAGCACCAGGTTACTTTCTAAAGTTTTCAAAATGTAAATCTTAGCTTTCAAATATTATGTTGCTATGAAATACAGCTCTTTTGGGAATTGCTTTTACTAAATAGAGCACTGATTTACTTGTCTCTGTTTACTTGCTCTCCTGAGTGAAAACACCAGAATCTACATTGGATCCCCAGCCTTCTGCTGCTCCCCCTCCCTTGACCTAAACTACCACAATGTGGAATAGCAATTAAATATTTTCAAAGTTATTTGAGTAAGAAAAAGGCTTTGTATATACATAGGTTTTGCAAATAAAAGAGAAAGTCTTTTTTGACTGGGTAGTTTTAAATACAATGAAAGGCAAGCAGATAGGAAAACAATGCCTGGAGAGAGAATAGCATCTGGTGATTTGCATGAGTTTGTCTCCTTCCTTTGATGACAATGACACACCATGTGTCGCCTATGCTCCTCTTCCTCTCTTAAGTTTACCACCTGAGCTGGTGTATCTTTCCAGTTACAGTTAGTCACTTGACCACCTGTAGAACCTTATCTACTGTCAGGTAGTTCTGTTCTGAGAGGAGATCTACTTTAAGAGTTTGTTTTCACTCATTGATTTCCAGTCCCACGGCCACTGAAAGTGCATGACTTAGCAAAGCCTTTCAAGATATCTATGTCACAAGATGCTTGACACTGTGAAGTAGAGTCAACAATGATGACTCAAACCGAGTTAAGTAACTGGGAAAATCAGCAGTCATCTATCTATAACCTAGTTATCTGGGAGCAAATTCCAGGGCAAAAGAATTGCTTTATAAGACTAAAATTTCGCTTTGTATTATCGAAGAAAAATGGTGCACTTCATTAATAACATTTAATAAATGTGTATCTTTTCATTTTCAAAAATGGTCACTTTCTAATGATCGTAGACTAATAAAGGTACAGCTTAATCCAATCTTTATGACAAGATAGATTTTAGGAAGAATCAATTGATTGCAACTATGTTTTTATGTCTCTCAAGCAGTAATTTTCCAAAAATCGAGTTTCTTTTACCCTTTGAAAAACTGTTTTAAAATATTGCAGATTGCTTTTGATCTCCTACTGTGTTCTTATGACTCTTGTTATGTGAGGCTGAGACCACTCTGTGAAATATGTTGGAATCAGTGCAACGACATTCAAGACACAGAACTCAAAAAAACATAAATAAAAACCATTTTAATAACATCCATTCCCAGATATCTGAACTTGATTAGCCTCTGTACAGCTTAATCAGTTGTGGGTAACTAAAGGAGCTATTTGTTCTGTCACACAGGAAGGAAACCAGCATGTGTTGACGGACCATCCTTAGTGCTGAGGCTACATGAGGCTAAACACGGTGGGTGGATAGCAGACAACCAGATGGGGAGAAAGAAGGGCTGCAGAGAGAATCAATGAACAAGTAGGAATGAGATAAAATGTCAGAGGTGTTTTTGTTCAGGGACTATGCAAAATGTATAGAGAATAGAAACAAATTTCAAAATGAGTTGCAGAACAACTAGAACATGAGGAACAGAATCCAGTGAAGTGTGGAAACTCAGAGGGAAATAAGTGAGACAGGGTGCTGGTGTAGCATGGCAATGCAGGTCAGGTGGAGTGGTTGAACTTCAGTAGTGAGAGTCACAGTTTGAGTTTGTAGTGTATATTCCGAGCAGGCTCCAGATTCTAAGGTGTTAGGAATTGGTAGAGTGCCCTTGGGCCAAAGAACTAAGGACCTGTGAACTTTGGTCTTTTCATAATTGTACCAGAGTCCCAGATCCTTTTCTGATTTCTGTTCAGTGCCACCTGAAACTTCTGGTATTCGTCCTCAAAGATGAAGGATGAAAAGAGTACAGAGCCATATCTATCAACGAGATTGCTGTTTGAAGGGATTGGAGCTAAACTGTTGGTAGTTTTCCAACTATTGTATGTATTAGTTACAGTCATGGGCAGTGAGGGAAATTGCTTAAAATACAACCCAATTTAGAGATCCTGTTTCAACAGAACTGGGGTAAGAATCCAGGAATCTGTATGTATAACCAAGATCCTAGGTCATTGTGACAAGGGCCAACAGCTGGCATGTGTGCAATGTGGTGCCAGTTAGAAAAAGGCAGCTCTGCTGGACGGACCAATTTAGAAAGCTCTCCTTCTTCAGGTCCCACACAGTCCTGCCAGTAAGCACTTCCCAGCCAGCAGCACTGGTAGAACTTCAGCCCCGGCTCCTGCCCACTTGACTGGGCAGAGTATAACCTCCACAGCCTCCTCCCGCATCCCTGATTCTTTACAAGTGGGCGTTGAAATGCAACGTGCAAAAACCGACTTTAATTCAACGTTTCCCAACTGCCCTGATGATAACAACGTTCTAGTAATTTATTAAAATGAGAGATCCCTGGCTCTCACCCCAAACCTATTGAGATTAGACACTTCAGAGGCACAGATTGGGAATTAGTATTTTTAGTAAGTGCCTCGGTCATTCTGATCCTCAGAGAAGTTTGGGGTGCATTGATTTGAGGACAATGAAATCCTGGTGCAACTTTTGTCCTTGGTGTGTCCTCTCACCTGGGGAAGTCAGAGGCAACTTTCCACTCGAGATCTTATTGCTTCTCAGAATGAAAATAATTTTTCCAGGAAAGAACAAAAGATTGCCTGAATAAGAATGTTAGAAGTAGATCTCTGACTGAAGTATTCTTATTTCTTAAATACCTATTTAAAAACCATCATAGATGTGAATAAAATACAAGTTTTAAGAGTCTAGTAATTTTCACGTGACCAAATCCCTATAACATGCAATTTACAGGACCAAAATCCTACAATGTGTTTAATTTAGAGTTACAATACTCATCAGTGTCTTATTCTAAAGCTAAAAATAAAACAAAACAAAAAACAACTCCATATGGTGACCTATGAAAATTAGATTCTATTCTTAAAAGTATTCTGGCCAAGAACTGGGTTAGTAACGGGTAGATGGTTGCAATCTGAGTCAGAATAACTTTTGATGTTTCTGGCTGAAATTTGTGACAAGCAGGGACCTTGATTATTTGATAGTCTAATAACCACTCCTAACTAGGCCTGCGAATTTGGTTGACATTTTCAGATTTTGTGTTCTTCCAGCGGACTTAACAAAATTGACTCCTCATGAATGTAGATGTTCAGATCTATTTCTGAAGGGAAGTACCCATGCTGTGAATATTTGTTAAGTGATAAACATGCAAATCCAACGTGAAAAGACCATTCTGAGTCAACAGGTCTGCTTTTCAAAAAGACAGAATTCTTTGTGAGCAGCAAATAGCAACTTTGCCAACTATCTGATTAGAAAGCCAAAGGTTTGAATGACTAAATTCTGTTTATGGAATAAGGGTGCCATAGAGGCTGAAGATGTTGGAAAAGCCTCTGGCCATGCTTCCAAGGGCGTGGTGCTAAGAAACTCTTGGCCACACTGCTCCGACAATGCTGAAAGGAGGGGGTGGAACAGGGACTTGCTCCTCCCGATAATCAACAACAGTTTCATTAACATTTAGATCAGTCCTCTTGAGAAATAAATTTCAGCCTTTTTTATTTCTTTTTGTAATGAGTATACTCAAAAGTAAAGAGCATATTTTTTAGAGTTGTTTTTTAAGGCATTTATTTGTTTCTAAGCCATTTGGGGTTGCTCCACCTTACTTCACTGCATGGCAGATGCTTGGGTGTTCTGTCAGTGTCCACTGTCTGTGCATGACTAAGTTTACGTGTCCCTTGTAGTGGGTACTGCTACAAAACCAGTGACAAGCCTGTAGCACCGCACATTATCGTTATAAAAATAGATACTGCCTTCTGAACTACACGTATAGACTAATAGCTATTGCCACCATTACCCACTTTAAACTAGTCATATGCGCTATTAAAGAAAACAAGCAAGCAATAATCCAAAATGAATTCTTTAGGAAGTCCCTGAGTTTGGAAGCCCCATTAGTGAGAAAAGTAACAAGTGGTATCCATTAGGGAATGTTTAGCTTGGGGCTAACTTCCAGGAATAGTTTGCCTACCACTATGGTATTGCCTTTATTAAATTCTTCTTCTTCCCCCGCTTTTCTGCACTTCACAAATTACCAAAACTCAGAAAAGATGAAATAGATAACTTGAGAAAGAACTATCCAGGCCCAGATATTTTCACTGGAAAATTTTACCAAGCATTCAAATAACACCAATTTTATACAATCCTTTTCATAGAGTACTTCCCAATTCCTTTTACAAGGCCAAAATTTTAGTTACTCAGCAATGTATAAAAAGAATAATATACTATGACTAAGCAGAATTAATTCCAAGTGTGCAAAGGTGGTTAGATATTTGAAAATCAACCAATATAACCCATCATATCAACAGGCTAAAAAAGAAAAATCATATGATCATGTCAATGCCACTGTTTGCATACAATGGAATTGTCTACATAGAAAATACCTAGAAATCTACAAAAAATCCCTAGAACTTAAAAAAATGAGTTCAGTAAGTTACTATGATACAAATTAACACAGAGAAATAAATTAAATCTCTATATACTGACAATGAACAAGTGCAACCAAACTAAAAAAAATGCAATACCATTTATAATTGCTCTAAAAGAATGAAATACTTAAGTATAATTCTCACAAAACATATACTAGATTTAGATAATGAAAATTACAAAATGCCAATTAAAAAAATCAAAGAAGATTTCAATACTTGGAGAGACATACCTTGTCCATAGATTGGAAGACAACATAATAAAGATGTCAATTCTTTCTGAATTAATCTATAGGTTTAACATAATTCTTGCCAAAATCTCAGCAAGATTTTTTGTAGACACAGATGAGCTTATTCTAAAATTTATACTGAAAGGGA
>NW_011888889.1:2119273-2129188 GCF_000151845.1 Pteropus vampyrus | reverse complement strand
AACATGGTCTTGTCCCTTTTCTTCACTCCACCTTCCAAGTTGCTTAACAGACTGCCTGGCTCATAGTTGGTACCAGATGAGTGTGTGCAAAAATAGACATGACATTTTGCAGGCTATTGAATAGAGAAGATAAAACTAATATTTATGAGAATTAATTATGTGTTAGGAACTGAGTATGTTTTCATATTTAATTCTCGTTACAATCCTCAAACTAGCTACATTAATGCATTTCAAATAATCAAACTGAAGTTCAGAGAGGTTGAGCTATTTACCCAAGATAACACAGTTCATTTTGGAATGCAAGTCTATCTGACCTTAAATACTTTGGCTTTTTTCTATATCTCACTGCTGCCTTAAGCCCTACTGCGAGGAAAGGATTTAATGACAAAATCTCCCTTAGAAGAGACTGGAAAATAATTGTGGGCTTATCTGTGGAATAGGTGGAGAAAAGAGATCAACTAGTAAATATGTATTTTGTGAAAGCCTCGCCTCAAAGGTCCACATACTGCGGGCTGTGTTGGAGCTGAACTCCAGACACCATCAGTTGGGTAAAGAAATGACAGAGAAACTCCTAGTCCTGGAAGCACTGTCTTCAAGGCAGAAACCTCTCATGGGTTAGCATGGAATGTTATTGATGCCACAGCAAAGATGTCCAGTGGATTTTTCTTGGTAACTCTCCTTAATCCCATTTTGGTTATAATACAATAACTTCAAAAGCACCTGAAGAATTTTTGATGGTATAATGATCTGAACAGTTAAAATATTTTAAACCCCCTGCAAAAAACAATATTAAATTTACTGTTATATGTCTACCTTATCCCCAAGCGTATCTACTTATAATAAATTGATTGTAGGCCCACTTATATTGAGGAACAAGGAACAAGGCAGGGTGCCAGTCACCTGAACAAGACCAGCCACATTCATTCCTTCAACTAATAGTCTTTTGTGCCTGGTGTTGTGTACAATGTGGAAAGGCAAGACTAAAGAATGCAGTGACTGCCTTCATGGAGCTAATACTTTAAGTGATTATAAACAAGAATCAATCTCTGACTAAAATTCCTTGAATAAAAGTCTACCCAGCAATGAGGAATGAAAATTATTTAACTCCATAGCTGACAAGCATTGTTGTTTATATGAAGAATTAGAGAGAAAAGTAATCGAATACATTATGTTCCTTGAGGAGAGAACAGATTCCTTTTTGCAGGCCAAATTCCTTCTGTTTCCCTTGAAAAACAATGGAAGCCAAAAGGCAGTGGGTAGAAGGAATAGTAAGGATTTATTTGGCTAAAGATTTGTACTGTTTGTTTATTTCCAAAAAGATAGCACAATAATATGTATTAAGCCACACAAGTTAGTGAAATTCTTCAGATAGTTTAAAATAATTGTATAGCTAAGTACAATCTAATTCTGTCTTTGAGTTCTATTTCATAAGGATGAAATATGGTTTAGAAACTGCTCAAACTTCAGGAAGCTCCTGCAACTACATTTTGATGAGTTGAGTGTAAGTGAATCAGAAACATATGGATTTAATTTGCTTTGTAATACATGTGAGCTTAAAAATCAAAGGGAACAGTGATTGTTAAAATGTGTTCTGGGAAAAGTTAGTATAGTTTTTCTCTCAACCAAACCCAATGAAATTCTTTTCATTTGTATTCTTAATGAATTCTAGTAAAAACTCGGCACAGTGCTGAATTTTACTTGTTCCTATTTTAATATCTCATTTGGGAATATCCCTTATTTAATAACCTCAGGCTTTATGGATGACCTTTGCATCGCTTACGAATACATAAAACTAAAAAAATCTTGTGTTCAGACTTACTAATTTAAATGGAAGTGAAGTTGACTGTATCTGTTTCCTTTAGAGGTTAGCAGAAGAGTAAGAGAATAACATGTTATTTATATAAAGTCAATTATTGTGTTTGGAAGAAGCTTCAAGGATGTAGATCCTGCCATCTTGTCCCTAGGTTTTCTGTATAGTTTGATATCTGAATTTTTTTCTATACACTATTTTGGCTGATTGTTTTTAATTGAAAACACTTAGAAAGTAGACTGTATAAACTTTACCTGTTTGTATACAGTTTTAAAAGGCCCATATTTCTCTATGAACTGGATGATGATCAATGCAGTCGCATCAAGAGAATTTTCAAAGTATAAGACTTCATGCTTATTGAAAAAAAAAAACTTAAAGCCCCAATAACTCATTATTCCTTTATTATAAAGCTTAATTGTTAAGTGCCAGACATAAAATCAGCTGCACTTCAGAACTGCATAGCATTATCTTTCCTTTTTATTAAGTAAAATTTTGTTTGTACTCAAAAGGAAAAAAATTTGTCTATGTACATCTTGTTCATTCTTTTTAGAAAGGTTTACTTTTTTCCAGACAACTGTAAAAACACAACATTCTTGAAATAATTTTTATAGCTAACTCTATGGTCACAGCAGATCAAACATAATTTTTATATTCAACTCCCTGCAGAAGTGTTATGGCAGTCCCTTTTGCACTCACAAAGTCAAGTTACTACTCTTATGACTGAGTTTAAGGAAAGTTGTTTAGTCTTTTATATATCCCCCTAACAAAATTATTTAATATTAGCCTAACATTTATTTTCAGTCTCACATCAGGCTGTAGGTAACAGTAAAAAGCAGAGAACTTGTCTGTATGGCGGATCTCTGAATAAGAAAGCATATATCACCCTGCACCACCCCATCCTGACAGTCTGCTAGGATGAAGTGTATGCAGTACAAGGAGGAAACCTGATCAGCCTCTGGACGTTCCAGCTAGTGGACACTCACAGTGTTTTTTACTTAGGTGTTTGCCTAAGAGAAGTTTTAACTAAGTTTTCACAAGAATTGCCCAACATATCAAGCCCGTCAATTGCTTTTTGACACCTACGTCAACACCAGGTAGATAGCAATGATTGCAGCTGTCCAGCTACACCCCCACCGCACACCCATCCACACACCCCCTGATACCACTAATCACAGGGCTGCTAGTTGGGACACGTGGTGAAACAAGTTAGCCTTACTTTAGTTCCCCCTAAGGTTTGTTTAAAGTTATGCCTTTTGTAGTATATTCACCTAACCATAGAGACATAACCTAAGCTTTCCTAACCATTAAGACATCTTTTTAATCTCTTAGAGAAAAAATTAAGCAGTATGTTAGAGATGGATAAAGCAATGTTAGAAAATCTATCTTTTCTAATAATGTAATGAATTTTTGCAGGCTGGGGATACATTTTATCTGGTTGACAAATGGTTTTGACAAGTGCTTAGTCATTGTCTTGCTGTCTTTCCACCCATATTTCCACTCACAACTCTAACATCACAAGGTTAAAGGACAAGTTGTCCTAAGTATTGAAATCCTATATTTGTGCAGTGGTAAAGCATGTCTGAAGCAGATACTACTCTCCTGCCAGCTGCTTAAGCCTTGACCCACTGGACATCTGCCACCTTCATTACCTAAGCAGTGATGCGTTAGTGATGCATTTCTCCTGATGTTTACAATCTCCCCTGAGGTCAAGACATCCAGTTGACTGGGGAAATTCCAGAGAACTTTCCTCCATTATATACAGGCATTGTAATGAAACTTGCTTCGAGAAGCAAACTAATAGTGTAAAATCATGACATCCAGTTTTTTGTTTTTTGTTTTTTGTTTTTTGTTTTTTGTTTTTTGTTTTTTGTTTTTTGTTTTTTCTAGCCCTACTACTAACTAGTACAATGGCCTTGAGGGAAGACATTTAAATTACCCAGGTCTCTGTTTCCTTCTGTGCAGAATGAAATAACTGCACTAGGTCATGCCAGAAACCCACTTTAGCTCTAGCTTTCAATTTGTCTATAACCACAGCATGGTTTATCAATGGACAGGAGGACCACAACAGCAAGAACACGAATCCCAGATTCTCCACTGTACTGTAACGACTTGAGTGACCACTTGCCTCATTTTCTTGGAAGTATAAAAATGATCTTAGGAAGTTATCTAATCCAAGCCATGACTGACCTGGTCATATAGGCGCATACTTGTAAGAGTGTTGAAATTGTTGTAGATTTCATTTGTTTTATCACCAGTGAAGTTCAATGGGAGAGTATAAGCCAGAGAAATATGTGTGGAGCTTTTTCTTCTTCGATGATTATAGTTTGTTCTATAATCAATCATGTAAATGGACACACAGCCCAAGAATGATTTATTAAAGAATAAAATAATTTTTAAACATCTAATTCCAAGTAAAGTCGTAAGTGTAAATAGAGAACATGATACAACCAGCATAAATATTGAATAACAAACAGTTTGTGTTGGAACAAATAAATCTGAAAGATGATTTTATATAAGTGGCTTCAAAACAAGTTAATAAGAAAGTTATTGAAGAATATCTGAAAACTTTTTTATTAGACTAGTGATCCTGTCACCCATAGTCCCCAGGACATTTTATTATAAAATGTTGCCAAAGAGTGTCAGGCAGCTATGGAAGCTCTCATATTGTTAAAAGAAAAAGTACAATGACCCCACTGGTGAATCTGTTTCCAGAAGAAGCACAAAATAATACTTTCTAGTATAAAATTGATTAGTTTTGTTGCTAAACATAGAGACGAGAACAAAATACAATGATATTCAAAATTGTACTCCTTGGAAAGAAAAAAAAATTTAGTCTCACAGATACATCAACAAGCTTGGCAAACCAACTATGAAGTTGAAGATAAGTATTAGGCTCAGAATGATAACAGAATTAGCTCCCCCCAAACTCTTTTTACTAAATGCTGGTGAATGGCAACTATTACAAAGGCACTATGTCTTATCTAGGGGTTGAGTTAAATAGGTGGCACAGGAAGCAAAGGAAACATATTTCCCTTTAATATCTCTTAGGATGGTGATGTTGGGATGCCAATAGTTACATTAGATGAACTATATCTTATTTATTACAACAAAGTCAGTTTTTCCTGCAAAATTGGAACAGATCACTACTTCTTTGGTTGACACTGGACAAGTTAGATGGATTTCATCAGGGACCATGATGTACAAAACATGTGTACCTTTAAACCACTTAGTGCTGTGGGATGCGAGAGACATGGAATCTGAGAACAGCTAAGGAATGAAAAGCACTCTCAGCCTCTATCTCATGCTTAATTTGGGGGCATAAATACACTGAATAGAAGAGTAGGTGAAACTGTACTATTCTCTGTCTCCCTCTACATCTCTCTCCCTTTCTCTCTGTACACAGTTGAATATACCTAAATTAAATGAGCAAATGATACAACACTTTTGTATTAATGTGTTACAAATTGATGGAGCAACTCTGTGCATGTTTTCAAATCTACCATATTTCACTTTACAATTAAACAACTGATGTGGAGTTCTTGGCATATATGTGAGGGAAATGGCTTCGCAAGTTTGCCAGTAGTTAAAGTAGTTAAATTTTTGAACTAAATATCAACTGAGAAAAAAATGTACTGAGATTAGTGTTGATATGAGGAATTATGTAGCAAATTAAAAAAGAAAAACCACCTGAATGCTATCCACTGATTTATTTACAGAGGAGAGTTGGTGATTCAAAAATATACATCCTAATCTTGGTCAGCTTGATGCTTGTAACGACAATAAACTCCAATAATTGCAAACTTTTTCTCAAGTAGCTTATCCCAGTGACATATTCAAGACCTGAACAGATAGAACCTTTCTCTCTCTCTGCACCTGCTTCTTCATGTGAATCTACTACAATTATCCCTGTGTTGGGAGTGGGGAGGGGTGGGGAGAAGAGGCAGGGAGGAAATGCAGCCAACCAGCTGTTGATAGATTAAGTCCAAATCATAAAGAAAGGTTAGGACCTTAGGTCCAAGCCATATTCCCCAATTCAGTTATAATAAATCCAAGCAAATATTTTGCCCCCAATGTCTATGTTTATATCTTAATTATCTCAGAACTCAGAGGGAAGAGAAATAAGATTAATTCTCAAGGCTGAGCACATGATGCATCGGCCAAGATATCTTGAAAAAGCACGAGCTGCACTAACACTGGGTTATCAAGGTATCATAAGATAATGAGGCTCTTGGTTTGGCTGTAGCATTCGGTGATTGCAAGTTAACAGCTGATTTTGTAACTAATATATTGCAAAATCTCAACTCACTAGAATATACAGAATAATAATTCCCCCAATTGTGTTTGCTAACCTACTCCGTTTCTTCCTGAGTAGCTCAATTTTCTCTTTCTCTCAGTCCAATTCCATAACTTTTCAAGAACTTTGATTATTAGAGCAGTCTCATTTCAATTCTTGTAGTCATAGTTCAATTCCTTATTTCTTTACCAGCTTTATTGTGGTATTTTTGGCATACAATGAACTGCACATGTTTGAAGTGTACAATTGGATAAGTTCTGACACACATAAACATCTGTAAAATGTTGTAGTTAATTATACAGTTATACCACAATTCGTATATCTGATCACCTGTTGATGGACATTTGAGTTGCTTCTAGTTTGGGATTATTACAAATAAAGCTGCTGTGAAAACTGTACAAGTTTTCGTATGGGCATATGCCTTTGTTTCTTTTGGATAAACACCTAGGTGTGCAATGGCTGAGGCATATGGTAGATGTATGCTCAATGTTTTAAGAAACTGCCAAATCGTTTTCCAAAGTCGTTGTATAATCTCATCAAAAATAGATGCGAGTTCCAGTTCTTCCAAGTCTTTGCCAACACATGACACAGTCAATCTTTTTAATTTTAGTCATTCTAATTGGAATGTAATGATATTTCATTTTGATTTTAATTTGCATTTCTCTAAGGACTGACAATGTTGAGCATCTTTTCATGTGCTTATTTGTATGTCTTGAAAATCATTCTTTCATAAATTCTGTCTTTTTTTTTTTTTTGGTAGTTTCAGGAGGGAAGATAAATTTGATCCTTGTGATTCCATCTTGGTCATAAATCACAGTTCAGTTCATTTTAAAACTTTAATCTCATATATAGTTCAAAGCTAGCCACCTTTCGTTACCTCAACATAGACTAGATGGTCTATGGAGCAGAGAGAGGTATGAGATGGACTCTCATCCTTCCCCTTATGAAGACTCAGCAGGATTAGCAGATGCCTCATTACTAAATTCTGCAAGGCTGCAGTCCTTTTCTCTAGATAACTTTGACCACTGTTCTAGCTTATCGTCTTGCTGTATATGGCTGAAGAGAGGTAATTCTGGAGCACCGTCTTTAGCCATTGGTAGTCCCTTTCACGAAGCCGATAACTTATTATCGGGTTGGTCTGGTGTGTCTGCCTCTTTGTTCCCAATATGGCCATGGTCTTGACAATGCCCCAGTCTACCCTACAAGGCAGGCAGGATTATGGATGAGGTTGACTGGGTATATGAGTTCTTTAGGGGCTAATCATAAACTGATATATATCCAGGCATTGATGCAAGATTGGAAAATTCAAAAATTTAAGTTCCCAGGCTAGTTAAAACAAAAATAGAATCCTTTCCTCATACTTCACACTTTGTGGTGTTAATAATTTTAGCAGCTTGGTTAAAGAGACTCCATTTTATATATTTCCTGTCTTCACTCTTTCCTCAATCCCTACAAATAACTTTAGGACCTTATTATGAAAAATAAAATTAGCACTTACACTTATGTATTCGCATGTCCATAACCCTACATCCTGGGTTTGTTTGTTTGTTTCCTTAAGAGAGGAAAAACTAAGAAGTGTTTCATTTACTTTTTAAAAAATTCCCTCCCTCAACCCCTCTCCTTTGGTAATCATCAACTTGTTCTCTGTATCTATGGGTTCGTTTCTGTTTAGTTTTATTTATTCAGTTATTTCTCTTTTTTAGATTCCACATATAAGTAGGATCATATGGCATTTGTCTATGTCTGACTTTTTTCACTCAGCATAATACCCTCTAGGTCTATTCATGTTTTGAAAATGGCAAAATTTCATTCTTTTTTATTCCTGAATTATATTCCATTGTGTGTGTATGTGTGTATGTGTGTATATATATATGTGTGTATATATACGTGTGTGTGTATGCCACATCTTTATCCATTCATCTATTGATGGACATCTAGGTTACTTCCATATCGTGGATATTACTAGTAATGTTGTAATAAACATAGGAGTGCATAATCTTTTTGAATTAAATTTTTTGGTTTTTTTTTTTCAGATAAATACCCAGAAATGGAATTGATGGATTGTATGACAGCTCTATTTTTAATTTTTTGAGGCATCTCCATTCTCTTTTCCACAGTATCTGCACTAGCTTACAATTCTACTAACAGTGTACAAGGATTCCCTTTTCTCTACATCCTTGCCACTTCTTATTTGTTGATTTATTGATGATAACCATTCTGACAGGTGTGAAGCGATATCTCATCATGGTTTTAATTTGCATTTCCCTGATGATTTGTGATGAGCATCTTTTCTTATATTTTTTGCCCATCTATATGTCCTTTTGGGAGAAATGTCTATTCAGGTCCTCTGCCCATTTTTCAATTGGATTGTTTGGGGTTTTTTTGGTGTTAAGGTGTATGAGTTCTTTATATAGTTTGGATATTAACCCTTTATTGGATACATCATTTGCAAATATCTTCTTCCATTCAGTAGGTTGTCTTTTCATTTTGTTGATGGTGTCCTTCACTGTGCAAAATCATTTTAGTTTGCTGATTTCCCATTTGTTTATTTTTGGTTTTGTTTTCCTTGCCCAAGGAGATTATATATATATATATTTACCAAGAACAATGTCAGGAATTTTATGATTTCAGGTTTAACATTTTGAGTTTATTTTTGCATACAGTGTAAGAAAGTGGTCCCATTTCATTTTTTTTGCATGTGTCTGTCCAGTTTTCCTAACACCACTATTGAAGAGACTGTCTTTACCCTCTGTATATCCTTACCTCCTTTGTTATAAATTAATTGACAGTATAAGCGAGGCTTTATTTCTGGGCTCTCTATTCTGTTTCATTGATATATATATCTGTTTTTATACCAGTACCATACTGTTTTGATTATTGTAGCTTTGTAGCAGATTTTGATATCAGGGAGCATGATACCTCCCACTTTCTTCTTTCTCAAGATTTCTTTAGCTATATGGGTTTCTATGACTCCATATAGATTTTAGGATTAATTTTCCTATTTCTGAGAAGAATGCCATTAATATTTTCATAGGGATTGCATTGAATTTGTATATTACTTTAGATAGTAAAGATATTTTAACAATATTATTCCTTCCAATCCATGAGTGATGTATATCTTTCTATTTATTTGTATCACATTCAATTTTTTTTCTTCAATGTCTTATAGTTTTGGAATATAAGTCTTTCACCTCTTTGGTTAAATTTATTCCTATGAATTTTATATTTTTTGATGCAATTGTTATTGAGATTTCTTAAATTTTTTTTCTCATTATTCATTATTGGTGTGTAGAAACACAACAGATTTTTATATATTGATTCTGTATCCTGCAACTTCACTCAAGTAATTTATTAGTTCTAATAGTTTTGGGTGGAATTTTAGGATTTTCTATATATAGTATCATGTCATCTGCAAGTAATGCAGATGACATGATACTATACTTCTTTTTTTACTTCTTTTCCAAATTGGATGCCTTTTATTTCTTTGTCTTATTTGATTGCTGTGGCTAGGACTTCCAATACTACATTGAATAGAAATGTTGATAGTGGGCATTTTTGGCTTGTTTCTGATCTGAGAGGAAAGGCTTTCAGCTTTTTAGCATTTCTCAAATATGGCCTTTATTATGTTAAGATATGTTCCTTCTGCATCGACTTTGTTGAAAGTTTTTTTCTTATCATAACAGAATGTTGGATTTTTTCAAATGCTTTTTCTGCATCTATTGAAATTATGGTATAGTTTTTATCTTTTATTTTGTTAATGTGATGTATTGCATTTATTAATTTGAAGATCAGATGTTGAACCATCCTTGCA
>NW_011888889.1:2098731-2118578 GCF_000151845.1 Pteropus vampyrus | reverse complement strand
CAATAAAATAAAGTCAAATAAATAAAAATAAAAGTGAATTAAAAGTAGAAAGTAATGTCAGTCTCTCACACATGTCCCTTTGGCTATTACTGTTTTAATAGTGCACAGAGTACTGACTTCTAATCACCAAGCCTGCACACAAAGGCTTTTTCTTGCCACCAGAGCCTGCTGTGCCTGAACACGTGGCAGGCTAGCTATGCTGGAGAACTAAACTTCCTGGGAGCAGCCCTCAGCCTCTGACTGAAGGGAGCTGGTGTGCAAATACCTCAGGTCTCTCTCTCTGAGGGTGACTTTGAGGCACATGCCTGACACTGTTTCCTACTTCTTCTGGAGCAGAGTTAAGCTCCAGGTGTTGAATGCAGAACACTCATGCCGGTGGCCGTAAATCAACATCATGGCCCCCTTTTAGAATGGGGTTGCACAGAGGCTAGATGATATATGGGGTCTGGAGTACTGGCCCAAGCCCTTCTCACAGAAAACTCCGTGGCTCTATGGTACCACCACGTAGAAATTTCTCTGCTGCCCAAGAGCACAATTAAAATGACTATAATTAGACCCGTAAAACCTCACCTCATGCTGGTTCTTTAACCTGCGGAGTAAGTCCTGTGTTCAGAAAGACCGAAGGGAAGTCTGAAAATGTACTCTCCCCCAGCCTCATCTATGATAATAAATCAAGAGGAATATCACATCATGGACAAAATGGCAGAATGCAGAGGCTGCTGTTCCTGTCATACTCCATTTTAATTTAATTAAACAAGTTAGTCTGCTGCAGTGTCCATGTTTAAAATACATGGGTCGGGTAATGACCTGGGGACTTTGTGCTTCCAAGCCCCACAAGTTTTGCCTCTGCTGAGTCAAAGGTCCTTGTTCCTGGGAAGGAGAGGATCCTTCTATAAGGGAACAAAGTAAGGGCTCCACTGAATCTTGAGTTACATCTTGTCATTTTCAGCTTCTTATTCCAAATAAGCAAAGAAGGAAACCCTAGGTCACATGGGGATACAGGGTTCCTACTACATAATAAAGAAAAGGAAAGCTATGTCCTGCATAATTTGTAGGGGCTTTCTCTGGTCATTAAATCATGTTTACCCATGTTCTGGAGTAGGTAACAGACTGCAGGAGAAGCCCTGGACCAAATTTGATGGAATTGGTGTATAATTATCCCATTTTCTTCTCCCTCAGTGAGATAATTCTGAGACACGTCATCTATACTGTTTCCCAAGGGATTAAGCTTCACTTGTCAATGCAGTACTTTTCTTGATAACACACCTTTTATTAGCTTCCTTCCTTTTCCTATCTTAATTCTCTAATCCCTATTCCTCCCAAATAAATTTCTTTGTCAAATTCTTGTCTCAGTGTTTGTTTCTGGGAAAACCCAAAACAAAGTAAGCATCCTTGAAAACTGTCTTTTCTTGAAGGACATGTCAATAACATTTTGAAAGCATCATTGAAGTGGTCATTAGCCAGCACACTTCAATAACCACTGAGATAACGTATATTACAAAGCAGTGTTCTAATTGTTTGCATGCTCATAATCGTGACCCAAAAGTACAAGAGAATTTCTTCTGCACAATCTCTTTAAGAATCCAGGAAATTATACACAAGTTTTAAAAATCCATTTAAATACTTAATTGCAAATACATATATATATATATATACACACAGGCATTTTGAAGTTGGGCACTTAAATGAACAAATTCTTTGAGAATCATACTTATGTGGAACAGTTTATTTAACTCTTGAATCCTCAGTGAGGCTGCCTTAAAGAAGGCTGTAAATTGTATTCTGCATAACTCTTTTCATATTGTCATCCACATGAATGACACTTCCTGGGGTTATGCAGGGCATAACCAGTCAGATCTTACAGGTCTACAATATACAGTTATAAAATGAATGTCTGTTGCCTTGAATATTACTGCCAACTTTTCTTAAATATAAAATGATGTGATACGTTCTACTAAAGTGAACCCCCAAAATAAAAAAGGAAGTATTAAATTGTGGATGTAAAGCCACTTTTATTCAATAGTTTTTATTGTCCCGAGCTGCTTTATCTAATGCTGAAGTGAACTCATTGAGTCACATTTTAAACAAGTATTCTCTATGATTCTATATGCGTCTCAAAGTCTAATCACATTGGAACTAGATAAAGGGGCACTGTCAAGTTCAATTTAGCCAAATTACCTTCTCAACAATACTTCAAAGATTTTATTCACATAATTCATACAGGAGGATTAGAATATGCACTCAGTTAATAAAGGATTACTTTGCTAGTCTGATGATCATGAACAATCTTATTGCTAATAAACTCTTTTGTATAGTTTCCCATGCAAACAAGTAGAATTTCTCATGGGAAATATGCTTATGTAACTTTTTGAAAAGAATTTATACTAAACTTTGTATTTGTTTAAAAAACAACAAATAAAACAATACCTTAAAGGGAATACCATACTAGAATAGTGCAGAAAATTAAATATCCACTAAGCCTGTAGTGAATGGGGTTAAAAATAATAATTTTATTAAATGATTCCAGTTGACTGCATGATTATATGAGTAACTTTTAGAGTAGGTGTTGAAAGTTTGCAGCCCTGAGGCCTAATTCAGCCTGTATTTGCGTATTGCCTATCTGGCTTAGTATTTTTAAATTTTTATATTTGAATGCTTTCTCAGTTCCATGGCCTCCCTTTCCCCACCTCATTATCTGATACCTAACTAAATTCAAATTTTGGTGTAACCTGCCTGGCCTGTGGGAGGCTGAGATGGCAGCATTGGAATTGGGTGTCCTGTAGATTTTCCTGAGACCCACTTAGATGCATTAGTAACAAATACAAACAGATTTTTGTGTACTTTCAATAATTATCACATACCTACATTGGCGGTAATGTGATTGAGAATTTAAAATTAAAATATTGTAATTTCAAGACTCTTCTCTCCTGTTTTCCTTCTGCTAGTTATTGTTTGCACTAAGGACTCCTGAACTGTAAGAATGCTAGAAAAAAGGTCACCATGGGGCCAGCAGAAGACATAGCAGCATGACTAGCGTGCTGAAGTCCCTTTGGTCAATTAGCTGATTACAAGTCCCATTGTAGCGATCATTGCTATTGAGCCATGGAGGCAGCACCATATAGGGAACAACTGTTGAAGGACTGCTCGGACAAATTGATTTAAAAGTCAGTTGTTTAAAACCTTAGTTTATTTGTTTCAATGTAATGTTAAAGATGAGGCTATATTATATGCTTTACGTCTATAACCTGAGAAGTGAATTTGATTTTTGACTTTAAATCATATTTGAAACTGAATTTCAGACTTACGGGAGTATGAATTGATACAAAACCTTACTTAGTGATTTAACTTATTCACAGTGTCTTTGCTTAGTTGCATATCTCCTCACAGTCTGTTGAAGAAGTTAAAGTTTTATTTTCCTCGTTTCAATTGGCAACTTTTTACTCAAAATCATACATTTAGTTAAGTCAGCAACCTGTAGGATTAATTTGTGCTTTTTACTGCACATCATCTTTTTATTTCATGATCTCTTGCTCAGAATTAAATTTTGAGAAAGATCAAAATGAAAATTTAAGCAGAAGTGGAATACCTTTCAGATTAGGCCAGGATCCTACTAGATTTAGCCTGGCTATAAAAACTCTCTCTTCAGTTGCATATAAAAGCACGAAAGGGCAAGTTTCCTCTAAAACCTCTGGAGAAAATGCACAGTTGCCGTTCACAGAATGGTCTGATAGTGGAGACTAGGCAACAAATCACATGACAGCCAGCGGAATCAACGCTTCTATATAACCCAGGAAGCACCCCAGGCATTCTCCCCGTGAAGGAGCAAGCCAGCATTGACTTGTTGTGAAAAAGCAGGTGGACCAGATTGCTCATCGTTAGCACAGACTCTGCCTTTCTGTCTAGGACACAAAAGGGAAATAAAGGGTTGCTTCATTTGCTGAGAGGCATCTATTGGTGCCAATCCAAATACAAAAGTAAAACAGATGAGAACTCTAAAAATCTACTCTCTGAAGCACTCATCCCCTGAGGTCTTTAGGACACATTACCAACTCAGAGAGCTTTTTACGGGATGGATCTTGTGAGCCTAAGCCAGACAGGTAGAGACATCATCAAAGTCTTGATGAACAAGGATCCAAGTCTCTGTCTCCCTTCCCTACACCACCAGAGGTTAGTTTACTTTTCATTGTTTGATCTCAAAGAATTTAATGTTTTGATGAGGCTACAGAGAAACCCTGGAAGGTGCTAGACAGGAATATTTTCCACATGAGTATTTTGAGACCCAAGTTTTGCAACTTTGAAATTCACAGCACTGTGCAAGAAGTTGTTGCTAAGTGGAAATTGGAATTTAGATATTCTTTAAGATTCATGCTAGAACTTTTACAGGGGTGATTCTATTATGGCTTTATGAATCTATGTCATGGATAACAAGACCTTAAAGTTTTCAGTTTAGGATCTTAAGAGTTCTAACCCACTGCCCATTTTCTCACCATTGTGCCTTCATTCCGTTGGTACCTGGAGTCTTTTTAATCATGCAGCCCTTTTACTGCCAGAACTTGGAATTGAACCAACTTCTCCGAATTTCTCATCTTGGGGTTTTCCACTTCTTTTGATGCTGACTTTTAGCTAATAGCCCTTGAGAACAAGAATGGGACTTACAGGAGAAGCATGGTTTCAGAGGGGCGAGGAGGAAGTCTCAGGAGGGAGTGACAGGGAACTGACAGAGATGATTCGATTCCAAAGACGAGAAAAGTCTACTTGCAGGAAGGACTTCTATTCCCACTTTTTGGAACTGAAATATCCCTCCTTTATTTGATTGAGTGTATGATACCCTTCCTCCTGACAGTATCCAGTGACATATTTTATAAATGGAAGGTGAATAAATTTAATATGAAAAATTGTGACCCCCCCGCCCCGCCAGGACATCTCGAAACTGAGGCTAAGAAGAAAATGTTGTCAAATCAGCACTGCAGTGGCCAGAGAAAGCAACTACATTCTTTTTAAACATAATTACACTGTCTCTGTCATTTTGTCATAGAAATAAAATTAGCAGGAGGCCAGTGACTAAAAATGAAAAACAAAGTCAGAGCCTGGAACATGAGTACATAAGATGGACCAAACATCCCAGTTTCCCTATGACTAAAAGGTTTCCTGGAACATGGAGCTCTTAGTGCTAAAACTGGGATAGTCTTGAGCAAATCAGAATGCTTGGTCAACCAAGGTAAGCAGCAAGTTAATAAACACTGAGTTCTGTTCTTTACATGGGTTGGACTCTCCATTCAAAAGTATAACCAGCTAAAGAGAATGCTCCCTCAGTGAAAACACCGGGCAGTGCCATTGTCCAGGAGGCTACATTTGAAGCCTGCTTCCTGGAAGCCTGGTCAGAAGTAAGGCAAAGATCTGGCTGGCAACACGCATGTGCCTCCATTTTCTAGCTTCAGTTCCTGAGGATGGTAAAGCCTAGAAGAAAGCAATGGGACAGAGATTGATGAAAAACAGGCGAGAAATCGTTCTGGAGAAGATTGAGCGCATAGAGGCACAGGAGATGTGTAGACTCGAGTTCTCGTCAGGACTATTTGTCCCCAGACAAATTGGTCTACACATTTTATCCCAAACCTACTCAGTTTTTTCCCACCTCCTCTGACCCAGAAAGTCTTTCTCTTTCCTTTACAGCTGCAAAAAGGAAATACTATATGTCTTTCAAGGATCTTTTAAAATTCCACCTCTTCAGAAAAAGCATCTGTGACCACCTCTTTCCTTTAAGCTCCCATTGAGCTAATCTTCAGTCGTTTGGTATTTGCCCTCTGGTTGTATCAATAATTGACTTTCAATGTCTTATCTCCCCAGCTGGGTTTTAAAGGGCAGGTTGAGGCAGGGTTATTCTTTCCTTTTAGAAAATGCCTCTGATCTGCTGCACTGTGTCTACCCCAGAACAGGTTTATCGATTGTCCAAAGCAGCACTGTGCAATGTAAATAGAAGGTGAGCCACAGTTGTCATTAAAAATTTTCCAGCAGTCTCTCTAAAAAGAAGTCAAAAGAATGGTTGCGAACAAATCTAATATATACATTACTTAGCCCAATATATCCCAAACATTATTTCAACATGTAATCTATACGAAAAAAGTATTGATAAGACATTTTTACATGATTTTAATTGTACTAAGTCTTTGAAATGCAGTGTATATTACTCTAGCACATCTCAATTTGGACTAGCCACAAATCAAGTGCTCAAGAGCCACAGATGGCTAGTGGCTACCATATCGGACAACACAGATTTAAAAGATAAGTTGAGAAAATGTAGAGGCAATTGATGGAGACTTTACATGATAGGAGGAGTTTAGTTTGATTCTATAAGCAATGAGAAGATACCATGAGATTTTAGAAGACTACAATAATTTGTCTTAACATGATGAGGATAGAGATTGGGGTAGTGAATTCATAGAAATCAAAAGAAAGGATTGTATCTTTGGTAAAGAATAAATGGAGGAATAGTAGAACCTTTTGACTGAAGGAACACAAAAAAAAGTAAAGGAGAGAAAAGAGTTAACAGTACTTAAGGTACCTGGTGTACCGGGAGAATAGTAAGGAAGAAGTCAGAGAGATACTGGCCTAAGAGAGGGATGGATTTGTTTTCAACCATATAATTTCAGGTGCTGGCAAGTTCATCTCACCAAAGACCCAGTTTGGGGCAAGGATGAAAGATGAGGTCTGGCAAAGCTTTTGTTTCAAGGCTATCAAGTTGGTCGAGCCTTAGGAATAAATGACAACTAAGATTATGAAGGTGGATTGAGATAAGAATGATTCAAGAATTTAATCTTAAGAGTTCCATAGTTAGCAAAAAGCACAAAGAGTTATCAGGATGGTAGGAAGAAAACGAGGAGATTGTGGGCGCCAAGGCAGGAGACAATTTAAGACAGAAAGGGGCAGGAAACAGGAGAGAATTTGAGGCAGATGAGAACTGTCCATTGGAAAAGTTCATTGACAATGGCTAGGAAGGGATCTCTAGAGCAATTAGAACCTTTTTCAAGGCTGAAAGGAAAAAGAGAAGGATTCACATTAGCTGAGCTCTCTTCTAAACCCCTGGGTTCCAATCCTTGGAGCAACAGACTGACTGAAGATGTTTGGATTGAGACAGCTGATGTTTTTGAGCAGACACAGACCCAGCAGGAACCCTAGCAGAAGGAAACAGACACCAACACGGAGTGGGTGGAGTCCTAGGAGATTCTTGATTATGGCCAAGGTAAAGAAAACCCAGAAACAAGCCAAGTGAAGGGTACAAGGAAATTCATAGGGAAAGCAGTGCAGGACTGAACACCATTGCAAAATGATTATGTGATCTTAGTTAAAAGATAAGCAGGAAAAAAAAAAAGAATTTAAAAGATAATTTGCCATAATAGGGACTTATTGTATTTTTTCCAACCAATTTTTAAATATATTTTTGCTTACCTTAAAGGATGGGCAAACATGGAGTGTGTCCAGTGGAAAGTTGCCTTTAATTTTTTACACATTTTTGAAACAGGAGCGGAGTACAACAATGGTCTGAAAGCCCTTTTGAAATTATAGTGGCCTGAATTCCATCCAATCTTTTTTCTCTTTCAAGCCTATTTAATTATAATGCAAGCATCAGTGTCTAGTATCTAATGATCTGAAGAAAAAAAAAGGTGGATTTTTAGCTTTGTCTTTGCCACAATAGCTCGAAGATAATGGAGTCAAAAGCAGAACTAAAAAGAATCAACTTATTCAGTCTTGAAAGTTAAAGTAGATCCCTTACTTGTGGACATGAGCTTACTTTGGGTTGTATTTGGCAGGTCTAGGAGTAGACAGTGTGAAATTTATTCAGCTACAAAAGTCTCTTGAAATTCTCTGTAATTTCCTTAGGAGTTCAGACGTACACAAATGATTCTGAAATCTTTGAAAAATGACAACCTAGGTTACTCCTGCTGCAAATGATTAAGCTGGAATTTCTGTTTCTTTCCTAAGGATGCCAGAAGCTTAACAGATGACAGTAAAAAGTCACTGAGGTGCTTCAGACAGGGAGATGTGGAAAATAAAAACGGTGGTGAAAGCATTACTCAAGAGAAAAAAGGTGCTAATTCCATTCTGAGTAGCAGGAATAGTGCAAAGGGAAATGCAAATGAAGAAGTCAAAATAGCTTACTCCATTTTAAGTATTTTGTTTCTAGTCTATTCTAATTTCCCTCATCTGTCATAGTCCAATATAGAGAGTCATACTAGATCTGTGGATGTTTTCCTCTTTCTACATCAAAACACATTAAAAGTTGAGAAATAACCAAAGATCAGATGCGGGATTCACAGTTAATCAATAATTTCAAACAGGAAAAGGAATATGTAAGTCAAAGACTAGTGTGTCCAGATATTCATCAAACATCGTGCTCGTTAGAAAGGACTTACTCATTTTTGCTAAGAGATGAAATAGCTTTTAATAATTCACATACATGAACACGATGTTTTTGTTTCAGGTAGTACCCAAATCAGATGGGCAGATAACTAGATAAACTCAGAGATTGGTATTCTGACTAAATTGCCAGTTTCTAAATGTAAAATAGTTGTGTTTCCACCTATTCACAAACTGTCCCTTTGGGGTATTTAAATAAAAATATGTGAGGGAATATTCTCTTAAACTTAAAAATAACCTCTGTTAAAAAAAAAAAAAAGAAAGGTGAACATTTTTAGATCAGATCCTTAGAAATTTACTTTAGGACTCTTAGAAATGAGAAAAAGTTTGAGTCGGGAGTCTTCACTCTCTTGCGCCATGCCTCCAAGCATTTGTGGGATTGAAAGAATTTGGTGTCAGAGTCAATAATATCATTTTCCTCAATGGCATTAATGATTATTTGCTTATGGAATCTGTTTTATATTAACAGTCTCTAGGATACTTACTAAGGATACTTACTATAACAGAAAATACCCTTGTAGCCACTGTGCTAGACTTCTAGTTCTTTAATGTGGTCCATGGATGGCTTCACAATGTACACAAACTTGGGAAATAGTTACTGAGATTTTCTGCATGTACATTTTCTGGAGTGAAGCCCCAAACATTTAATCAGATTCTCTTGGGAACACATTTCTTAAAGAAGAATGGTTTAGAGCATGACATTAAAAATATATATGTAACGCATCAATTTAAATATAGCACTTTGCTAAAGTTAATAGTATTACTAGTAAATGAATAAAGGGGTGTTTACCACCAATTTTAAACAAAATAAGATAGGCTTTTCTATCAAACAAAAATAACATACTGTTCAATTCATTGTCATTGTTTTGCCTCTTTTTGGATTAAAATTAAGTTTCACATTATGACTTCCATCGTATCAGAGACTCCTAAGGTAAATAGTAGCACAGTATGAAATGCCTTGATTGTGTAACTTCTCTTGCTCTCTTGGAAATACCAAATGTCATTTTCTTATAGCCCAACCTCAAATAATCATGACTACCTATTCAAAATAGCAACTGCATATTTTTCTAAACTTTTATGGTTTTTAATCGGCGAAGTAGTACTATTTGACAAAGCGCACGCATTTGGGCGTCTATTGTGATCATAATTCTACTTTATTATCATTATTTTCTTATTTACAAATTCTTCCATTCGGAAGAACGCTGCTTAGAAGCAGCTTCAGAAAGCCCCCTGAAGATGGGCCCTCGAGGGAAAGCAAGAATCCCGGGACCGCCCCGTTTCCCCTCCAGCAGAGCCCCGCTTCCCAGGCCCACTCGCCGAGCCCCAGGCGAGCGCACGCTCACGAGTGTCCGCGCTGCAGGCGGTGCAGGGACCCCAAAGCCACGGCGGCCGGACACTGCCTACCGCGGATTGGCCCGCGTCTCTGGGCTCGCCTGGCGGAGGGGCCGAGCGGGGGCGCGGAGGGGGGCGCGGAGGGGGCGGCGCCACCCGGCCTCGCGTCCCGCCCCCCGTGTGGCTACACAGAAGGGCGCGCACGTGCCCAGCCCGCCTTCTGCAGCGCGGCGACCCGGGCGCTCCTATCCGCGCGGACCAGCGACGCGGCAGCCGCTCCTCCAGCCTTCCCCGGCCACGGATCCCCGACGTGCTCCAGCCGCTCGCCCTCCACCGTCCTCTCGGCGCGGCCCTGGCACTGCCCCAGTAAGTTGCCAAGCCTCCGGCCACGCGGTGGGGCCGCGGGCGAGGGGCTGCCTGGGCGCCCGGGCCCAGCGGAAGGGCTGGGGCGGGGGCGCAGAGGGCCGCGTCCAGCTGCGCGCAGCTGTCCGGAGGCCGCGCTCCAGCCACGCCGAGACGGAGGATCCCCGGGCTGCCGCCGCGGAACCTGGTCCTTAGGGCTGCACCCCGGGTTGCGCTTCTCCCCGTCGTGCCCCCGAGGCATCGGGTCCGCAGCGGCCTGGCAAGGCGACTTCACGGGGTCCCTCTTGTCACTATTGTCCCGAATGTCTGTAGGCACCCCTCTCTGGGAGGGCAAACTGGGCCTCCCCGCTTTCTGCACACTGATGGGTCCTTGATGTCGCCTTCGCCTACCTTGAGGTTCTTGGTTTAAATATAGAACACCGTTTGGAGCTCTGGAAGGCTTCTCACATCCTAGACTTGCCCGGAGCTGACAGGACAGGTAAAGTGGCGTTTAGGGTGTTTTAAAGTAAATGGGTTGCAGTTTTAAACCCGTTTAACATGGGCTATATTTTTTAAAGGCTATTTCATGCAGAGTTCATCCTTGAACTCGAAATGCCATTCTTGACGCTTAGGGAATCACGAGGCCCATCACTAGAGTATAGCTCCTCCAGAGAACTTTACAACTTCTGTAGAGTACATCCAATCCATGGACTAACTTATTCAAAGACTGTCTCTTAGAGATATTTAAAAGAAATAGGCTGACAGGATCATCGAAATGGAAACAGTACCTAGATCTCGGGAGTAAAAATATTTAAACTTTCAATTTTTCTGCAGAACTGCCCGAAATATTGTTTAGGTGATGTGACTCTTTTAGGACTGGTAATAAGAGTTACCTAGTCTTTTGTACAGAAAGACTCATTCTTTTAATGAGGGGGTATGGTCAGATGTTATTCAAATAGAGCTATGTGAATCTTGGCAGGGAGCCTGGATTATGAAATTAGGTGTGTGTCCTCTGATATGATACGTGAATCTTGGCAGGGAGCCTGGATTATGAAATTAGGTGTGTGTCCTCTTATATGATACTTTCTCATTCTTGCCTCAGCCAGTCTTTACAATCAGTTGCCTCTTTCTCCCTCAGAATTAATAATAATTATCTCCTCAGAAAATTGCAAACATTTGTGTTTATGGTCTTTTTCTAGGGGATGTACAGGGTAAGAGTATTCAAATTATGTACTTTCTTATAGTTCTCTTGTGGTTTTTCCCTTTTGTAATATTAAATCTCTTTTTTCTTTTAATTGTACTAACATGCAATGATTTCTCAGTGCATTTTTTTGTTTCTTCCCTTTACTAAAAATTTGCTAGTTGGCTACTCTGAATTGACTCTGTGAGATCACATTATGAATCAGGATTTTTCACATTTCCTCCTTGACCCCTCACTTGGTTTCCACTTGATTAGGGGATGTGATTTACCTTAAGGCATTTTGATCTTTTAGAGTTTGCCACGGGCTTGGAGACCAGAGTAAAACTCTGGGTGGTATCTGCAAGGATTCAATTTGCAGACTCTTTGGCCTCTTTAGCATGTCAGCAAAGCCCTTTCGATTCCAAAGTTTGTAATCATTATCACGGGACTTAGAGTTAAGAGTCTGAAAAGAAGAATAGAGGCTGGAAGGGGGACATGGGAGCCGTTAGAGTTTTAAAAGTCTAGGATACTCTGGAATTTTCATCTTATATTCTCATATATTTTTGTCATTTGAACATATGTGCCTGAAGAATTGTAAAGCTCATGTTTTTTGCTTTCTACTACAAACCTGCTCGCCTTTGCTGAGTGTGGGTGCCTAGTATTCTTTCTAGATGGCCCAGCTTTTATTCTCTTCTCACTCTTCCTTGCTTAAGTTATCACTGTTTTTCCCGGCTCTTCTGGCCACCCTATCTGTGGCCATTTCATCTCTTTCCAGCCCACTATGGGCTTTCCTTTGGTGACTTCTCTATTTAGCCTAGTTTCTGTCCCTTCTTCTGTTTTATTATCTTTGCTTGTTGCTTCATATATCCATATCTGTCTACCTAGAAATGTATGTATTTTAATTGTTCAGAGTCATCTGCTGGTTTTATTTTGGTGCCTCTCAATAACCAACTTTGAGAGCAGAATCTTGAAAATACCTTTCTGTGGCTGTTTTTTTTTGTTTTGTTTGTTTTTTGCCCAAACACGATATGAACACATTGATTTTTAAGGACTGGCTTCTTGTAGACTAGTTACTGGATATCAGATATTTAGAACAAAAGCGATGTTTGCTGTTGAATATATTTCTAAATATTCACATGTTTAGTACTGTGTGCCTTATTCGAATGTTTTGTCATCCAACTAAATGCAAGTATACCTCATCTTACTGTGCTTCACCTTATTGCGCTTCATAGATAATTGTCTTTTTCACAAATTGAAGGCAAGACCCACCACCAGTAAAAAGACTAAGACTCACTTTACTGAGGTACTCTCTTTATTGCTACAATCTAGAACCAAACTTGCAATATTTCTGAAGCATGCCTGTACTAAAAAAAAGTTAACTTTCAGATTTTAATTACATGATACCTCTTGTCTACATGTTTTTGAAAATCTAAGTGGTTAACTCATTTAAACCCCCTCATATAGATACAGCCTTCATCAAAAAAACTAATGAAATTATTCTTTTCATTCTACAATGTCTGACACATAACACATGTTCTGTATGTCTTTATTGTTGAGTAAATGCCACCGATTTCAATAATTTGAGGAAGGATGTTATGTCTGTCTTCGAACGTATGTTACTTCATTGAAAATTACCAAGTTCCTACTCTCTACCAGGCACTGGACAACCCAAAGTAATGTGTAGCTCCAATTTTAGAGGGATTCTACAATTATTTTTACATTCATTAAAGGATTTTAAAGAGTAGTTTTGTTTCATTGTAATTTTATACAAAGTAACAACACCTATAAACAGACGACTTCAGTACTGTCTACACCAGAAAGCAAACAAGGAACACACTCCGTAACACAGTCATACACCATTTAACGATGAGAGAAATATGATGTCATCATTGTGTGAATCTCATAAAGTGCATTTACACAAACTTGGTTGGTAGAGCCTCCTGCACACCTAGGCTACACGGTATAGCCTGTCACTCCTAGGCTACAAGCCTGTACAACATGTTACTCTAGAAAACAACACAAGATTAAAGCAACCACAAGAGAAGATCCTGCAACAAGAGATGCAGTAAACAAAAGACGAGTAAGGCTGCTGCTGGCATAACATGGCACACTTTACATACTTTACAGCAAACTTTATTTTTTATAGGAAGAAAGTACACTTAAAAATAACAATACAAAGTATAGTATCGTAAAGACATTAGGATAGTCATTTTCCATCATTATCAAGTATTATGTACTGGACGTAATTGTAGGTGCTATACTTTTAGACGACTGGCAGAGCAGTAGGTTTGTTTACACCAGCATCACCACAGACACATGAGCAGTGTGTTGTGCTACGACTTTGTGACAGCTACGATGTCACTAGGTGATAAGAATCTTTCCGCTTTATTATAACCTTATGTGACCACCATCGTATATGTTCCCCATCTTTGACTGGGAAGTCATTAAGTGGCACATGACTGCATATGATGATGCTACTTACTATTCCATTATCAAAAACACGTGTGCTTGGTGTTTTGCAGTAACAAGTTTGTCCTGACTCTTCTAATCTTTTCCTTTTAATTGCCTTTCTGGCTATTTCAGAAGTGTTGTCTGTGGCTGTGAAAATATGGTAGATGCCTCCAATAAAACCAAACCAACTGAGAGTTCATTTCTACCAAGCTCTAACTAGTTGATCAGACTCTAACTAGCTGAGTTAAGATTATCAGAACATGGTTTACGTATTAACTTTTCTTGTCCAACTTAGTAAACATAAATGTTATATATTAATCTGTGGAAGCAAACAGTATACTATTGTTTTTTGTGTGATTATGGGACTCTTTTAAACTAAATGTGAGAATGGCCTCTGCTGCCTGTAGTTAACTTTCTCCTTGGTAAGGACAATTTGTATTGACTTTAAGATTTCAGTTAATGTGGTTTGTGTTTAAAAGTCTGAATTTGAGTATGTGGGTCACAGCTCTTCTGTTCTCAGACTTCTACTTTGGATCTCTCTCCTCCAGGACATCTGTGGTTCTCTGTTTTTCTGGTTGTGCACGAACATGATACATTGTTGAAAATCTTGGGGTTTCTTGCATCCAAGATTGAATCATCAAGTTAGTGTCCTGTGTGATAACTTAGTGCTGCAAATGTCATGTATTTAATTTTATGTCTTCTCCCTATCCTGCTGCAAAAAAACAAATACATAGAACCCGCACCCTCACAGGCATCCCAGTGCTGCACACTAGTACCGCTCCTCAGAACTTGAGCCTCGTCCTGCATTGGGCAGTGAGGTGGATGATGTAAGGACATTTCATAACCTTTCTTCCAGGAGTTAGGGGGGCAAAAAAAAAGCCCTGACTATCTCATATTCATTTTTGGAATATTTTGTGAACGATATACAACCAAGAATTGTTGTGTCTCTTGTTGAGTCTTACTAGTTTTTCCCACAGTTGTGGGGAAAATTCTTTTCTTTCCTTAACCCACTCTGGCTTCATCAAGGCTCCCTAAGTCTTCATACAGTTATACCCAAGGCGACGCTGTTGACACGATCAAAGCCCGCTTCTTTCCAGTGGAGACCTAGAGATCACAGTGGGTATAGTTTGATATCATTGGGATGCTGAACAATACTGTTATTACGATGCTCTCATTTTATTCTACTTTTGCCCATCTTTTTATTTTGTAGGGGGTTGGATTTTAAAATAATTGGATA
This sequence comes from Pteropus vampyrus, assembly GCF_000151845.1. Classification (NCBI taxonomy): domain Eukaryota; kingdom Metazoa; phylum Chordata; class Mammalia; order Chiroptera; family Pteropodidae; genus Pteropus; species Pteropus vampyrus. Next base: position 2,103,624 of record NW_011888889.1, on the reverse strand, counting down.
TGTTTTGCTTTTTAAAAAATGCTTATTCATTCAAAAAGTCACATAATAAACCTTAAAGCTCACTTTTTATTTATTCTGCTATATCGGCAGAAAAATATTTTGAATTAGTAACTTGATCATAATTAGGTAAAGGTTGTTGTTTTAGGGTCTTTTCTTGCCTTGGCTCTGGTATCTAGCCGTCATTTTGGTAAATGATGGCAATGATATAGTCACTAGTGGAATTAACTTGGTATATTGAACCATAAGGAAAAAATGGGGTCTCTTTGCATGTTCCACCTTATCAGTTTACTCCCTTAATCTGAATATGTGGCAGATTTTCCGAATGCAATTCCATTTCTACTTTTAAAAACCACACTAAAATCTCTAGAAATTGAAATATGTTTGAGTCCTAGGGGTGGACATCATCTCTAAATCACATGCAAAGTATCTTTTCCCAAAGTACGTGGGTTTTATTTCCTCCCTCCCTCATTTATGCCTCTCATTTCTAAAAGAAGGTATCCATGTGGTAGAAACAACTAGATTTGGTTTTTGCGGAACTCATATGCAAAAGTTCTAGTATTTAGCAATTATGTGTGCATCCAAATTATTGAATACTGTTTTGATACATTGGGATTCCCTTGGAATAGGAAATATGACTTTGTAACTTTGATTCTAAGAATATCCTATGAGGTATTCTATTTATAGTCTTCCATGATCAACAGTAAGTTAATCCATTTTGGATGAATACATGTATATATCTATGGCCCAGATCTAGAGTCTGTAGAGGAGCAAAGAATAAATAGCCTGGTCCCCGTCTCTGGGCACTGACCACTGAATGGAGGAGTTAACAGGTATACACACAGTGGGAAAAGGATGATAAAGCTGCCATTTGATACAAAGAGCTGAAAGTATCAGAAGGAGAAAGAACAATCTGTGCTAAACTTTTGGTTTTTTAACCTATGCAGTATATTCCCCACATAAACCAAATGGTCAGTCAGTCTAGGTATTGTCATCTCCATTTTGGTTCCTATCACTGCTGTTAAAACCCACTACCCTTCCTCTTCCTCCTTGCTCTTTGGTAAAACTTGGGTCACTAGGGCTTCAGTTCTGGCTGAGCGATTCACCAAAATTTGCATTTTGGAGGACATTATTAACAAGTTGGTAGAATTGACCATTATTATTACCCCGGGCCTCCAGAAAACTGTGATGTTTAACTGAAAATTCAAACTATCTGGAAAGGTCTTAAAGGAAAGTTAAAACACATTAGGAGATTATATTTTAGGTGGAAATATTGAAGAATAAAGCCATTCCAAATGTGCAATCAAATTAAGGAGTTGAGCGTTACACACCTGAAACTAATAGTGTTGTATATTAACTATACTTTAATTTTAAAAAATTAAGAGCATGAGATTATCTTAAGGTTTCACTCTGACAGTTGAGTTGTTAGCTTAGGCAAGCTTGGTTCCTTTATACAAACTAATGAGTTTAAAAAACTCTTAAAGGGCCTTGTCAAGAATGGAAAGATCACAAGAGGCCTTCAGCCATCCCCTCCATTGTTGCTTCTTCCACAGAACACCCTCTGAGGACCAGGAAAGCAGCTTACTCTTGGTTCTAATCTTGGCTTTCATTTTAGAATGGACAAAGAGACTGATAAAAATGCCAATAGCTGAAGAGATACTTGTCTATTCCATGTTAGAGAGGGAAGAGTTCTTTTGTTAGAAGTAAGTGTGTTCAGTTTGTTGTCCTACCGTTGAAGAAGTGGGTTTTTTAAAAAATTATATAACTAAAATTTTATTTACTGTAGTCTTCAGTTGCTATCGGACATAGTTCTTTTATTGTACAGGGATTCCATGAAGACAGGGAACTGAGTACCACTTCTTCACCTTTCAGGTTTCAAGTTCTTGTGAAACCTTTTTTTAAAAAAAGATAATTGTTCTAGAGAGGTGGTAAGTATATGTGTGTGGTGGGACAGGAAATTGATTTATATCTTTAGTCTACTAGACAAATCTTTATTTAAAAGAATCCGGGGATGAGTTCATTTCTGCTAGATAAAAATTGCTTCACAAGGTTTTTGTTTAATGGACCTGAGGTGCTCAGAATTCCATTAATCATAGCTCTTCGTTTACAATGCATCGTTGTCATGCCATTGCTTGTTCTTGTATGACCAATAAATTTATTAATTTTAGGTTCTTGGATTGTTTGGTGAGTGGATATTCATTGTGTTATTATAATATATGAATAAATGAAAATTTTAAATAAATTTCTCTTAAATTAGTAAACAGAAATGTTTACAAATGTCTTCTTTGTGTTTTTCCTTCAAGTAGAGAACATCTGTATTAAACGAAATTTTCCCCTTCCCTTCAAAATAAAAACTTGCTTTAGATAGTGATTTTTTTCTTCCTGAAATTTACTCTCTACATACCTTGGAAATATTGTGGGTTTGGTTGTAGACAACCGCAATAAATCTAGTATCAATAAAGCGAGTAATCATCTTTTTGCTGGCGAAGGGTCTTGCCTTCAATTTGCAAAAAGCGCAACATCTGTGGAGCACAATAAAGTGAAGCACAATAAAACGAGGTATGCCTGCACTCACTTCTGTAATGTCCCTGGTCTCTTCAAGCGGAGGGTCCTTATTATTTCTGCGTGGACTCACAGTCCACGGATTGTTTGCAACCTGCTTAGGTACTCACCCCGGTAAAATGTAAATGAAAACTTCCTGATAGTTTATATCAGCCTTTTAGTGAGCACAGCTCTGTGCCGTGTGAGGATGGGCTACATGATGAATGAGATGACCCTGTGGATCGCAGTTCAGTCTCTGTGGAGCTTCCTGGTGTTCTGAAATTTCACTGCTCAAGTCTTAAAAGATTGGACAGGTGAATCAAGTGGGAGAACTAAAGAGATCCAGGTTGAAAAGAGATCCCATTGACTTACTGTGTTTTCTAATGAAAGGCTTCATGGCAAGTGTCATACAGTTTTGATCAACTGTATTCGAACTGGTACTTACAATTCTTTGATATACAGACAAGGAGCTCCTCTCCCTTCTTTAGTCTGATATTCTCTTCATTCTGATTATACTTCAGTGGGAAAAAAAGCACACATTTATTTGCATGTGAGATGCTCCTGCCCCAATAATTTAGTGTAAGATTCCAAGACTCCCTGAATTCCAAGCAGTGGACACTTGCGGTTTCCGAACCCCAAATCATGAAGACCCTGCGATTCACAAGCCATTTCAGCTCCTGGGAAAATACCTTAGGAGAGAAGCCTTTGGGGCAGGATGGGGCCTTCTGGTCATACCTCCTTTCGTCTTGCTGATTGTAAGACTGCTCATGGCCTCCAAGGAGGGGCTGAGCACTGGCTCGGAAGTGAGTGTGGTTGTCGGGAGTTCTGAGTTAAAAAGCTATGACAATGACACTATGAAGCCCACTCACACTTATGCCATGAGGGAGGAGTAGTTCCCTCACCTCAAAGGAACACTTCAGAATTTAGTTGTCTCTGGCATCACCGCCCTTCTTTTCTCCAAAAAATCAGTCCCAGATTTCTGTGTCTACCTGGAAATAAATTCTAAGTTTAGCTGAGATCATTTTAATTGAGTTATCATAAATATATACATAAATGAGAAAAAATAAATAAGAATAGTTAGTGCCCTCTTATGTGAAATCCAACCTCATGGTTCAATGTCAGTCTGATGTAAATCTTCTTGTAGAAATCTCTGAAATTTAATAAACTTACAGTTTAGTAGAACTAAAGAGGTTATACTACAGAGCGACGTAGGCGTCACTGCAGAGCCTGGTCAGTTTTTAAAGTATAAAATAACCTAAAGCTTTCTCTCTTACTTGTCACGTTTGTTTAATCATGTGCCTTATGAATAACAGTGAGGCAACGTGAGCAATTTTAAAGTTGATTTCTCTATTGAAATTCTTATCTTTTGCAAAACTTGCTTCGTAAGTGGTTAAGATTCGTAATGTTTTGTTGCAAAAAGCCCTCTTTAAATGCATTACATTTATGGCATAGTGGTTGTGTAGGTGGAGTAGGACTTGTGTATGCTGTATTCATCAAGAAAACAGCACAAAGCACATGCCATTGAGAAACAATAGTGGGTGTTGATAAAATTTGTAGTACTAGAGCTTTGAAAGCATAAGCAGGGTTGTTCTTGTTTTACTTTCCTGAAACTTTGAATTTCACTTTTAAAACAAAATCGCTTTTTCATTAGATGGTAAGACATGAATAAGGCTCAGTATCCTGGAAATTTGGTTATACCTCTTTAACAGTGGTGAGATGCTGTTGTGTTATCTGGTTTTGTATTCCATACTCTAAACTTAACTGCACTGAAACCTGTCCTGTGGACAATTTCCGAAGCGCTGGAAGTTTTCATCTCCAGCTTCCTTGGCCGGGAGAGTTCCTGAGTCGCAGGCACTATGTATATGCCAAGCACAGTGCTAGACAGATTTGGACGGGAAGCAAGCTTCTGAGAATGACATTTAGAGCCCGCTTTTTATAGATTAAGAAACATCTTAAAAGGTATAACTCATCTGAGGTCAGACAGCTAAGGCGGAGTGAAGACTCGATTTCAAGCATTTTGATTTAGCAAAAGCACTAATTCATATCTGGCCGTTCTGCTTTTGTGAAGCATGTCTTAATCACGATAGTATACTGCTTAAATGGCAGGAATTTTATAAATGAGGATCAAAATTGTTTTAACTTAGTAGTTTTTAGATTTTAAAATTTCTTGGAAATAACATTTGAATAAGCCATTTCAGGATAGTGACATTCTTATGATGTTAATTTTTAAAAATAGCATGCTTTTACCAAAAAAAAAAAAAAAAAACAAGGAAAAATGTAATATTAACCCCAAAATAAAGACTGTACATATGGGTTCTAAGCCATCTAAAGTCATTAAGATTTTAACCTCGTAAG
>NW_011888889.1:2093266-2098681 GCF_000151845.1 Pteropus vampyrus | reverse complement strand
TGGCATAGTGGTTGTGTAGGTGGAGTAGGACTTGTGTATGCTGTATTCATCAAGAAAACAGCACAAAGCACATGCCATTGAGAAACAATAGTGGGTGTTGATAAAATTTGTAGTACTAGAGCTTTGAAAGCATAAGCAGGGTTGTTCTTGTTTTACTTTCCTGAAACTTTGAATTTCACTTTTAAAACAAAATCGCTTTTTCATTAGATGGTAAGACATGAATAAGGCTCAGTATCCTGGAAATTTGGTTATACCTCTCTAACAGTGGTGAGATGCTGTTGTGTTATCTGGTTTTGTATTCCATACTCTAAACTTAACTGCACTGAAACCTGTCCTGTGGACAATTTCCGAAGCGCTGGAAGTTTTCATCTCCAGCTTCCTTGGCCAGGAGAGTTCCTGAGTCGCAGGCACTATGTATATGCCAAGCACAGTGCTAGACAGATTTGGACGGGAAGCAAGCTTCTGAGAATGACATTTAGAGCCCGCTTTTTATAGATTAAGAAACATCTTAAAAGGTATAACTCATCTGAGGTCAGACAGCTAAGGCGGAGTGAAGACTCGATTTCAAGCATTTTGATTTAGCAAAAGCACTAATTCATATCTGGCCGTTCTGCTTTTGTGAAGCATGTCTTAATCACGATAGTATACTGCTTAAATGGCAGGAATTTTATAAATGAGGATCAAAATTGTTTTAACTTAGTAGTTTTTAGATTTTAAAATTTCTTGGAAATAACATTTGAATAAGCCATTTCAGGATAGTGACATTCTTATGATGTTAATTTTTAAAAATAGCATGCTTTTACCAAAAAAAAAAAAACAAGGAAAAATGTAATATTAACCCCAAAATAAAGACTGTACATATGGGTTCTAAGCCATCTAAAGTCATTAAGATTTTAACCTCGTAAGTAGTGCTTTTAAACAAGCATGTTCTGTTTGGAGTGCTATTGTGCTATCTTTAAAAAAAAAAAGAGCTGTTTGAATTTTTATTTTTCCTGATTATCATAGGTAACAGATGGTTTGCACTTAGTTCAGTGAACCAAACAAAAAAAGAGCAGACTTTGCATAAAATTTCTGTTGATGTTGCCATTTTGTCTCACTGAGATGGATCATATGAACTTTCTGAATAATGAATAGCATATTTACATTATTCTGATCTTTTTTTGCTACAGAGTACAAAAGGTTATGAAGGACAAACAACCTAGTATTTGCCACTTTAAATTGTTATTCTTGTAAATTAAAGTATTTTTCTATTCTTATACATGGCCAACTCTAGGTATCTTATATTCCCTGACTACTTCTAAAAATGATAATTATTCCAGTGACTTTGAAAACTGAAGGCACCATTTATTTCATTGAACTACTGGAAATAGTAGTAAATTAATCTTTATGAGGATTTTAAACCTTAAAGCCTCAAGAACCCATATCATTTCTCTAATCTCAATTTTGAAAATATTTAATACAGTTGCTATCTAATATTTACCCTTCTGTTGATTGACCATCACCAGCCTTTTCATAGTTGTTGGTTAACTTTTGCGTGTGGTGGTGAAAGGTGGAGGTGAAGGCAGCCAGGATGATATTACTGCAGTGGAGGTAACGATTAGAGATGAGGGAGACACCAGCTGTAGTTGTTGGTACCAGTGGTAACTTAAAGTTCAGTGGAAAGACTCTCCTGTTTTAAGAGTTAGCCTTCACTTTATCACATATAATTTTAATGCATTACATGGACCAGGGGCATCAGTAAAGTTGAACTATATAATTGCACTTCTAACTTTGTATGCATGAACCAAAATTCAAGCCATTTTCAAGAATTGGAAAAAAAAAGTGCTCAATTTATTGAACCAAGTGTAATTTCTATTGAGCGAAATAAAAGTGGAAAAAGGAATACAAGAAATCTTCATTTTTTTTTTTTTGCCCCCAACAAAACAATGTGTGTAGAATAATTTTAAGGATGAGAAAGTAATTTTTCTCTAGTGTTCATTTCAACAGAACTTCTACCGAAATTATTTCCTGAATTGAATGTTCCATATTTTCTACTCTCCTCTTCCCTTCTCCCTCCCCCCCCTCCTCTTTCCCCTCCTCTGCTTTCTTTTCCTCCCACCTCCTCTTCCTCTCCTCTCATTTTTCTTCTGGTTGGAGTTGTGAATAGGCCTAGCACTCACTAAGACCCTGCTGAGGAGCCTGAGCTCTTTTGTAGACCTGTAGACTATTAAGATAGTCTCTCTTAACTATCTACTGTCCTTGGCATGTAGATTGTATTTTCTCCTTTGGATAAGGTCAGCCTTGAAGAACATTGCTACATACACTTGGCAAACGCGGAGGGGAGCATGCCAGTGTGTGGGGAAACCGCACGTAAGCATCGACTTGGTGGCACGAGAGTGGTGTTCTTACTTTCCTCTCCTCCCTAACTCTCTTCCTAAACTTCGTTTCCCTCAACACTGACTCTAAATGCAAACTTTAGGATAATTGGCAACCTTTTCAGAGTCCAAAAACAAACCAAGCAGTGACTGTAGGAAGTGTAACTCTGCGACTTTTTAGAAAAATCCCCATCCATTTATAGCATCATGTTAACTTTGCATGGAAGAGCACATTGCAGTTACTCTGAAGAAGAGCTAATGTGTTTTCTTGACGTGTCAGCCTTTTAGTCATTGCTTTCCTGAGTAACTTTAAAACGGAGCTAGAAAGTGCTCAGTTTATAATTTGAATTAGAGTAATATAGCTATTGCTTTATCGAATCTTGTTATCAGTTACTGCATTTGTTATCGTAAAAATTATTCACAGGATAGATTCAGTGAATTGGGTTTGTATTCAAGTAATAGCTGTCTATAAAGATTTAATCATTATATATTAAAAGGACTATCACACTTAAAAAACATCTTCTGGCAGAACATATTTTAGTTTAACTTCTTTAAGGATAATAACCATTTCGTAAGGACTTACTGTTTCAAGGCACTAAATTCTGGGGGCTTTACAAAGCCTAAACAACAAATTCAGCCCATTGGGAAAAAAAAGTTCATTTACAACTTAGATTCTGAAAGTTAGAATTTAGAGGGTTGGAACCCATATGAGGGCCACTGAAGTTTATGTTCCTTCACAAGCCACCTCTTGACAAACTGTGACATACAGAACCAATGATTTCACAGCATCATTTGCCATTCTTCAAGCAAATAAAATCATTGGGTTGTTGGCCCAAAGATAAACTTTAAAATTTAATTTGTCTTTCTTTTAAAACATATAGCCATTGAGTAGTTATGGAATGCCTGCCAAGTACAGAGTTTTTCTGTGTACTTAGATACAGACACAAATAAAAAAGGACATGTTCTTTGAGCTCTTGGAACTTACTTTCTTGGTGTCTTTGTATCCAGAACGGAATAACAAATGGCATGGCTTTTTTTTTTTTTTTTTTTGAGCAAAATAGTAGGGAATGGGGGGGAACTATGGTGACCCGGAGAGCAGTCAATTTAAAAAATATGCTGTGACCCAAAACATGCACTGGGAGTTGGGAGGAGTGACTGGTAAAACATTTATAAAGAACCCAGCAGTCATTCACATTGTGAAAAAAGTAGATGTGGAATTAGACTGCAGCCTAGAAAACTTACATTTTTATTCTAGATCTTTTTAAACATGTCAGAACACACTGATATAAAAAACAATTTCAAATATATTTTCCCTCAAAAATCTACACAGAAGAGACTGAGTAATATATAGCAGCTGTTGATGGAAGTTGACATTTTGCAGCTATGAATTTTGGAATAACAAAATTTTAAGTTTTCCACATTTCCCTCTTAAAACTACTCTGGAAACAAAACTCAATTTTGTTCTGTAGAAGGTCCTTTTCCTGCTTCCTAGATCCCATATTCATCTCTTAAGCTAGCTTTATTATCCTTTCATTCACTGCAAAATATTATGTTGTAAAAATGATCAAATAAGCTTCATCTTCAAGCAAATTCTACTTTTTCAAGTTATGAATGACAACTACCTTAAGTCCTGGAAGCATAACAGTAATTAGAGTAAAGGTAGTGGAGACCAGTAAATTTTACTGAAGTGAGAAAGGTAAAACCTCCTGTTCCTGTGTGGTCTGAATATTCCCAGTATTTAGTATTATTGTCTAGGCTAAGTGGGTAAATGATAGAGCTTTTTTTTTTCTGGTCTTGTAGGAAAGTATTTTATGGGTGATGAATAGATGCATTGGTAGAACTGTTATTAAAGGTAATACCTGCTATTCAGAATTAAATATGCCATCCAGGCATATAGGGAAAAGGAAAGAAAAAGAGAAATTAGAATTGTTAACACTAAAATTGACTTGTTGCATCAGGTGAACCTTGAAACTTAAGACAGGTTTACCCAATCAATATTTATTTGATCTGAACAGTGGCTATGTAATGGTGTAATGCCCCTTAACGCTTTTCCAGTCATCAATGTTATGAGGACATACTTTGTGGGGTTTTTAATTTTCTGGTCCCTGTGAGCTGACATGACTGCTCCTGTTTTGGAAAGTGAGGATGTCGAGTGGGGCGGGAGGTTTTTGGCAACATGGACTGCATTGTAAACTACCTGTTATCTGACTGTTGGTTTATACATATGCAAAGAATCACGAAAAACTGCTTTTCAGCCACACATGCACACAAAAGAAATCGTACCATTAAATCATAAAATCTAAGTTGGCAGATACTTTAGCTAATCCCCTTCTTACTAAACCTGGTTTTGCAAGTTTCTTAATCATTCTGAATCACCTGTTCTCTGTTTAAAATAATGACAGAATCTGACATCTTTATTGGTGGGCAGCTTCTCATGAGTAGGAACACTATTAGAGAGATCTGCATTTTATTGGGTCAATATCATACTCTTTTTATATTTATTTTCTGCATTTGGAGTTTTTGTCTTCTAGTATAATGTGGATAGGATCAATCTTCTTACACATTGTCATTCACATACTCAAAAGAAGTTATCTCTAACTCTTTTCGCCAAGAACAAAAAGAGGCGAAATGTAGAAATACCAGTTTACGTTTTAAAGCTCTTTGCTATTTGCCAGATGCTTTTCTTGTTCGTTTATTCCTTACAGCAGTTCTGTTTCAAAGATGAGAAGACTGAGACCCCAGGGCCTTACCCAGACCCATGGCTGGCAACTCTCAGAGCTTATTGGCTAGACTGCAAGCAAGGTTCCCTCTCTGGGCGCCTGCTACAACCCTGCTTATTGTGCCTGAACACCTGCAGCTTCTGTAATTCCTCTTCAAGTTATGACATGATTTCCAGACCCCTTACTCTCTTCTAGTCACTCTTTACTGAACATATTTGGTCAGCATTTAAGAAAAAGATGGTGGCTACAGCCAAGCATCCAAACATTCAGAAATATTTGAGTAGTAGCTATGGGCCAGGTTCTCTGTACGTATTTGTGATACACCTGTGAACAAAGCAGTC
>NW_011888889.1:2079472-2092346 GCF_000151845.1 Pteropus vampyrus | reverse complement strand
AGAACAATCAATGATCACAACTATTTTCATTTTCATATCCCATATTGATTCCTTTTTTTCCTCTTTCCTTCCTTCGTTCCTCACCCCCCCCGCCCCCAACAACATCCAAAACTAAAGAAGCAGTATCCTGCAACTCTTCAGCATGCTATATTGAGCCAGATGATATAATCATTAGCTAACATTGGCTTTTAACCAAGCCATGGCGACAAGTTTCTTTCCTTATGGCATGCTCTGGATAGTATTTCTTCTCAGTTTAGAATATGTGCTTCATAACTGGACTATTTGTTGGCAGAGGACTGCCTGTGCTTCATTTCTGGGATGTGGCAGTTAACAGTTTGCTCATCAGAGCGCTTTCTCTGTTTCTTCCGTCCAGTGCTCATTGTGGGAAACTTTGAGCTCTGAAAGAAACGTACATTTCGTGCTTGTCTCTTTAGATGGCACAAACCAATCAAAAACTTTAGTGGCTGTAAGAAAATAGGACCATTAGGAAAAAAAAAAGTTGTGTTCTTTTAAAAAATTGTGAGACTTCATGGCATTGCTTCTGAAAGGCTAATGCCCAGATATCTTATGGAGAGTCAGACACACTTGATTTTGTGTCTTGACTTAGATATTTACTACCTAGTATTTAATCTCTCAAAGCTTCGGTTTCCTGATCTATAAACTAGAGATCGTAGTAGCACCTACCTCCTAGGGTTATTCGGTCATTTGGTTGGGTTAATACATGTCACGCCTTTGGTAAATGTTAGCTCTCAGTAGTGGCAGTGGAAGTAAAAGCTGTAGTGGTGACAGTATATTTGTGTATATTCTGTGAACAAGTCTCACCCCGGAAACTTAGCAGAACTCTTCATAAGTTTTAAACTGATGATTAAATTCTCATTAAGCAGTATCAGTGAAAGTCTCTTTTTTTTATATTCCCGCTGCTATTTTCTTTTTCCAGGATAACTGCAAGTTGCCTGTCTCTGAATCCTGTTTCGCAGCTCTGTCCCCCAGGTCAGCTTTCACTGAGGATGTGGATTTATGGCGCTCATCTTTTGCCCTTCAGCGTGCCTCATACGTATGTGCTTGTTTCTGATTGCCTTGTGGTTCCCTTGCGTTTGCTTCAGTCCCTTCAGTCTCTTTTTCCCCTGCCACTTCATCTTGTCTGCCTCATTCACTTCAAGGTCACTTATATAAAGAAGATGCAAGTTTCTCCAGATCTCAGTAAGTGTGCCCAGGTTCCTAAAACAAATATGCACATTCGCTTTGCCAAACTGACTCTTTCTGATTGCTTAAAATATTCTCTGCTGTGTTTTCTCCATAAAGCCTTCCAAACTGATCCAAGAAGAACACCCTGCTTCTTCTAGAAACCCGGGTGAGGGATCCAGTAGAACATTTGATAGGGTGACATATCTCATTCCTCAGCATTGAATTTGGGAAAAGAAGAGTTTTCCATAAAAAGGAATTATTAGTGATTATCATAGTGAAACATATGTTAAAGCTATATTATATTACGTTTTGAATGCTGTTCGGCACTGATTGTAGAATTTGAGATGTTTCAAGGCTTTGATAAGTGACAAATGCATTTAAAATCTTAAAATATAGGGTATGTATAACACATAGTGAATGTATTTTAGGAAGAATTAACAAAGGTAGAAGGTTTCTTATTGTGGCATATGTGTCACCAGAATATACTTCAAAGCACGATCAAAGCTTAGGGATTCATAAGAGTGTATTTTTGGCTCTAGTAAATTATGCATGTGTGCACGCGCGCATGCGCGTGCGCGCACACACACACACACACACACACACACACACATACACACACATATGCTCATATATAATGTGAAGACACATAGAACACAGTTATGTGAAGACACATAGAACACAGTTTCTGCCCTCTAGGTTTATCAAATCCATGCACTGGGAATGGAATGATAAGCACTGGATACATATGGTGCTCTAGTCCAGGGCATAGGTGATAAGTCATCCAGAGAGGTGTCAATAGGATGTCATGGGCTCTCCAAGGAGGTATCACTTCCTCTTGAGGGGATCAAGAGGAAGTTTCATGGAGAAGGCAGGATTTGAAAAGGACCTAGAGAGGAATAAATATGTTCGAGCATAGAGTATTTTCAAGTAGAGATGAGATTAAGAAAACACTCATGATAGAGAAAAAGAATGAACAAAGGACTCTGAAAAGTATGGGAACCGTTAGCAAAATAGCACACAGTTCTCTTTAACCAGTATAAGGTGGACTGCAAGGGAATTGGGAGGATGGCAAAGGAAGGGGAAAAGAAGAGGAATAATAGTAATAGCTTACATTTATTAAGTACCTATGTGACAAGCAGTGTTTTAAGCACTTCACTTTTATTAACTGATTTAATCCTAAGGAGGATAAGGCTAGAAATATAGATTGAGTCATAGTTTGGACTTCGAATATGAGGTAGGGAGTTTGTATTTTGGTTGGTTATGAGGTGTCTGAATTGTGGTGGAATAACAGCTCCTGTGAAATGAGGACCATGGGATGAACTGCAGTGATAGCAGTGAGGATGGGGTTCACAGAAATTTTAAACTGAAGTAACCGTGTATGTTAGGAGTCTCCATGAATGGCAGTGTTAGTCTTTTCATATTTGCAAATTTCCAAGTCTTCAAGAAAGGGTGTCTTTTAAACTAGAGTAGCATGTTAGTTAATTTTATACTTCAGTATTGAGTTATGACCATAAATCTGCTATATTATATAATATTTTTAAATCTTTTAAAAATATGTTTTTAATGCAAATTAATTAGTTACCTGCTTTAAAGTTACTTAACTTTTTAACCTTGAGTTAAATATGTGTTACTGAAATGACCTCTGAAAACATTTCAGGCTTAGCATTTTTTAGATGTGATTTGATTTTGAAAGAAAACATAATACCATAATGATATTTGTTCTCACTCATTCATTGATATTATTGATTAGGTTAATATATGCAAGATAACTATATTTTTTTTTCCTGTTAGTGTTTTTTGTGGTCCTTCAGACTTTTTACTTTCTAGAAAAAAAAATTATTTAAAATATGAAATTGTATAATTTGTTAGCAGGAGGTCAGAGAAATCTTTATATTTCAGGAAAATCCAGGGAAATTCTTATAGAATGCAGGCAAAATTTTGGAAAAGCTGTGTTTTTCCCCCACGCACAAAAAGTTTATAAATGGCATACGTTGGTTCTTTATGATTGATAGCAAAGCACAGTGTAGGGCTGGAAGAATTCACACCAGATTAATTTGGCAGGATTCAAATAGTTCCTTGATATTTAATTCTAGGCACACTGTTTCTGTCCTGTTAGTCTGTATAAGCTCTTGCTTAAGGAATTGCTCTAAGGGAGCTCTGCTGTCTTATCCACACTGAATTCTGCCTGCCATCCATATAGTGTCTCCGGGGCTCTGCTCCTGGGCCAGACCTCTCTGTGAAGACAGCTATGGTGGGACCCAGCCCAGGAGTGGTTCTAGTAGCCCCAGAGTGGGGCTCTTCACTGGAAGAAGTTGCACTGGGCTGTGGCCTCTTGTCCGCTTTCTGGCAGCAAGCCTCTCATTAGCATGGGGTACTGGGATGTGCTTGGCTAAGGAGGCAAAGCCTTGAAGAAAGCCCAAGTCTTTACTTGTGTCCATGCCCAGGATGATGCATTGCTAGCATGCAGCCAGTTATAAGAGGAAGAAATCAAACCCAAATGTGAAAGCAAGTTTCTTAATGCTTTCATTCCCAAGTTTAAAGTTTTCTGTCAAGCAGCTTCCTTAAGGAGAGAACACCCAGTGGTCATACTCAGGAAATTGTATTTGGAAATTTCTTTTAACTGAAATTACAGACTATCATTGAGACTGTACACTAATGACTTATAGTGGCTGCAGCAATGCACCTTCTCAGGCAGGAGGAAGAAAATGATCCAGGCTGTACTTGGGGCCTTGGAAACTATAAACCTTACTAGCCACAGAGAAGCAGTGCTGAGTGTGTGTCCTTGGACCTGAGTGTGCTGTGCCGCCCAAGTAAATGGCCGAGAAGAGAGACCGAACAGGATTCTTACTGTGTTTTATCACACTTTCTCAAATGATATGATAAAAAGGACTGTTTGTCCTCAACAGCTGCTTTCATTTTTATCTGGGCATATACATAAACACCCGGAATAAAGACTAGGTTCTCAGCCTCCCCAAAGGCTGTATTGACACTCATACACTGAGTTTTTAATTTATATGATTATATTTTTCCATTTCCATAAGGTATATTTGTTTTTTTTTTTTTTAACTGCCTGGTTATTTTGGTAAGCTCTCGTTTCGATTCATTTTTAAAACTTAATCTTTTGTCTTTTAAACTTTTCTATGTAGTAATTCCATATGCTTGTTTGGGTATTTCTAGTATCTGAAGGAAGTTTAAATCTGATGGTTATTTCTATTAACTCTTAAACGTAGTAGTTTATTGTGTGTGTGTGTGTGTGTGCGCGCGTTACGGAATTTTTGGTTGTGAGCTCATATTATATTGAATTTAATCAGTGTGAATCCTGAAGGCCTACGCAGAGTGGGCTTTCCTCTGGAGAGAATTTGCATTTGTATATTCAAATAAGCTAAGAAACTATTTTATTAGGTGCATAAACCTGCTACTAACCTGGCTACTTGGCCCGCTTTGTCCTGCCCTAGCATGGTCTTGGTTCCAACTCTCTCTTTGTACTGACATACGCATTTATTCCCTTCACATTACCTAGCATCCCTGATTCTACTTTTATCTCACTCATTCACATTTTCTTGTCTATGTCTGTCTACCTGTCTGTCCATCTGTTTCTCTTTCTGTGTGTGACTGTCTGTCCATCTCTGTCTCTTTGCCTTGTGAAATTTTCGTTATTTTCTAGTGAGCTCTATCATATTATGTTGTCATTTATCCAAGATTTATTTGTATTTTGTAAGAAAGCTCTTCAGAGCATGCAGCTCACTATACTTCTGGAAACAGAAATCTTCATGAACTCACTAAGAATTAGTAATATAAGTGTGTTTTATAGTTTTCAACAAGCAATTATGAAATGGGAAAGATATTCTTATACCTATAAGATTTAACAGTTACACATATTTGCAAAATTAAGCTCTGATTTCTCAGGTCTCCTGACATTTAAAAGACTATTACAGAGCCCTCAAGAAACTAATGTCAATATGCTGATGTTTGAACATAAGAGAATTTTTTGTTAAGAAAGAGAACTTTTGTTTCTCAAATGGAAAATCAAGGATTTCTTTTCTCTCCTTTGCATGCCTCCAATTCTAAAATTTGGATAAATAGGAAAGAATTTGTTTATACAAAATATCTTGGAAGAAGGGGTGTGATGAGGGCAAGGATGGAAGGGGAGCCACTGGGGTCTTCTAAAATGCCTTCGGAAAAAAAAATAATAAAATAAAATATAAAAATATGAAATAAAATAAATAAAATGCCTTTGGGGAGTGAGTTGGAGAACCACTGAGCAGAGGGGCAGCATCGGTCACCTAATTAAGTAAGTACATCTTTTCCTTTCAGACCTCTGCAGGGCACCAAATATGGTCATGAATAGTTGGAGATAGAAGTCAGTGTGATAAGCCACATGGTATCATCATCTGCAGAGCACTGGGTAGAATGAGGAGACCTAGATTCTGAGCCAGTCACACTAGCTGTCGTCGTACCTGGAAAAAGTCCCTGGGGCTCAGTTTGCACCTTTAAATTTAGAGTACGGGACTGGCAATCTTTTTATTCTAAATCTTAATTTCTGTGTATCTACAAATCTTTTTAAGTAAAAAGTAAGTAAGTAGCTTTTATAAACAGATTATTTTTGGTATTCCAACGCATGAATGTCAATCACATCTTTAATTTATATTATAATGGTAAATTAACAACAGCAACTGCCATCCATTGAGTGCCAGCTCTGTAGTGGACACTTCACATATATTTTCTCACTTGCCCTTTATAGTAACCTAATGAGGAAAATCTTCATTCTACCAGTGAGAAAACGAGGGCTGAGAGGTAAACGCTGCCCGTCTCTAAAACCCCAAGCTCTTTCTACAATGGCTTGTTTTTAGGAGTCTGCTTTTATCACTAGCTATAGGAGCAGATAAATATGGATATTAATATTATAATTCTACTTGATTCTTATTAGAATTTTTTTAAAGTGTTTAATTTTGCATGAGGGCCATCTTAAATTTCTTTTTGAAACCTGGAAGGATGGCAATAATTCTTGCTTTGTCGCGTTGCCATTATAAAGGGGCAAACAAAAAGCAATTTGCCCCTCCTTCCTCCTTGAATCCCCTCCTCAGATATGAGTAAAATATTTGGCTGAAGTGTTTATGTATTTATGTACATGACTGTGACTTTCACATCTAACTCAGGTTTGTTTGTTTGTTTGTTTTCCTAGTTTGTCTATAACAGAGAAAAGTACAGAGCCACAATATGTCATCAGGAACAGTTCTTAGCAGACATGATTTGTTTCCCTGTGCTTACCAGCTGTGTATAGTGATAGCACTTTAACTTTTAGAAGTGGAGAAGTTACCAAAAATGATTAATCGGGACAAGAGTAAAGGATGCTTCAGAACTAGACTCTATCCCTACACCTAGATAAAGTTGTAACCTAACATGGAACCATTTTTCCACATATTTTCCCTGCATTTGTATTATTAAAGTTATCCTTTCAGAGCACCAGAGAACTTTGCCTTGACCTTTTAAGTTGAATAATATCTTTCACTGGGTGTCTTAGATGTGCTGGCTCTTGGGCTGCCCCATTAGAAAGGATATTTTGGTTATGAGTATTTCTCTAGTGGAAGAAAAAGGAAGTGTTTAGAAGTCTTAAAAAATGAACAAGCTCTACAATGTGAAACAAGAAAGTGGCTAAAAATCATAATTTTAATTAGTATTTGTTTCATTTTCTTCTGATTCCTCAATAAATTATCTTTATACTCATGGAAAGATGTCCCAGAAAAAGGACACTACACAGATATGGGTTTGGATGTTTCAACTGTAGGAGTAGCAAGTCCTAAAGGAGGCACAAGTGATAATCTGGAAGGATCTGTTTGCTGGGGTTTTAGTTCGACAAAGAGCTGTTTACCTTCCAATTATCACAGTAGAATTCTGCGTGCTTCGTTAGTTATTTGGTGTTATTGGGTGTGTGTGAGCTCACGCTCAGAGTTCATGAAGCAGCTCGATGGTGCTAGAGGCCTAGATGATGAAATGTTGTTTTACTGCTTGCAGACAAGGACGCTCTCGCAAGCAGGATTGTTGAAACCTTGCTGTGAAAGATTGTAAAACAAACCTAGTTTTTGTTGACATAAGATAAATGAAATAGGGAGCCTGAGTAGTAAGAGCTTAGGAGGTTCAAAGATTTTGCATAAGCTGCACTTTTTGTTAATATTCATAAAATGTTTGTCTCTTGGTAACAAAGAAATCATTTGCTTACATCTTAGAATGTTCTGTATTGACCAGCTAGCAAACTCAGTCTGTGTACCCTAGACCTTTAAAAAGCAGATTTCTAAATAATCAGAGAAAATACGGATATAACTCCATGGACTGTATGTAACGCTAAAAGGTAAAACTGTTTGGAAAGAAGTAAAGACATACAATCAAAATCCTAACTGAATGCTCAGAGCGAGGAACAAGAAAGGTAAAGACCAAAAATGGTTCATTGCAGCTGCCATGGGTATTCATTGGAGGGGTTCAGACTTAAAAGATGGAGAATTAAGTAAATGGTATGAATCTGTAAAAAAAACAGCAAAAGAGTTGAATCCTTATGAAATATTTATTTGGGCAGGAGAAAAAAAGTGGGAGAGGACCTGGTTTAGTACCAGTAGTTGACTGAGGAAAGGCAGAGCTGCTAAATCCCTATTTTGCTTTTGTCTTTATGAGAAGGGTGGCTTTCCGACCAGTGGATAGAACACATAGCTGAAGCCCAAATGGGTGGGAGAGACCCGGCTGCTTTAAGCTAGTTCACAATTTCAGGCCTGGAGGAATTATATCTGTTGATATTAAAAGAATTTGTAGGTACGAGTGTGGAGCAACCATCTATAATCTTGGAGGCACCCTGAAGCACAAGAAAGGGAGCAGAAGAAAGGAAATCATATTCAAAATGGAGGTCAACGCAGAGTGTGGAAACCACTGATTAGGGAGCTGAACACTGTTCGCCAGCAAAATTCAAGCAGTTTTAGCTATGTAGTTGGAAAAGAAATGACTGATTCCTAAAAGGCATGAGTTCACCAAAAACGAGTTATGACTGACAAACTCCCTACCCTCTTTTTACATGGTTGTTAGATTGGCGTATTTGGAAGTTTAAACACAATGTATTAGGATTTCGGCAAAGCATTTAATATGTTGTATTATGATAAGCTTGAGATAAATTAGGGAGCAATGTGTATTTCTAGATAGCTGCACGATATACCCACGGTGCTGATTAATGGGTTGATACAGCTTGGAGGGGCAGGACAGTCTTAGTGGCTTGCCATGGTTTTTTCTCTATGGCCCTGTCAGGTTTAACTGTTTTTATCATTTACTTGGATTAAGATAGAAGACATACTTATTAAATTTGCAGTGATGTAAAGGTGGGTAGCATGCTAAATCATTGATTGATGGATTTGTATTATACATAATCCCAAATAATATGAAACTTAAAATTCTGAATGAAGTTTTAAAATAATCAATGAAATAAAGTATTTAGATACCTTTTGGGAAAAAGACTTGAAGGTTTTAGTGCAGTCCAAGCCAAGTATGAATCATTCATTCACTGAGCAAATGTTTACTTTACTCCTGTCCATTAATTCGATCACTATGAGTACACTGGGAACGCAACAAATGAATAAAATATAGACCTTGCTTGATTTTAGTCTAAAGGAGTGTATTTGTTTCCTAGGGTTGTGATAAAAAAGCACAAACTGGGTGGCTTAAAATAAAAAAAAAAACTTGCTGTCTCACAGTTCCGGATACTAGACGTCTGAAATCAAGGTGGCTCAGGGCCATGGTCCCTCTGAAACCCGTAGGGGAGAATCTTTCCTGGACTCCTCGAGCTTCTGCTGGTGGCTGTCAAGCTTTGGTGTTCCCTCGCTTGCAGCTGCCTCACTCCAGTTTCTGCCTCTGACATCACATTGCATTTTCCCTGTGTATCTCTGTCTTCACATGGCATTTTCCTCTTATAAAATCACCAGTCATATTGGATTAGGGCTCACCTAATGACCTCATCTTAATTTGATAACACTCACTGACAAAGACCCTATTTCCATTTAAGGTGCCAGGGTTTAGGACTTCAACATATCTTTTGGGAGGACACAGCTCAACCCATAACAAAGAGTTACACGTGTTCCTTCAAGTAGCTGACTATGATAAAGAAAAAGTGTTATAAAATTACAGAGTGCTGTGGGAACAAGTAATAGGGCGACCTTACTTACCTTGCGGGAGGGTGTCAAGGATGATTGGTTGCTATCTAGGCAAAGTGGAGGAATAAGTTTCCAGGAAGAAGAAACGACTCTGCAGAAAGCCTGGAGGCAGTCAGAGGCTCAGAGTTCTGAGGCAGTTGGAAGGAAACCCAGGAAAGCTGAAGGGTGTGAGGAGGAGGCTGAAGATGAGAGCAGAGAGCAAGGAGCAGAGCTGCGTACAGTGCACTGAGGTGGTTTGCGGTGGCTATTAAAAATAAAACAAAAAGAATTACTAGACGTATGTAGAATGGAGGAAGATAATGAGCACATTAGACTCTGTCCTTGCTTAACCACATCTGGAATGCTTTGCCTTGTTAGGAAGGTCATTTTAAGTTAGCATTTTTCAAAGTGTGCTTGTTGGACTTTGAATTCATGTATTTCTCAGAGAGGAGAGAAGTCTTAGGATGATAGGCACTTGAGATTATTTGAATGAGAAGTGTTTTCTGTATTTGTTCTTAGGGCAGATTTAGGCCAATGGGTATGAGTTGTAGGACTCCATGGCAGGGGAAAAACTGGTTTTCTAGCAATGGGAGCTACACAAGGAAAGAAGAGGATGCCTTGAGAATTAGGCCCCTCCTTGCCCATGGAGGATGGGCACCTGTCAGAGATGAGAGGGATTCCACAGTGAAGGTGAGGTGGGGAACGATTCCTCTAAAGTCTCCTCTGAGAAGTATCTACAAGGGTTTCAGATGTGATGCTATAATTTCTAAAATATATTTACGTGTACTTCATAATTAAAAGTTAAGAGCATTTTAAAAGGCTTTAAAATTAAATGTCACTGGGAGATTACTAAATAACTGCATTTATTTAAAAACCTTTGTAATACAATGTTGTATGTCGTTATATCTCAATAAAAAAAAAACTTTGCAGAATTGTTTAGACACATTTGTTCTTTCTGACACTGCTGTAATTGCAGTAAGTGTCATTAACCTTACGTCTTTGGTGCAACTAACTATCTCTTTCTTTTCTCTGGTGCTCTCTCAGCTGCCCTTGTGTGCCTTGTTCTATTAAACTTGTTTCTAGGGAGCAATTGCCAGTCATTTATGTTAAGCCAAATAAATCCTGCTTAGAGGTGAAGGTGTGTAAATGTGTATGTTCTGGTTTATACCGAACAAGCAGTTTTACCTTCACTGAGGGAGGAGGGAGCACGAAGGGCTTACAGTATAAGCAAAAGCCTTAATCCTATCCAGGTGCCTCAGCACCCAGTCTCTTTGAGATCATATTGAAAGAAACACCGACCGGCTACCAAAAGTATATTTCAAAGGAATTTCGACCTTCCCTTGTATCTCTTGAAGGAGAACCAATTCGTATTCCACACTAGCACTTCTCAAAATCTCCCTTTCTCCTCTGCCCCACTTCTCTCTGCCAGGCGGATATTCTCTAGGCTGCTGGCTTTTCTTCTGTCCCTGGCCCTTTATTACGTACATCAGCCTGGCTATGTGGCTTTAATTTTCCTAAGTGTATGGTGTATGTTTTTTCTTCTTTGAGTCATAGGAAATCTCAGGAGTTGACGGAGAAGGTAGCTCAGAAGGCCTGGGAACCAGAACCCTCCGTAGAGGACAAGGGAGCGACTGGAAACACACAGGTCCATATATCTTCTCACCTACGTGCGAACAAATTAGACTGCATTATTCATGTGGAGAATAGCAAAATATAAGACTCGAGAGGTAGGCTGAGGCCAGGTGACAGAGGGGTGGTTTTGAAACTTAGGCTGAGCATTCAGGTTGTTGGAGAAGATGGCAGGAGGCAGATTAGCTATAGCTGTAAGTAAATAGATTCAAAGCATTGAAATTCAACTCATTCTGTATATCTCATAATTCTGTTAAGAGAATGCTAAATATTTGTAAACATTCGTAAGCGTGTTTTAAAATTAAGGACGCTCAACCCTGACCAAAATAATTCATTTACAAATCTCTGCCTATCATGGTTTCAAACAGTTGCTTCCCATCCCAGGCATCACTTAAAGGCAGGTGTAGGAAATAACAGTGCTGGTTTCCTGGATATAGCTCAAATCAGAGCCCAAGATGTGATATTTCTCTGCATCTCACTGCTGAATACTCTGAAGATCAGATGAACCAGCTCTTTGCAAAGAAGCAGCAGAGTGCGAAGATGAGGGGAGTTTATCTTCTGGTTAACATTCTTGTTTTAACACTACAGGTGCACCATATAGCCGTATTGTAATACGGAGCCATTACAGAATTTTAGAGGTGAGAAGGCCAAGTTATGGTTTTATTTTGGGGTAACAAATAGATTAAAAATGAGTGTTTTTAAAAATAAGTTTGAGAAACTATCAATAGTAGATATATGTATATGTATGTGTATATATATTTTGAATTTCTGCTTAAATGGCAGGTCTTATAATGCTTTATACTTTTCGTTTTTACAAATTATATTCCTTCCAAAGTCCATTCTTCATACGTTATTTACTTACTTAGAAAACTCTTATCGATCAATGATTACCAAGTAGAGCTTTTAGAAGATTGTGAGATATTTGAATTTCAAATTGTATAATAACTTAAACTATGCCTATTCAAAATTTAAAATTAAAATAAATGTTTCCAGGAACCCCTGATTAAAATTTTGCAGATAAATATGATTATTTTAATAATTCATTGCTATTAGGCAAATAACTTTAGATGTTATTAAATATTTATACATAACTCAGGATCTATTTCCAAGAAAGGAATTTTTCAAGTAAAATAATAAAGAGGAAAAATTGAATTTTTAAGTAATTGATTTTAAGAAGTGGTTGATTATATACATTATCAGAATTTCAAAGTGAGTTTTAAAGATTATGGATATTGTTATTTATTAGAAAAACTCAATTGGTTTCATTTATAGTTTTTGCTCTAAGGACTAAACAGTATTCATTTCCACCACCACTCCCCCTTTTTTATAATGAACTCTGGAATGGAAGAATGGATGAAGAATCAGAGCAATCATGGCTCCTCCCAGGAAGACTTCCCTGCTCTTCCGCCCCCAGCCCCGTGTCTGAACAGAGCGCCCCTCTGTGTGTTGGTAGCACCCTGGACTTTCCTTGCCCACAAGTGTCTTAAATGGGGATGGCCAGTTGAGCTTGTTTTGCTCGCTCTGCCTGTACCCCACTGCTCCCTGGAATTTTGTTTAGAAATTGCATTTAGAACATTTCCTTTTTTCTTTGTGAAATTTCTAAGGCTTAATCTTGTAGAGAAATTAACAGTGTATTCAATCGATAGATTGAATTCAGTCTATGCAATAATATTATAAAAACTAAGAGAAAGTCTGGTAAAGATTTAAGTTGGAGAAATCGTAGTTATAGCATGTTAATAAACAGAATGTAAATGTGACAAGAATGTCATACCTCAGTTTTAAGGATCTCATCATTTCAAGTTATTTTAATTTTTAAAATTCTTAGTTTGCATATTCTAAATTCAAATTTTAGAGGCTCTGACATGGTGATGAAGAACTGGCACTGTTTTAATTGCTCTCTC
>NW_011888889.1:2064160-2079422 GCF_000151845.1 Pteropus vampyrus | reverse complement strand
ATTTTGCAGATAAATATGATTATTTTAATAATTCATTGCTATTAGGCAAATAACTTTAGATGTTATTAAATATTTATACATAACTCAGGATCTATTTCCAAGAAAGGAATTTTTCAAGTAAAATA
Source organism: Pteropus vampyrus (assembly GCF_000151845.1). NCBI lineage: Eukaryota > Metazoa > Chordata > Mammalia > Chiroptera > Pteropodidae > Pteropus > Pteropus vampyrus. The sequence goes on along the minus strand of NW_011888889.1, from coordinate 2,079,297 downwards.
ATAAAGAGGAAAAATTGAATTTTTAAGTAATTGATTTTAAGAAGTGGTTGATTATATACATTATCAGAATTTCAAAGTGAGTTTTAAAGATTATGGATATTGTTATTTATTAGAAAAACTCAATTGGTTTCATTTATAGTTTTTGCTCTAAGGACTAAACAGTATTCATTTCCACCACCACTCCCCCTTTTTTATAATGAACTCTGGAAGGGAAGAATGGATGAAGAATCAGAGCAATCATGGCTCCTCCCAGGAAGACTTCCCTGCTCTTCCGCCCCCAGCCCCGTGTCTGAACAGAGCGCCCCTCTGTGTGTTGGTAGCACCCTGGACTTTCCTTGCCCACAAGTGTCTTAAATGGGGATGGCCAGTTGAGCTTGTTTTGCTCGCTCTGCCTGTACCCCACTGCTCCCTGGAATTTTGTTTAGAAATTGCATTTAGAACATTTCCTTTTTTCTTTGTGAAATTTCTAAGGCTTAATCTTGTAGAGAAATTAACAGTGTATTCAATCGATAGATTGAATTCAGTCTATGCAATAATATTATAAAAACTAAGAGAAAGTCTGGTAAAGATTTAAGTTGGAGAAATCGTAGTTATAGCATGTTAATAAACAGAATGTAAATGTGACAAGAATGTCATACCTCAGTTTTAAGGATCTCATCATTTCACGTTATTTTAATTTTTAAAATTCTTAGTTTGCATATTCTAAATTCAAATTTTAGAGGCTCTGACATGGTGATGAAGAACTGGCACTGTTTTAATTGCTCTCTCTGGGCTCACAATAGAAATGTTTTATTCAGAGTTATTTGAAGCCAACACAAACTTCCAAACCCCTCTTAGCCAAGAGCAGTGTTTCAGCAGTCTGCCAAGATGCTGATGATAAAAATCTGTGGTAATACATTGTTTCTGTATTTTAAAAAGTATTTTAACAAATCAGAACATGCTTTTCAAAATTAAAAATATAGTTTCAAAAACGACCATTTTTCAAGAAATAACTTTCCAACAAAATCATAAACCAAAAGTATACTTGATATATTATCCATCTAAATTTCTTGAACTTGGACTAAAAATGAATGTGAATTCTTGTTGAATTCCTTTTCTGCCACAGCGTGATGGAAGGAATTTTCCCTAGCATTGAAACAAAAGTGTTTTAATTCTAAGAATTAATTATATTAGGTAGCTCTTGGCGTGTGTGTGAGGTGGGAGGGAGGGGTGAATTGAGAGGGGTACTTTGGCTCTATTTGGAAAGAGAATGATTTGAGGAAACCAGCATTCTAAAGTATTTCTCAGTTCTTTGCTCTCAGAAGAAAAGATCTTTCTTGTCCTTCAACACGCCTCCTAGTCCACAATAGCCCTTCTAGCATCTTTAATCTGAACTTCAAATACGAATCTAGAAAAAAAAAAAATCTTTCTGAGCAATGGCTATTAGTCAACAGGATAATGGGGTCACGTGGATTTCATTGATATCCTTGAGTTGGCTCTAATTTGTGTGATAGTGGATTAAAATTGGAATGAAGGTAATAGTAACTATTTTTTTTTTTTGCTTGTTTTTAAGACAGTTATGTTCATTATTTTAGGCAGTTTCTTGAGAAGTAATTCAGAATGAAGCACCTTCTTGTAAAGACAAGCTTTTGGGGCTCCTGTCACCGCAGCAGATAGCTACCATAAGTTCTGCAGCACTTTGTGGCATTACTGAATTATGGCAAGATTTGATCAACAACGGCCAAAGATTTAGAGATTTAAACTTAAGTAATCTAGGAAACCCACTCACCTAGAATATCGTGTTCCGTGAAAATATCCTGCCAAGTTTTACTGTGTTTTCTAACAGTTCAAAGAGCTTAACATGGATATTTTAATAATATTCTAGAAGCCATGCTTATCCCTACTTACCTCTAGCTTTTCCCCAGCTCCTCCTAAGCTCTGTGTATGGAACTACTCTTCGTTCCTTTGTACCTGACGTTCCCTCTATTTAGAACACTCATCGTTCCTACCAGTCTCCTCCCAGTCTCCTTCCCACTACACATTCGTAAAGCTAAGTCCAGCTGATCCTTTAGGCATCAGATTAGACATAGCTTTCTCCAGGAAAGCTTCTCTGACCACCCCTTCTGTGTGCCCCCACTCCCTTTGGCACAAGCATAACTTCACGATATTGCACTGGCTCTTGTCTGTGCCACCCACTTGACTGTAACACCATCAAGGTAAGAATTATGGCAGTGTGTCCATGATGGCTTCAGTGCCTAGCCTTGAGCACTGAAGTATTTGTGAAACTAATAAATAGTAGAAGTACTCTTAAGAAATTTATGTTTTTAACAGAAGAATAACTCAATTATATTAAAGTCCCTTGGGAACCTCTTAAAAATCTTCCCCAGTACAATAAAGTATTTCCAGTGCTTCCTTCGCTCTCCCTCCCTTCATTAGGTGAGTAATTGCTTTCCTGGTTTACTGCTATAAATCATTGGTGGAAAAGTGTTTTAAACATCATTAATAAGCACTGTAGGGACCCTTGTTTGCTATTCCTGGTATCTTGACTAGGCGGAGGATGCTCCATGGTCAGTAGTGAGCACTGAGAAATAGTGTTACAAGAATCCAGATTGGTTGTGTATACATCTAAGAAGAAACAATTTCCTCCGCCTATATAGAGCTACCTCTTTGAGGTTATGAATATATATGTCTGTGGGTGGATATAAAGGTCAGGCTTAATGGGTATTCAACTCTATGAGTTCCTTAGTAGAAGAATATCTAAACAAATTCCAGTCATTGCATCAGGAAGTCCGCTCTTGGAAAGAAGAGCAGTTATCGGGAGAGCCACCAGAAAAGGCAAGAGATAGCAGAAGAAGTGAAAGGTCAAAGTCAAGAGGAGCCGGGCAGAGCAGGCCCTCCCAATACCTTTCACCTTCATCAGTGGCCTCTGGTTTCAAGAAGCAGAGACCACTCAAATAAGTGAATAGGTTTGTTGAAAGGCTGCAGGAGAATGCCACACACCCAACATCAGGAAGGACAGCAGGGTCTTGGGGAACAGAAACGTTGACCTGAGCTACCCGCCTGAGTCTCGCTGTTGGGGCTGCAGGGCGCCCGCCATCTTTGCTCTCCTGAATGGCTGAGGTCTGGCTTCTGCTGCCAGCCTCTTGGTTTCCACATGGTGTCCAGCTGGCCTGCAGTCTGTGTGGCTTCAGCCTGCGCACCGGATCATCTGACCGATTCAGTTATGTTATTCAAATTTCCAAGAATATCGAGTAAGTGTACCCAACTTTTGGAGATTTAACCCTGAGCCAGGTGTCTGTCTCTGTCAAGTTACCTGTGGCTTGGGGGTGGGAGGACAGTGCTGTGGGGTGAGCACGTTCTCTTTAAAGAAGCTGTGGGCAGTGGGCAGTGACTGGGTGCTCCTGCAAGATGGCAGGACAGCCAGGTGGCTGTGAATAAAGGCTCCAGTCACACCTGCTGGGTTCATCTCTGGTTCCTAACTGTGATATTGGCTAACTTTTCTATGCCTCAGTTTCTTCATTTATACCATGAGATCCAAAATAGTCCTGATCTTATAGAGATACTATAAAATTCATGGAAGGATAAATTAAAAGGGCTGAGATCAGTACTCGGCACATGGTAAGTGCTCAACAAATGTTCACTGTTTTATTAGTGTAGCTCTTGAGTAGTGACGGGTGTGAAATATCTTTGGAAAGGGATCTCCTGATGTTTGAAATGGCAGGTATAGGGTGACTGTTCCTAGCAGAGGACACTCTCTTTGGTAAGCAGTCTGGAGAGAGGGAACAGGTGGTACCCTCTGGCATTTGGAGTGATTTATTAGCCAAAGATTGCTGAGACCGAAAGGGAACGGCATCTGCCTGGTGCTGAAGCGTGCCACCAAGATCCTTGACCATGAAAGCGGGGTGCTGACTGGGCTGATACTGGTTACAGAGGTGATAAAGGCTCTGCTTTCTTTTCTTCACTCTTTTTAAACTTTTCCCATCTCTGATCCTAAAAACAAAAGTTGGACACTTAAATTTTTTTATTGTTCTACATCGATTTGAATGAGACAGGTAGGTATACCTTATCTCTTTATTTTTGCCTTTACTAAAGCTAAATGGATTCACATGTTTTGAAGTACTAGCTACCTTACAAACTTTCCAAAGTTCTCTATTAGCTGTTTGTTTGCTGGATGTCCTTAGATAAGATTCTTGTCTCTATCTGGATTCTGTATCACAAATTTTGAAATAGTTTAACTTCCTATAGTATCGATTTGATATAAAAGAAGGGAAAATATAAATGTTATTGCTATAATAATTGTCTCTATTTGGATTCTGTATCACAAATTTTGAAATAGTTTAACTTCCTATAGTATCGATTTGATATGAAAGAAGGGAAAATATAAATGTTATTGCTATAATAATAGTGACTTTGTAGTGGCCTCAATTATGTCTAATTTTTACCTATTTCTACGTTTGCATTCACCTATCTGGAGAAAACTTTGAAGGACGATATTGTTCAGACAACTTGATTTGGAAAAAAGATAAGTTTGGACCAAATATAAGTGAAATGTATACCAAAGAGTCTTCTTGTTTTCCAGAAAAATAAATATTTTAGGTTCGAATGCAAAGGTTTGTTGTTTCTTTTTGTTTTTTACTAACCAAAGTGAACAGATATCATTTCTGATTATCTTTTATCCTGCATTATACTTTTGATGCATTTTTTTTAGAAATCTCTTAAAGTAAAAAGAAAAAGTTCATAATTCCATGGTATATGTTCATATCCTTCCTCCCATTTACTAAATTATTTAGCCTATAATATAACTTGAAAATGTGTTTTTGAACTCTAAAGTTATAGAAATGTGATTGATATTGAGTTTGCAGAAAAAATCTATTTTAAAGAGAAAACACATGCAACAAACACATACACACACAATAGAACAGAGACTCCAGTTATATATGGTTTAAATTCTTATCAGTTCAAAATCAGAAAGGGCAGATGTCTTACTTTAATTCCAGCAACTCAAATGAGCAAGGAAAATTTGGTTATAATTCGCATGAGCTAATTTGTTAAGGGTTTGTTGGAGCACCTGCCAGCTTGCCACAGCTCTTTTCTCCTGTAAGATTTTTTTTCAGGGTTGGTGATACTGAGACAAAGGATTAAATGTGAAATTTCAACCTTGACTTAGGGGAGAAGAGAAAGGATTCATTTCTATGCCACTAAATGCTACATTAAACTTCTGATCGAAAGTGAAAATCCAGGACCTACTTTTGACTGTGATTTGCAGATTTTGAGAAGTTTCTGTGGTTAATTAAAAGGAAGTCTGCTCTATGGTGTCATATCATCAGGGCTAGGGATTCACTTGACCTAAACTTCTCTACTGTCAAGTTTACAATCTGGATTGAAGAAGTTTGAGAAGGAGGTGTTTTAAGTTGCTGAGGAAGAAATTTAGCTTTTTGTCAAGAATTAATAGGGGCTCCATCAAGGAGTTAGGTATCTTGAAACTGTTACACTTAAGGTTGGGGGCTGTATCATCAGGCTCATGAAAATCATTCAAATTTTTCTGCTGCACAGTCTATTGCAGATCCCTTCCAGGCTTCCCTTGGCTGATTATATTTTCAGATCTAAGCTGAATGTGTACATATTTTTCTCCTCAATAGGCCACTGTTTTAGCAATTCGTAAAATAATTGTTTATTAAAGAAAGATACATATCTGTTTGTGGTATCACCAGAATCACTCGTGACCTCATAGGTATGTTAATTAGAGCTTTTATATCCACAAGTATGAGTGTTACATAGGCCTCTTCCCAAAGTCTAGATAATTGTCCTTACTATGCGTATGTAGGTTTCATATTAAATACCAATCCTTGGTCACAGTAGCAATAGCTGACAGTAGGTATGATGGTGTGGATTCTTTGTCTGCTCTTGGAAAAACAAAGTATGCGCTCTTCAGGCTAACAGAATCATCTTCAAAATCACTGCATATTCTCCCTGCATAGTTGTTTGTTGATGAGACAGTACGACAGAGCCCAGGCAAGGACAGTGGATGCAGATCTGAGTCAAAGGATAAGTATGCGTGGATTCTTCCTCAGCAATGAAAGAACCTCGTAGAAATGAGAATAAGGTTGTTATACCATTTCATATAAGGAGCATATTTTTAAAAATGTTTTAAAGAAGAGTTATACAACTTTTAAAATATGTATATTATATCAGTCATATTGAACACAAATATCTTATTTTTTTCCCATTCCCCTGTTGCTACTCTACTTTCATATATCAGTCTGTCTTCAAATATATATATATTTACAAAAGTACAGGATTCTTTTTTCTTTGACTCAACACTGTATAATACACCAGCTAGGACTAATAAATGTTCAACAATGATTCATTAAATTGACCCAGTATGCTTTACATTTTTTTTCGCTCATCCCATTATATTTCTACAAAATTGGTTTTGTGTCATAGCTTTTGCAATCAGTATTTTATCAGCTGTGCATAGTTGAGAATGTTTGCAAAGAACATTGTGTAACCTGTCAGTTCTGAGAAGAGTTTCTGACAAATGCTTTTCTGTTACTCAAAAGCAAATGAATGCTTGGCAAATGGCAGCTTTATCTTATTTCCTCAGGGCGACATGGAAAAACTGAGCACAAAATACTTTCCAGTAGCAATGAGATCTTACCTGATTAAAGCTATACATCTCTGTAAAGAACAGTTCTGCTTCCTATGTGATCTAGAGTAAATTAAATTCACTTTTATATTGATGAGATGATGGTCACTCATTTATTCATTTGGGGTAACTTAACAATAAAAGTTTTAACTATTTTTAACATTTTCAAAGAAAGTTTGCTTATTGGTTGGCTTGCTTATTCTCTTTCATTTTTATGCTGTTTTTTGTGGATTTTTCAAAAGAAATTTCACAAACCACATCATGATCATGTTACCAGGAGAAAAAGGATTAAAAATAAATAAATGAAAGCTTACCCACGATTCTATCACTTCCCAAAATTTCTTCTTAGTTTTCTTTGCTTTATTCCAGATCCCCTCTCTTAAATGTGCAATAGTTATGGAATTTGTGCCTTTCAAAGAAAGTTGAGGTTAATCAAGCACTTTATCAAGAGAGTGTTTTATTTAGTTAAATGACAAACAGGTAGGTATGCCTCATTTTGTATATCAGTTGTTTCCTAAAGTTGTACGTGATAGGTCCCATTTTCACGTGATCTTAAATCATTACCGAAATTCAGTGGGTCTTCATTTCTCCCTAAATCTTGATCTTTGCACTCCTCCATTTGTATAAAAACACTGAAATGTTCGGGAACGTCAGCATTTAGTAAATACCCTCAACTCTCATCCCCCGCCCCCACTTCAGTTGAGCTTTGTCTATCCTCAACTTTTCATTTCTTTATTCTTTTTTAAACAGAACACTTTCCTACCTTACTTTCCAGAAGTGTTGTAAGAGAAATAGCTAGTTAAGGGTTAGATAGGAGTAAAAATGGGTGCACATTTGATTTATAAAAGTAATGATAGGTTTTGACTTTGTAAGCCAGAAAACTGGCAAAATTGGAGATATCCTCTGTATTTTCAAATTTTTCAACAAGTATTCATGGAGTGCCATGCTCGGCATTCTGTCAGATGGTGTGGAAGATACTGATGTGTAAAAACTTTGTTACAGTCAGGAACTTGTCACTCATTTTCATTTATCTTTAGGAAATTTTTCTCTGTGTTCTTTGAGCTGCTTTCAGTATCAAAGATTTGCATACCAATCACATCTATCCGTATAAGAAAAGTAGAGAGAGCTTTGCAGAAAAGGAGGAGTCATTGTGACCACCGGGGCAGAAGTGATACGACCAAAACCAAGGAACTTCTGGAGCCACCAGAAGCTGGAAGGGGCAAGAAACATGTTCACTAGAGTCTTCAGAGTGAGAGTGTAGGCCTGCCAATGTCCTTTTTCAGGCTGACAAAGTGCTTTCTGAAATTTTTTAAAGCTTCATTGTTATAAATCTCTTTCTACATCAATAAATAGAGCATATAAGAAATAAAAGGATTTGCATTCATATTGATGTGTAAATGTTCAATGAGTGAGCTTTATCTACTAGGTATATATAGTGTGAAACTGGATTATATCTTAGAACTATTTCTTATGAGCAATAAGTCGTGTAGATTCACTATAGAAAATGTATCTTATTTTACTTGTTATGTTTCAATAAAATAATTTTTAATAATTGGGGTTTTTTTTTTTAACAGATTAAGGTTGAGAAAATTTTAAGGGTTTATTTTACAGGATAAGAATCCTCTAAATTCATCGAAGTTTCCAAGTTGTGGAATATATATACTGTTCTATTCCCTTTTCCTCAGTTATTTCCTAATCTGCTGAGTTCATGTCTCTGTAGACAAGGACATGTAGGGCTTTCTAATTTTTATACTTTTTGCACATAAATTGTATATATTCATTGGAGATAAATTAGAAATACATGTTAGCAACATAATACACATTATATGAAATACATGGAAGTAAAAATTAGCCCACCACCCAAAAATCAGTACTGTTAATATTTTGGTATATTTTGTTGCAGACTTTTTACTGTAATATGTGTATATATTTTTTCTTACTAATATCCATACTTTGTTTTATAACCTAATAGTTTTTTTCAGTATTAGGTTATTTGGGCCTGTCTGGAGTGAAACTTTCTGTCTCATTTTATTCATTTAATTTAAAAAGAACACAATACTTGGCATGGACTTTGGGTTTATTTATTTATTTAGAAATCTCAGTAACTATAAATAAGCATGTGTATTTTACTACAAATTTATACTTAAAACATAGTAGAAGAGCAGTTTTAGTTATAAAAATCTAAGCATGGTTTTGGGGGAATTTTTTTCTTCTAAAAGGTTCAAATGGCTCCATGAAAAAATGAAACAAATGAAATCAGAGAAGCTCACACATATTTGATAAAGCTGTAGAATACATTATGATGGCATATTTACATGCTTTTAAAATAACTGGACTGCAGGTGCCCTAAGCTAGAGACCATATCTGTGTATCACGCTATTCTAGTCACATTCTAGGCACAATTCCTGGCATATAATAATGCCTAAAAAAAAAAAAAAAGTCGAATGAATGAAGAAAGAGAACCAAAAAGATGAGGTAATTCACCCCCTTGTTTGTAGGGAAGACAAATAGCTATCTTTTGGGATATATGTTTATCAGCATAGCTTTAAAAATTGTAGCAAGACAAAAGAACAAAAATGGTAAATCTTTTTAATCACCCAGGGCTCCTATTCTTTTGCGCCCCAAATAAGCCATGGTTGCAGTCTCTTATAAAAGGGCATGTGTGAGTAAGAAATGCACCGCTTTGGTTTATTAAGGCCCCTTTACGATTGCTCTAGGCCACACCTGTAGCAAGTGAAAAAAAAAAAAAGAAAAATCCAGGCGCCATAACAGTGCTGAGAAGCCGGGCAGCTGATTGGAGGGATGATGATTCCAGATCAGCTTCTAACCTGTCCCTTCTTTCTCTTCATCAGGTTGACCTCTTCAAAATGATTCCCTGTAGAGCAGTTCTGTCTTTTGCCCGATGTTTGATCCGGAGAAAAATCGTCATTCTGGACAGTCTCGAAGACTCCAAATTAAGCCGTTGCTTATCCACCGTGGACCTCATTGCTTTGGGCGTTGGAAGCACTCTTGGTGCTGGGGTTTACGTCCTCGCTGGGGAGGTCGCCAAAGCTGATTCTGGCCCCAGTATTGTCCTTTCTTTTCTCATTGCTGCCCTCGCTTCTGTGATGGCAGGCCTTTGCTATGCTGAATTTGGGGCCCGAGTTCCCAAGACTGGGTCGGCATATTTGTACACTTATGTTACCGTTGGAGAACTCTGGGCCTTCATCACTGGCTGGAATCTCATTTTATCTTATGTGATAGGTAGGTTTCCAAAAACTAATCTTATCACGTGGAATGGTGGAAACAGTACTCCTGAGTCGGAGGCCTTAGGGTTTCGTTGTAGGTCTGCATTAGTGAGCGACTATGTGATCTTGAGTGAATCACTTGATCTCTGGGTATCTCTTTTTTCTCATCTAAAACTGCAAAATCGGGTGATTCTGCTTTATTTCTGAATATGCCTCTTAGTGGATTTGAAAACCTGTTTGTTTTAAAAAGAATATATAGTTCTCTAATGCAAAGAAAGTTACCTGATTCTAGTTATGGACTTGAACATTTGATTACTATTGTATAATTATAAAATTATCAAGATAATTTTATACGTGGTTAAAGTTTTCAAATCTGTCTGAACTAGCTCATGTTTATCCTAGAATAGAATAGCAATTAATGTTATGTTAATTTTCTCCCAGTGACCTTGTATTCACTGCATGTTCTGTGTTTGGGGAAGGTACGTCAAGTGTTGCAAGAGCGTGGAGTGGCACTTTTGATGAACTTCTTAACAAACAGATTGGTCAGTTTTTCAGGACGTACTTCAATATAAATTATACTGGCCTTGCAGAGTATCCTGACTTTTTTGCTGTGTGCCTTATATTACTTCTAGCAGGTAAGAACACTAATTACGTTTCTCCCTATGATAAGCCAGAATTTGGGGCCCAAGTTCCCAAGACTAGGCAACATATGTATATACTTAGGTTATTATTGGAGATCTGTGAGCCTCGCCACTGGCTAGAATCACATTTTATCTTATGCGATATGTTTCAAAAATAAATCTAAATCATGTAGAGTAGTAGGAATAGCCCTTCTGGGTTAATGGCACCTGGAATGCACTAAATACTAGGATGAGGCACATCAATTTTATAATACTAATTGGAGATTTATGGGAATGGCAATGAAGTTTAAATGGAGAACAATGTGTAATTTTTGACACTATTTCATCTTGTTAGATACAACTGTGGATATTTGTAAGCATACTAATTCTAGAAATACTGTCTTTCTATTTATACCTTTATCTATATAATGTATGCACCTGGTTTTAGGAAACATTCAAACCACCTGTTATTTTTTAATGTAGACATTATGTAGACAAACATACTTTATACCAGGGTTTTTCCATTTTCATCAGTATTGAGGCATAGTGGTTTAGAAGGCACAGGAATTAGAGTCAGAGTAATCAATCAGGTTTTTAATCCTACTCTGCCATTTACTATCTTTGGAACACTGAGTGACTTAATTTTTCCATGACTCAGTTTGCTCATCAATGCATATCAATGTCTGTCTTTGCTGGGCTTCTTGCTGAGCACCGACTAAGCACTTAGATAACAGGCAATTTTATTCTGTAGATACAGTTAATACCCTGCTGTTTCCTTATATTTGATTTTCACTATTTGAACATTTTCTATTTCGTTTATCATTTCTACTTGCACTCCTATTAAAATCCATCAGGGATTGCACTAAGAATAAAATCTGTTTGTTTACACTTCTTACTACCCCTTGCTTTCCTTTCCAACCTTATCTTTAGCTACATTCTCTCTTGATTACGAAATGTGATCGAAACATCTTTCTATAATGAATGCTTACTTGTATAATTACATAATTTTTAAAATAGCTTTACCCTTTAAAAAGTTGGGTGTTAGTTAACTGTTTTATATAGTGATATGAACAAAATTTATAGACCTAAAATATTTGGCATTTTGCTTCTAATATCAAGAAAAATCTCATCAATTGTTTTTTAACAGGTGATAGATTTTGTTTTGATTTCTAAACAGCCTAGCTAACCTTAAATTAGTTCCATCATATTTTATTTAGGGATAGTTTCAATGAACTTAAATATTCAGTTTTAATCTCTAAACAATGAGTTAAAATCATTAACTTCCATGGCAAGACTGAGGCCTTAGCCTGCCTGCATCATTTGTCTTGTGTTCATTGACCATCATGTCTTTACTTTAAATAGGCTAAGCTTACATGGTAATTTTGTTATTAGAATCTTTCAAGATCAAAACTTCCTAGTATAAATCTTTATTCATATTGTAATACCAAATATCTTGGCAGCTGAAGCTGTTGTTTCTTAAAGATACAAGAGCAGAATATGTAGTCTTTACATGAGATATTCATTAGTCTCTAATCTACTGGCTGGAAATGGAGATCTCAGACTAGAGAGTACACATGAGGTATTATGAAACTTTTATAGAACATGACAGCAGCTCTGTTATTTTCCAGAGTGTATTGTGGTGTAGCGTATAGTGCGTATTTCCTGGGCATGTAGTGGCTCCTAACCTGATGGATAGTTACAGACAGTCAGTAGTTGTAGTGACTATACAGTTTTCTTTTATATTGTTAATACAGTTATAGTACTGGACATTCTGGAAATTATAGAGGTAAAAGAATGATATTCAGCCTCTCTCATCTCTACTTGGATAGTTGTGCTTATTTGATCATGGGTGTGTAGATATAGGGAGGAAACAAATAAACATGTGACTTAATCCTTTCATCACAATCATTTCCCTAATAGTAAAAAATAATTTCTTTGGTCCACAATTCATATCTTATACAAGATGAATTAAAGATATAAATATGACAAATATAATCATAAAAGTACTAAAAGGAAATAAAGATGAACATTTTGGGGTTAATATTTCTAAAGGGAAAATCTTTCTAAAGGTAGAAACTAAAAAGGAAAAATTTAAATTCTGAAATTTTTTCATATGTATAATCAACATTAATATTAAAAGCAAATAATATACTGGGAAAAACAGGCAATATGTGATAGGCAGAGAGCTTATAGCATTATTATATAAATAAATTTTATAAATCAATATGAACAAGAATAGCCTAACAGAAAGAATGGTCAATTTAAATTGGGGCAAACTTCATAGGGAATATTTTGACAGCATGAGCCAAAAGCCTTGTATAAAAGTACATATTCTTGATACAGTATTATTACCTTATAGAAAATTATTGTAAAGAAATAATTAGAAAGTGTACAAAAATATTTATAAAAATGATTATGTCAGTACTGTTTTTAGTTGTAAGAAACTAAGAGTGACCTGATTGTCTATAAATAAGGGATTATAGTGTCTCCATATAGAGGAAGAGTATGTGGCTGTTAAAAATTGTTGTATATTTGTTGACATGGAAATATTTGTGTGTACATGGATTTTGTGTATGTGCAAAATTCTAGAGAGGAGATTACACTTGCTCTTTATTTCATTCACATTTTTTCTGTATCTTTATATTACTTGAATAGGAAATTGATTACTTTTCCAATCAGAATATAAAACTATTAATGTGAGAATTGATTTAATTAAATATCTTTTGGGCATGACAGTTGAATTATTTTGTTTATGTATTTAATAAACATGATGCAGACATATGATCGAGCTTTTACTTTAAAAATTTTGCAGCTACTAACCTTGAAATGTGTTTAGAACAGCATTTCATTAAAATTAAGTTGCTTCACCTCTACCACCTGTTGATAATAATAGTCAAAGTTACTAGATTTATTTATTTCTTGGAGAGTGTGGTATCCTCTGGGTTTGAGCACAATCTGCCTTCTGATATCAAGTTGGTTGTATTCAGAAGACATCATTTCACAGTTGCGCAAATGAGTAAGAACTCGCAATAGAAAGGGATATTTGTGAGTTAAATATATGAATCCTGGTGAAATAATATCCTAAAGCTTGTGACTGCCTCAAAATGTTATTACTTTTTATTTTCTCATAGGTCTTTTATCTTTTGGAGTAAAAGAGTCTGCTTGGGTGAATAAAGTCTTCACAGCTGTTAATATCCTGGTCCTTCTCTTTGTTATGATTGCTGGGTTTGTGAAAGGAAATGTGGCAAACTGGAAGATTAGTGAAGACTTTCTCAAAAATATATCAGCAAGTGCCAGGTAAAATATTTGGGTTTTTTCCTCTCTCAGTCTGAGTTTTGTTTTTTGTTTTTGTTTTTGTTTTTTTCCATTTGCTGCTTTTGTCTTATGTTACATTTTTCTCTGAAACAATGGTTCTGAAATGTTTGCTTCAGAGACTTTTCTGAAGGTCTATTCCATTCTGAGGCTCTCCTTCCCTGGCAGCACCCAGACATAAATAGGTATGTTTGCTATTGAGCATCTATTTGAAGCCTTGTAGCTGCCAGTTCTCAACCTCGATCTCTGCTCTAGGTTTAGGGGAAGGAAGAGGGAGATTCTCACCATCACAAGAATACTTTTTTCTCCCTAAGGCTTGCGACCTCTAAATAACAATGAGTATTTTGAGTTAATGTATCCTTCAGTTCTTCCTTTGGGACGACCATTTGGTTTCATTGCATTTTTTCAGCCTTGTAGTAAATTTCAGGCCTTGTTTTTTGGAGGATATTATTAGTTACATAAGCAGACTTGCCCATGCATTTCACTTTAAACCTGATCATCTCAAAATTAAATTAATAATAATTATATAGAAAAGGTTTCATCTTAAGATTTAAGTGTGATATCTTGTGTGTATATGGAATAAGAATACAAAAATATCTGGAGTAGAGTATGTCTACATGTTTATCTTTACCTGAGTTGTTGGCTGTTATTCTGATGAGGCAAAAAATTAGTATCTTCTGGTGTTATATAATTTTTAACATGTAGTAAAATATTCAACTTTAGTATTATTAATCATGCCTAGATACTTTTATTTCATCTTTTCAAATGTCTTTACGTAAGTTTTTAAATGTGCAGTCTGCCCAGCTGTCCACGAGAAGAAGAAGTTTCTTGTCTTTATTTCAGATCATGGCCTCAAAATCCTGCCTGGCTGTGAGTTCTAGCCAGAGTGGGTCTGGACCTCCTGCTTATGCTGTCAGTCAGCCTCTAAGCTCAGAGTCGGTAACCAGAGAGGGCGTCATTGTTGGGGATACCACTGCATTCTCTAGGATGGGCTCAGAGAACCAGGGTTTACTTTTAGTTCGGAATCTGTCAGCTTCAAAGAGCTGATGAACACAACAGCCTTCTGAGGATGTAGTTTCAGACAAATTACCAGAAGCAGCAGTTTTCTATGAAAATGACTTTCTGACATTTGTTCTCTTCCATAGAGAGCCGCCCTCTGAAAATGGAACAAGTATCTATGGGGCTGGCGGCTTCATGCCTTATGGCTTTGCAGGAACTTTGGCTGGGGCTGCAACCTGCTTTTATGCCTTTGTGGGATTTGACTGCATTGCAACGACTGGTAAGAGCAGAGTCTTGGCTCTCAGGAGAAGGAAAAGGTGCTCTTTGTACCCACAGGAGTACTCATGGGTGGCA
>NW_011888889.1:2057451-2064048 GCF_000151845.1 Pteropus vampyrus | reverse complement strand
ATATATATATATATACACACACACACACACACACACACACACACACACACACACACACACACACTTTGCGAGAATTATGTATGAAAAATACTTTGCAAGCTGTCAAATACTTTATAAATGTTAGTCATAGTTAATATCCTTGACCTTCTATCTGGAAGTGCTGTTGCAATGAGTAATAAATGATGATCATGCTCCTCAATTATTTCTTCTTTAGTAGGACAAAATATATTTCTCTTCATCCTGGTAATCAACAAGATAATCATGCCAGAATCATTCTCCAAGTGCCTGCTCCGTCTGGGTTCATATTTTTGCATGGTCTTATAAGTGATCATGTTTTTGGTGCTTCAAATTCCAAATCTTATTAGAAGGATCCAAAGTATACTGTTTTCTATTGAAACTAGAGTTTAATATAAATACACGGATTGGCTAGAAGTTTATCTGAAGGCTTCATATTTAAGGGCCTACGGAAATGCCATGACAGTCATTTAATATCTGTGGATGAATCGTTTCCAAAATGGATGAAGACTGTTTTTTTATTGCTAAACGTTTAATGATGCTGGTATGTCAGTTTTTTTCTTTCTGCAATTAGACTTTTATGTAATATTAAAGTACCCTCAAGAAGAGAGATGATTTCATGTAGATAGAAGGATCAAGCTAAGAAAACAGAAGGGACAAAAGCAGAGTATAATTATCATGGGGGAGGAGACAAATTAATGCTTTTCCTATTAATGTTTTATTTGTTTATGTTTCTTTAGGTGAAGAAGTCCGGAATCCTCAGAAAGCTATTCCTATTGGAATTGTGACTTCTTTACTTGTTTGCTTTATGGCCTATTTTGGGGTCTCTGCAGCTTTAACACTTATGATGCCATACTACCTCCTGGATGAAAAAAGCCCCCTTCCTGTAGCATTTGAATATGTTGGATGGGGTCCTGCCAAATACGTTGTCGCCGCGGGCTCCCTCTGTGCTTTGTCAGCAAGGTACGTTGCATTACCTCTGGGGTGCAGGCTGTTTGCGTCACTGCAAAAGGTAGTCAGTGTCTAAAGAATTCCTTTTGTATGTTTTAATATGAGAAACATATTATGCAACTATGTATTCTATGGATAGGTTGCCCAGAATTGTTGTCTTAATCTTAAACAATAAAGTCTTTTTCCCTCATCAGTTAAGAGTCAGTTTTTCAGGATAGTGATGGTCCAGTAGAAATACATGTGGATGCATTGGTACATGCATCCACATACATACATATATATATGTCACATATATTCATATATTTATGCATTATAAAACTTTCAGATGTTTATACTAGTATGTTTTCCTGCTGGCTCTGGTGTCACTTGTAGTGCTACAGACAATTGAGAGCTTTTATGCATACAGACTTGACATTTTCTGTTGTCTTTTAACGTAATATATCAAATCTATTTGTGTGGAAGCTATATGCTGTGGCATTATTAAATATAATGTGCTTTTTCCTGTGAAACACAGATTTTTTTCTCTTAGCACTAATCGAGTGAACTTGGTCTAGAAATAGAAATCTCTGTTCTCAAATTCATGGTGGAAATCCAAATAACATCTTTGTGAAAGGAAAGGGTAATTTAATCTCAAGTGTTTAGATTTTCAGTAGCTGCATATTTTAATACTTTAAAATTCATTTCTCAGTTTTCCTGAGCTACTCACATTTCAAATTAACATATGATCATAAGATATTTCATTCCAGTTTTATACCATGCTATACAGCAGAGCATTCTTACAAAGAGAAATTCTTGGCCTGATTATTAATTTTTTTAGAATGAAAATAATTTTCTAAAATTCTGATACTGGAAAAAGAAATCTCTTTCTATAATTCATTAACCTAGCTTTTTTTCTCAAAATCTTTTTCATTTTCTATTCAAGTTAATACGAATCAATTAAAAATTACTTCCTTTGGTTTCTCAGCCATCTGCTAGTAATGAGCTTTATTTTGACTGGTTTCAAAAATCTGAACTGTGATATTGGTAATCTGAACTTGCCATCACAGTTTTAGAAGAGACGGACACAGATTCAGCCAAGGCCAAGCTCAACCTACCTTTATTAAAAGATGAAGAAGATGGGTTTTTCAAATGAAATATTTTACTTATTTTCTTTTAAAGGTTTTTTTAACAACTAAGTCATGTGCAAAATGGTACAGCCAGTAAAAACACCATTAATATAAAACATTTAAAGTTTTCTTAAACTTTTAATCATGGCTACATGTATGTACTAATTTTACAGTGAGTTGATTTCTTTTAACCGTTCTCTATTTTTATTATCTTACAATGCTAGGAATTATTATTAATTTGATCAAAGATCACACTACAGGAAGAAAAATAATGGTAAAATATATATATAAATACATAATTATTAAATAAATGAAAGGACAGTTCTATGAAATCAAATTACTTAATTTCTTCTTTAATTACATATCAGTTTAGGAATTTTCTGAGTTATTGCCAGTAATAGTATCTTAATGATATGATTGGGTTTTTTTGTTGTTGTTGTCTTAATTACTTAGTTTTAATTCAGTAATAATCATGGGCATGCACAAATTACTTGCATTATTATTTTTAGTCTGATAATTGTGCTGAGCAAATATCTGCAACAATAATAAGTAGCACAGTAGTAAATATTGGCAATATTTTTAAAAGCTAAATCATAATATATTTTTAAAATAACAAGACTTTATAATCACAGATGCTGAGTTTTATGCAATTACTTAATTTCAATTCTGGAATGTAATTTTGCATGAACGTGTTTGCCACACTGCATGTGTTTGCTTTTTATTCAGTCTTCTTGGATGCATTTTCCCAATGCCTCGTGTAATCTATGCTATGGCGGAGGATGGGTTGCTTTTCAAATGTCTAGCTCAAATCAATTCCAAAACGAAGACACCAATAATTGCTACTTTATCATCGGGTGCAGTGGCAGGTGAGAGAGGGGTGACTTTTTTTAAGAAAATGGGGGATGTTTTTTTCATCAAAGATTCTGAAAAAATTTGAAAAATGAGATGGTTTCCTGTTTTGGTTTATGTGAAGGTCAATAGCTTTTTTGTGAATGTTTTCAATTTTGAATTTTTTTTGGCATAAGTTCTGCACTTTAATGTGTCCAGTCTGTACCTGTATATACCTGTCTAGAATAATACTTGTAATAACTCACACGTGGATTATGAATTTTTCTGTTCTAGTCTTCTGGGCTCTATGTTTCCTTTACCCCGAATTATGTTTGCCATGGCCCGGGATGGTTTACTGTTTAGATTTCTTGCCAGAGTGAGTAAGAGGCAGTCACCAGTTGCTGCCACATTGACTTCAGGGTTCATTTCTGGTAAGCTTTACAAACATAGGCTTCTTCAACATTGAACTTGAACGTTTAATGCGCATGCATGGACTTATAAAGAGGGTCTGCTTGCTGTGCATGTAAGTTAAGAACAAAATCACTGACGAATTAGGGTATGGGCATTAGGATTACATCTGAAAATTGCGGTGGCAGTGGTTTACTGAAATTCATTCTTAACTACTCCTTTGGGATTTTTTGTTATTTTAACCTCTTGGGCTTCTAACAAATGTGCAAATGGTTATAAGGGTTCTTCACTATATGTCAGGTATTAAATGCTCTTCAGATTGATGAACTAACACATAAAATTGTATTGTTGACACACAAATTTTAATTAAACAATGATTACTTAATTTTTGATGTAGGAATTAAAAATAATGATTCAATATTTTCTTTTGTTTGGGATTTAAGTTGAATATTGCTAAAGGACCATAGGATTTTTGAAAAGCTAAATTTTACCCATTCTTAGTTTAATATAAGACATGTCAAAGATAATTTATACTTGGCTGTTGTAGTCCCTGCTCTTAGTGTGGTAGATATCCCCACTTCCTGGGCCTTCATGGTTCGCTAAGTTACTAACACCTATATCCTCGTAAACCCTGTTAGGAAATCTATTTTTCCTTTCAACAGTTTTGGTATTTAAGTCATATTAAAAAAAAAAAAACAAAAACCTCCAGAAGTTACCTTTTGGCATATCATCATACCCATGTAAAATACCTTTGGCCAGATTTTTATTGTATACAGAAATTGTCATATATTCTATAGATCAAGAGAATGACCTTAAAGGTCCTATTATAGGAAGCAAGAGAAAGACTCTAGCAAGCTTTGTAGATAAAATGATAAACTCTCTTGGTAGTAGAAATTCAAACCAAAAATGATAATTTTGTTCATGCTCTAAATTGTTGGGAAATTAGATTAGAGAATGCTAATGTTATGTATGAAATGAAAATTTTTCAGAGTCAAAGCATTTGTCTAAACAGCTTCACTTTGTACATATTTTCTAATAAATTTGCACTTTATTAGACATATATTGGAAAGTCAAATCACTTCTTTTCTCAGTGCTTAGATTTCTGACCTATAAAATGAAATTTGTGCTAGATGATCCAAAGCCCATTTTATTATTAAACAGTGCATTTTGACATTAAAGATATTTATAATTATGACAAAGGATCACACACTTTATTAACACCATAAAAACTTTTATTTTTTCCAACAAAACCTTGCCCAGTAATACTCTACTATATATTCGCAATTTTAAAAATATGTATCCTTCTTCCGTTAGGAAGAATTTAATTTAGCAGGATAACAAGACACTAAAATCAATAATTAAATGAAGATAATTGTAACAAAAAACTTTTTTAATGCTCTAAAATATTACATTTTGTTATTTTGTACTCTCATACTTACTTGGCTTGTTTTTTAATGAGATCAGATTGTATGGATAATTTTCTTCTGTCTTGTCTACTTTATTCTGGCTATCTGTGATTCTTATAGAACATTGAAATTTTAGTCATTTAATGTATAAATATACTAACAGTGGAGAGTTTTCAAAGTGAGGCATGAGGCGTATTTAAAAGAACAGTGTAGTTATCATAGGAGGTGCATAGGGATATAGTTCAGAACTCTGCTTCTACCTAGTCATTGTAACCTTGCTAAGTAGCCCATATATAAAATGGAGAAAATAATCCTTTTAGGGCAAACCATGTAAAATTGCTGGAGTTTGGTCAAAAACAGTCAAATCCTGGCCATTTTATATGGCTAAGCCTAAATAATTTTTTCTGTCTCACAGGATTATTGAATTAAAGATAAAATGAGATCATAGAGATATAAAACTTGCAGAGAAGTCTAGAACACCATATAAATGGAATGTGGTGTTATCTACTTATTATGTTAAGGACAGCTGTATAATAAATTCAAGTTAATATTATCACTATTTTGATGTTTCAGTGGAGAAAAGAACTGCTAAGTGCAAGGTAACTATTCCACTATGTAAAGTATGTTTTACCTCTTAACATTATTGGGATTTGGGTGCAGGACCATAGATTGAGCTCTCAAATCTAGTCGGTCTTACTGGAGTGTGTGGTTTCAATCACAGTAGAATTTAGCCTATATAAGAAACATATTTAATTTGAAATTATTTTATTTAGTATATGATATAACTCAAAATGGAGATGGAAATCACAATGATTATATATCATTTATAATGGAAGCTCTTCTGTTTGAATTTTTTGTGATTTTATAAAAGGAGCTAGCCAATATTTCGTAGCAATGTTTTTCTTCTGAAACATCAAAAGAGTGTATTCTGTTATATAATATTTTGACTTTCTGTCAGGTTAATATTTTTTAAGTAATCAAAATGGGTTTTTAGTAATCAAAGTAGTAGTTTTCTGTCTGATAACTGAGGGCTTTGAAAATTTATTAGCAATTTATATGACCTGAAGAACATCTTAATTGTGAGAAATATATATTCTATACATTTTTCGACTTCTTATTGGTACTAAAACAAACAAAATGTTAGGCCCTTGTCCCTGACTTGAACATTATCAACTGTATAGAGTTTCATCATAGGCCATTTCTTTACTGTTCTTTTATTTTCCCAATAGCTGTGATGGCATTTCTTTTTGACCTGAAGGCACTCGTGGACATGATGTCCATTGGCACTCTTCTGGCCTACTCTCTGGTTGCAGCCTGTGTTCTCATCCTCAGGTGAGTTGTCCCTGTCCTTGTTCTGAAGGATGTGTGTCATGTGGGGCCCAGGGAATAAAGAAAATTAGGACTCACCATCCTTGCTTTCAGGGACTTAGCAGTCTCACAGAGGCAAGGAGTCACGACATAAACACACGAATATAACATGTAATAACCAGACTTGGTTCTTAGCAAAGAATCAATTACAATTGGTAACTAGCAAAAGGTCAGCCCAATCCATGTGAATGGCAGGTTCTCATAATATGTAAAGACACTTAAAAATATCATATTTTCTGTTCCAATAGTTCAACTGCTGAGATTTTATACTAACGATTTAATCACAAAGAGGCACACACAGATATATATATATATAAAGGATGTTCATGGAAAAGATAATTTATATTAGTTAAAAATTGAACTAACCTGAATATCAATAAGAGAATGGTTAAATTAATGAGGGTACATTTATTCAGTGTACTCTTCTACAACAAATAAAATGATATTTAATTATTTGGAGAAATGTGTCATTTTCAGGATGCAAAGCTATATAAAGCATCTAAATTTATTTAAAT
>NW_011888889.1:2051619-2055721 GCF_000151845.1 Pteropus vampyrus | reverse complement strand
TCTTATACTCACTGGGCTTTATAATACAGGATTATTGGTGGCAAGCTAGGGGAAGTGCAGGTTCCCCTGAGGGACCCCTATTGCAGACTTGATGGTCAGAGATATGGTGAGTGGATGGTGATAGCACTGAAATAGGGAGTAAAGATGCAGATCATATATTATTTGTTTACATTAACATTTAGTGTTTACAACTGCTGAAAATGGACAGACTTGTCATTTCCCACTTGAAAAAAGAGAAATAACCCCTCTTCCAACAACTTCCCATTAATCCATGTGATAAAGACTGAGACAGCAGCAAATGAGGACCCAGATGGCACATGGGCAGAAAAAGCAAGAGGGTAGAGTGCCAGAGGAGGGGTTGACTTCTGAGGGGCAGACAGTCATGAGTCAGCAAGCAGTGTTTTTTAAATTGGTGAAATTAGCTATTTCTGCCCATAATGAAAATGAAGAATCTTAGTATTTAGCAAATAGATATGTAAAGAACTTGATATCTTACCAAAATCGACTATTTGAACTGAGTAAAGTGTGCGTGCTAATTTTGTTTTGTATACCTATCTCCTGTGCAGCATTTCTTGTTTTGGGCCTGAGTATTTTGACCACTTACGGAGTCGATGCTCTTGCCAGGCTGGAAGCATGGAGCCTTGCTCTTCTTGTGCTGTTTCTTGTTCTCTTCATTGCCATCGTTCTCACCATGTGGAGACAGCCCCAGAATCAGCATAAAGTAGCCTTTATGGTAAGTGTAATGAGGATTAGAGATGCCAAATATTATGCACATTTTCTCTTGTACATTAGTTTTTGTAAGTTGTTACTTTCAAAAAAAAAAGGAAAAAGCACTTCTTATGAAGTTAACCAATGAACAAAAGTGTCACAGTTCTTTGAGATGTTCCTTTTTGTCATAAGTATTCTCCCTACTTTGACTGTTACTGCCCTTTTCAGAAACTTGAGTATGCTCCTATCACAATATTATATAATACTGAACAAATTTCTTGTCAAATAATCTACAGTAGCAGAAGAATAATTCAAATATTTTACTTTCGAAAGTCAGGACCCTCTCAGTAAGCTATTCCACTGCAAATGAACTTATTCTGTGAGGTTTGAAGAGAGCTTTCTGAAAGTATCTCCTGAGAGCTGTGTGTATCCAGAGCTCCAGAGGCATAGCCTATTGATGTCTGAACTAAATCAGTAAAATCTAAACTAAACTAAACCCTAAAGCCAGTTGTGTCTCGCTTATGATGCAGGCGTTAGAAGGCTGGATAAATCCCCCGTTGCTTTGGGCCGCAGTTAAGTAGTGTGAAGTGTGATGTTCCCCTTAGTTTTCTCCAGAAGAATGGCTTTTATTCAGGTTGTTCTTTTTGTAAGAATGCAAACTTACTGACACGGAGTGAAAGCATATACTATGTTAAATTAGTTACTACCATGTCAAAATAATTTGGGGAATGTGCTTTCAGAATCTGAGTATATTTAAGAAGGTATTTTTCCTCCTTAGGTTCCATTCCTACCATTTTTGCCGGCATTCAGCATCCTGGTGAACATTTACTTGATGGTCCAGTTGAGCGCAGTGACTTGGATCAGATTTAGCATTTGGATGGCACTTGGTGGGTCTTTTAATATTTCAGCTTTCTCAGTTTTGGCTCCCTCTTAACAAGTTTATGCACAGTGATGAGAGAAATGCATCTCTTCCCCCTTTCTGGAGATAAAGGCTTTTTCCAGTTTCCTCCTTTCTCAGTTTTTAGAACAACAGAGAGCTTACTTTTCCAGATGTTTTCAGATGCCTTTTTAAAAATTCAGTTCTCTCAGTAACCCTGTAGAACCCTGTAGATTCTATTTTCTCCAATTTAATGGGTGAGAAAAATGCAGCCCCAAGATGTCAAAGGATCTGACTTATAAATGGCAGTCTGAGACTCTGATTCATAAGCCAGTGCTTTCCAGTGTGCCAGTGGATTTCTGGGGACATTTTGAATGAACTAGTAGCAAGAAATCTTTCTGATATCTAATTTTCTTATTATTAGGTCCTTGGGGGGAATTTAGCATTAAATAACATGAGTGAGTTTATTTATATCTCTATTACATTGTTTTTCATTTTGACCTCTTCAGTTTCCTCTGTGAAAATTGAGTTAGAAATTAAGAGTTTGTTGTAACCCAAGTACTGAGCACCAACCATCTTAAAAATGTGGGATGAAGTAGTGAGAAATGAGAGCTAAATCTGTATTGGTGTTGGTGGCCTGAGGAGTTTGAGTTTGTGCTTTTTGACAGTCCTCCCATTAGCTTAAGAAGAATGAAATTCTTCTTAATTCACTGTGTGCACGTATGCAAGCGTTTGCTTTGGCTATAAATGAACTTATTTTCAATTTTAAGCCACCAGACCACTTGAGTTGATGGGAGATTTACCTCAGTCAGTTTTGCCTATCTCCCCAAACCCACACTAGAGTTTTGCCTATATTTTGGGAGATCTTACACTACACCAAGGAATTAGAATGGTGGTACCTTGAGTCAAAGGTTATCCATCCACACAGATTATACTAGGTTTTTCTCTCTTTCTGTCAAAGTGACCATTTTTGGTAGGTGGCTCTGTTGCTGAAGGGGCAAGATCCTGAAAGGAAGCACCTGCCTGTCAGTTACACCCTCCGGGGTGTAAGACATGGCCATTCCTTTGGGGATCCTATCACTTCTCCAGGTGCTGCCAGGAAGCTGAGTCCAAATCCTCAGAGCACAGGACTATAGAACTCACCCCCCTCCTCTGAGCCCAGAAAAATCTCTTTCTAATCAGGTGGAAAGCTTCTCCATGCTTCCTGCCTTTCCACAAATCACTGTTTCCCTCCTCAAATTGTAGCTCACTGTGGGTTAATGTACTTGATCTTGATTAAGAGCATGAACTACAGAGCCAGATTCTGTATTTGAATCCCCCTCTGCCATTTAATAGCTGGTTGACCTAGACCAACTTACCTCCCTCGTTTTGTACCCAAGTTTCTTTGTAACATAGTGATTATGATAATTTTATTTGAGGACAGGGAGGCCTGGACCTTCAAACCTCTGAGGACAGAAGAGGAAATAGAATCATTCCTAACAATTGGACATGCCAAAACACTAATTGGTAGCCTACTTCCCATTATTTTAAAGGGGAGAATTATAATGCATTTCACATCAACCCAAAACTCTTAACCGATTTTTGAAATTGTAACTAACCCTGCAAAATGCCTACATATCAATAAGTAATCAACTATTTCGTGAGGATTCTTACATTTTTTTCTAATCCCCATCAGCATGGCTGTTAATAAATAGTTGCTTTGTACACAATTATTTGTCCTTTTCTGGTGACAGTAACATGTGGAAGACACACCCATGACCCTTTGTTTACACAGGGTGTGCTTCCCAAAATAACTGACTGTGATTCTGATAATCCACTACTTGTATTTGAGATGTAATTGGAAATTTTACTCTATATATCCTTTTGTTTAAAGTGTAGTATTGGGTTTTGAGAAAATAAATATAATTTTTTTTCTACATAAACATCCGAAAAACACTTATTGAAAGAAACATACATTCTATAAATGAAGTACATTCTACTGGGAAAATATTTATCAAGGACCTTCTGTGGGGTATCATATTCTTGCATTTCATTCTTCTAAAATAGCACAGAAAGAGAAGGCAAAAAGCCCTATTAAGTTCTATATTAAATTTCCATGTTCAGTCATTTTCTGACATACCTAAAACACTGATATTTTGTTCTCTAAAAGGTTTCCTGATTTACTTCGCTTATGGCATTAGACACAGCCTGGAGGGTAGTGGAAGGGATGAAGAGGATGATGAAGACGCTTATTTAGACAACATTAACGCAGCAACAGAAGAAAAATCTGCCATTCAAGCAAATGACCATCACCAAAGAAACCTCAGTTTACCTTTCATGTTCCATGAAAAGACGAGCGAATGCTAACACTTGTAGGAGCAGAGCTGGTCCATGGTCTTAGCATATGTATCCTACATTGAGTCAGCCTTGACAGGATGTCATCATCATGCTAGGTTGTCATGGGTTTGCTGAAGACATAGTTCACCCTAATTTATACTTACTCACCTGGACAGCACCTCCTTAGATGGCAAATTATGT
>NW_011888889.1:2045774-2051569 GCF_000151845.1 Pteropus vampyrus | reverse complement strand
GCAAAAAGCCCTATTAAGTTCTATATTAAATTTCCATGTTCAGTCATTTTCTGACATACCTAAAACACTGATATTTTGTTCTCTAAAAGGTTTCCTGATTTACTTCGCTTATGGCATTAGACATAGCCTGGAGGGTAGTGGAAGGGATGAAGAGGATGATGAAGACGCTTATTTAGACAACATTAACGCAGCAACAGAAGAAAAATCTGCCATTCAAGCAAATGACCATCACCAAAGAAACCTCAGTTTACCTTTCATGTTCCATGAAAAGACGAGCGAATGCTAACACTTGTAGGAGCAGAGCTGGTCCATGGTCTTAGCATATGTATCCTACATTGAGTCAGCCTTGACAGGATGTCATCATCATGCTAGGTTGTCATGGGTTTGCTGAAGACATAGTTCACCCTAATTTATACTTACTCACCTGGACAGCACCTCCTTAGATGGCAAATTATGTACTTGGAGAAGCTTCGTGAGCTCTCTCCTCGGTGATGAATATCCCCAAAATAGCAGGTGTGTGTGTATGTACATATGTATGTACATACATAAGTATGTACATGCGTTGCACCTGTGTACAGTATGTGTGTATGTATGTAGGTATGCATTGAGGAATACGAATGTTGAAAGTTGTTGGTGTTTTACTATTATTTCATTACATTTTTCTAATGTCATTAATCAGTACTTACTGCACATACTTTAAATGGAGGTAATCACTTAACACAAAAGTGTTTTGTATGTGCCTGGTATGGTTAGGGAAATAACTCGCTTTTTCTTGTTAGACTTCATTAATGTCAATTTAGAACATAATACAAATTGCAAATTGCAATCTTTGTGTCTGTCATTGGTTAAGAGTAAGAGAAGGGGATAAGAAATGAGTCTTTTCTGTAACTTATAAATGCCAGCAGTTGAGTTTAGTACAGATTTTTCTACTATGAGGTATGACAGTTTGCTAAAAATTTAGCCAATAGGAGTGTTTGCATCTGCCACACTGCACAGGGCAGGAGTGGCATTCTGCATCGCCAGACGGTGCCCCTTTGAACTACAGTCTTCTTAGAAAGCAATAGTCATTAAATATGAGGCCTTCACCTGCTGTGAGTGATATGCCCCCTTCAGCCCAGTCAGGGGCTTGAGAGAGGTAGCATGATCTACTTGAGACCCTTTATGTTAGAAAATGAAGGTGGTCTCCATGGCCAGAAAGCTGGTGTAACTGGCAATGATGAAGATAAGCTTGAAAATCAGAGTTAGATATATGCTTGGTTAAGTAGATACCAAGCGTCCTTGTTTTAAAAGTCACTTAAGCTAGTAGAATCTCCCAGATCACACAACTGGTGGAATGATTCATCTTTTTTCATTACTTAATAACTAATCACAGTTCAGTTTTTTTTTTTTTAACCTGTCAGACACAGAATTCACTCTGTTGTTTCTATTATTATTTTGTCTTGTCCTAGACATGGGAAGCTACCATAGCAAATTCCATCTTTACTACATGTAAAAAAGGAAAAAAATGAAGGGTTACAAGAAGAGAAATATTCTTGTTCTGATTTTAATGTGCCTATTCAGATATGAAAGGGCTTCTGGCTCAATTTGAAGGGTTCAGGTCTAATTTGCCTCTGATGTTTCATTTGGAAACATTTAGGGATGTTTTTCAACCCCCATTCAATAATAGTTTAACACTTTTTATTTCATTCATTTTTAAATAGGCACACTAAAGCTATCAATATAAGCTTCAGTATTCCACAATAACCCATTAGTAGTTAAAAAATAAAATATTTTGGTTAAATACATGATTATTTAAAACTTTCAGCTAAAAAATTCACCAAATTGAATTAAAGCCATATAAACACAGTAACCTTCATATGAGTAACTTGTTTTTACATGTAAGAATCTCTAACTACTATATTTACTTTATAGGATTCTCTAATGGTGGACTATTTATCTGTAGTGTGTTGGCTTCTCACGAATTATTTTTCTTACAAATATTTAAATGGTAAATGGTCTGCTAGATGAAACTAGCTGTACACACACACACGCATACACATACACACACAGATACACACGAGTTACATTCCCAGGACAAACATTATTAAGTACACCAGTTGACTAGCTTAATCCAGAGGCGAGGAAAACATTTCTTACAGCACTTCCGAGAGATCAGTTATTTTATTGACGCTATTAAAAAGCAAGCTGCAATTGTTTTATCTAACCAAGAGTTTATTGTGATTAAATATCAAATAAATAGGTAGAAAGCCTGGGTTTCTGGTTGCTAGTGTCCTAGCATCCCTGATGTAGAACTCAGTACTGACATTCCACAATTTCCAGGGTAAAACCTGGAAGCCCAGAATTCTCTTCAAGCTGCATGCTTCACTGGAGAAGAAGAGTTGGATAAGCAAGGGGTGACGTATTTTAGTAAGGACCTTAGGCATACTCATAAAGCTTTGCTGTTGTAGCCGTACCCTGAGAACCCCTTTTATTCCATAATCTAGAATAGGCCCTCACACAGGGAACATGAGGAATTTCATATCATAGTATTTAAAGCTTTTACTGTAACAAAATCAAGAAATTTGTTTAGAACGTGATAGGCAGCTAAAACTATTATGGCCACTGTGTTCAACTAGAAGCAGAATTTAGTTAAAAATTATTTTTCCACATTGAAACACTTTGCAAACACAAATATCTATGAAAAGATACTTTGTCAGTGACTGCTTTTTTTCTGTGAAGACTCAAACATGTATCTGTATGTATGTGTGAGTATATATATTATATACATGTATAATGTTTGTATTTCAAATGTCAGTGTATAAGTCGGTTGGATTTAAATGGGCTTCTCCTTGTATAATTATGTTTAAACATTTTTAATGGCTTTTTGTGTAGATGAAAAAAACCCAAGTGGTATAGAGAAAAAATAATGTTTTATATTGATAGATATGCTTATACAAAATGTTTAGGTTTTAAAGTATTTTGAAATATACAGTGATTTTATATGTATAATATTTTCTATAGATAGATTCTTTAAGAAAGCTATATTTATGTTTCTAATATAAAATCACTAAACTCTGGTACATTATAACAGGTGCTTTATAATCTGAAATAGAATAGGGGAAGGGGACGTTAGGGTATTTCTGTTTACTTGTTTCTGTGGCACCTTTTCTGACATCTCTGTCTTGGTATGTTTATTAGGAAAAGCCAGTACTCCCAGCTCTGTTACCTGTTCCCTGTTCCTACATTTGAATTCACAATCTTTTGAACAAAATGTTGTCTTTACTTTCTTAGGATTACCAAAATTTTTTGTATAGATTTGACTAGTAATCACCTCCAGAAATTGAAATATATATAAATATATATATACACATTTTCTTAATTGGATTTGTATAAAAACAGCTTAAAATACTTTTTTTTTATACTAGGAAATTTGTTTTCAGTATTTGCAGTAAGAAACTTCTTATAATTACACCTTTATTTTATACACTTATAAAAAGAGAAAACAATTTGTGAATAACCATAGAAAGGGCATCCCTACCCTACATTTAACAGGGTAGCTATGCAAATTTAATTGTAAAAACTATTTACGAGAAAACTTATATTAGAGCTTTTGATATGTATACCGAAATACAGGTTATTATATAATCACATTTTCCCCAGAGATGAACGTCAAGAAAACTGAGACCAAAACATCATTTAGGATAGATATACATATATGAAAAACTAATGATGAAATATATAAAACTTTATTATTATCAACCATAGTTGTTGGGAAATATCTATTTCAGAATTATCTTACTTTAGAAGACAAGCGCCTTTCTTCTTTTAACTTTTCTGAAAAAAGATTTTTTTAAAACTTTTTAAATATTAGTCATAACATTTTCCAAGTCCTGGAAATTTGCAAGTAGTAGCTAAAATATTTTGAATTAGAATCTATATTTACCAAGTTATTTTCTAAACTTACTTAAATGCTTAGCAGGAATTATAAGGAAAAGTAATCGTCCTCCAGTCCTGATAATGCCAGAGGGAGCAGATCAGTCTTAGATCCTTTCCTCTAAATCAGGGTGTATTCCAGGATTACAAACCACATGATAAAGTTGTGCCAGGATTTCAACTGCCCTCTCCCTGTGATGTTGCTCAAGATGGTCTCTGCCTGATTTCTCCTGATGTGCTTAAGTGACAGGTAAAACCCAAAATACAATTTCCACAGAATTTTGAAGGATTAGTTTGTACATCATGGATATTAAAATCCACATGATTAATGTGAACATTTTTTTGGGGGGGGGGTTCACTTTTATTTCACTAGTGCCAAAATAATGTCTTTCTCATACATTTTCTACTGCCTCTAACATGTCCTAAAATATCAAGGGAAAAAGTACCAGAGTTCATGTAGTAAATAATGCCAGCACAGGTCATTTTTTTTAGTGTACATTTGAAAATAAGATTGCTTGACTTTTTTGTTTAGCTGAGATATTTTTTCTCCTTGTATAACTAAACACTTTTAAGTGGCTTTCTGGTTTCTGGATTTTGAGAGGCCTTCTCTGTTATTATTGTGATTGTTAG
The DNA here is from genome assembly GCF_000151845.1 of Pteropus vampyrus. Lineage (NCBI taxonomy): Eukaryota > Metazoa > Chordata > Mammalia > Chiroptera > Pteropodidae > Pteropus > Pteropus vampyrus. The sequence continues at coordinate 2,047,027 of NW_011888889.1, read as the reverse complement.
TTTGGTTGTTGGTTTTTGTAACATTCATTATTGTTTATATATATATATTCAGTTTAGCCTGATTTCAAATGCATTTTGTTATGGCTCAACCCAATTGGCAACCCTGTTTTCTGGGGAGCATTATGCTTAGCTTTTATTCACTATGTTGAAGCCACTGCCACAGTCTCTGGCCTTAAAGAGCCTTCATGACCACGGGGGCTCCACAGGGATCATAAACCAGTACCCCGGGCTGATTCCAGGGTTAGGCAGCCTACACAAAGTGTGAACATCAGTAGCTACCCCTGTTGGGTGGGGTCTTGGGATGACAGGGTAGGATATGAACTAAAAGACCTCGCATGAAAGTAAGGTAGTCTGGGATCCTTCATATCAGTTCCAAGTATCCCATGAATACATCAAGGTAAATCATAAGGGCCAAGAAACCCTTAAGACTCATGGAAGATATGACTGCTTCCTGGACCTGGCACTGTGGGCCTGACAAACTGCAATCCCTGTACTGCTACTAACAGCCTTGGAGTGGAAAGTGCATGGGCCTAGGTTCAGATGATAAAGAACCTCGTATTACCAACAGGATGGGTTTCTCTGGTCCACTCCTGGTTGACAGGTTTCTCATCTTTGGTGTCTACTTAGGGGCACCCAGTTGTATTATTGCTTTATTTTGTTACCATTGTACTTAAAAGAAATTGTTGATAGGCCCCCAAAATCCTGCAGAAATTCTGTGTCTTTAAAAACCAACATAATATTGGACTCGATTGAATGTAAAGATTTTTTGTTTAGTAGGTAATTATAAATTTAAATGTTTTTAATGATAGTGTTCCTTTTTACTTATAAAATTGGATTTTTTTTAGAATTTGTAGTAAATGAAACTACTGCTGCTTTACCACTGTAAAATATGCTTTCTAATGTGACCATGTATTTTTTAAATAAATTTTAATACAACTTGTACTAATGTAGTATGCATATGTATCACATATACCAAAAGCATACAGTGCTCACTTATCTAATTTAAACATGCTTTCTTATTTGAGAAATTTTAAAGTTCAGAAATACAGTACAATCCAAATTGAAACAATCATATTGTTAAGGATACTTGCCTGGTATCCTAAGGCCTACTGTCTAACGAAGTTCTATAAGATAGAAGAGATGTCTTCACATATCCTCCATCCTCATGGCACATTCCGAAAAATACCAGTTGCTCCTGAAGCATGCCACCCAGAATACACATCTGAGATCCTACCACTTCAACTGCCACTTAA